>NC_135332.1:131099280-131437696 GCF_023851605.1 Tamandua tetradactyla
AAAAGGGAAATTTAATGAGTTGCAAGTTTACAGTTATAAGGAAATGTAAGTGTTCAAATTAAGACACCAATAAGAGGTTACCTTCACTCCAGAATGGTGGATGGGTCAGGAACACCTCTGAGAGCTGAGTATTTATGGCTGGCACCTGCTGGTCCCTTGTCGTAGGTTCTGTTGCTTTCAGTCTCTGTCTGTGTAGGAGCTCCTCACTTTGCTTCTCTGAGACTGGCTTTGATCTCTTGGGTTTCCCTTGGCTCTTTCCAGGGTTCTAGCTTGCTTAACATCTCATGACAACGTCTGCTGGGCTCCAAGCATTTACAAACACCTGCATCTCTGTTCTCTACATGTCTGCATCTGTGTCAGCTCTGCTGTGAAGTTCCTGTCAGCTCTGAGGTTCTGTTGTTTCTCTATGCTCTGTCGTTTCTCCAAAATGTTTCTTCTTTAAAAGGATTCTAAGCTAATCAAGACCCACATGGAATGGGTGGAGTCACATCTCCATCTAAGCAAAGGCCACACCCACAATTGGGCGTTGCATATTTCAGTGGAGATAATTTAATCAGGTTTCCAACCTATGGCACTGAATAGGGACTAAAAGAAATGGCTGCTCCCACAAGACTGGATCAGGGTTAAAACATGGCTTTTCTGGGGCACATAATACTTTCAAACAGCACAGCCCACAACTTATTCTACTTAGGTCTGCATATTCATTTCTTTGACTCAGCACATTGCTCTATTTATAATTTCTCTGCCTATTGCATCCTTTCCTTACACAGTGTCATAGTGGGAAGCTGGTAGAGTATAGCCATTTGGTCAGCAAAATGTGTTTGCCAATTGCAGTTTGAATAAAAATAGGTATCTTGTACCCACCTGCGCAATAATTTAACTCTCTAGCAGTTATTCATCAGGGTAATTACTGTTTCCCCCTAACACCCATGTTCACATGAGCTGCAGGTGATCAGTCTTAGTATTACTTGTGCTGCTATCCATGGGTAGTATATGCCAATAACTAAAATTTCTGCAACTTTATTTAAAAACTAATAAATTATCCTATCACCAGTTCCTGGGTGTTTACAGAAGACATGAGACTTAGTCAGAGACCACAGAAATTATTGCACATAACAATAGAAGGAACAAGAGTATTAGCATATTTTGTTCCAGCTCCTTAAGTCACAGTTCACATATCAGACCATACTAAGAGGGTCAGATGACATAGGTTACAAAAGAGGACCACTGTGTGCATGGAACCCAAATAATTTATAATGAACAGTATGTATGTCCTTCGTGGGTCCAAAAGGAAACTCTTGGTATTTTCCAAGGTTGTGATAAAATCATCCCTTTGTTCCAAATGGAACCTCTGTCTCTATTTCAAGGTTATTAACTACATCAACATCCTTGAAAAGATAGGGAAGAATAATATGTGCCATGCTTTTACTCACAATATGAGTAAAACTGTGAAAGTCCCTATGTCTCCTGATAATATCCACCCTTCTTCTCTACCATCTTGACTTCTGGAAAATTTTCCTGCTCCATCAGCCACTTCGATTAATATAACTGACAGTCTAAGACCAAATCTGTGCAATTTTTCTCATATAACATATAATTAAGGATAATAGAATTCCAAGCAATAGGATGAGGCCAATCTGCAATTGCCCTCAAGTATGTGCTTGTGGTCCTAGACTCAGCCAGCTTAACAAATCCCAGAAGCCGTCAGAGTATCTTAGAAAGCCATATGGCTTTCTCCTTAAGTTCCTATACTTACCTTTTTACTTGCCCTGAGGCATTAATCCAAGAACAGCAGAAAGTATTTTTAATTACCCAGACTGCTTTGGCATACAAGGATACCTAGGGAAAGTTTATCCATAAAAATCCAAGGACAATAAATTGATGCTGATTTGAATGACTTTTTAGGGCCAAGGTGGTGTCAGACAAAAATTCATATGACCATTTCTAATTGGATGATTCTCATAGTAGGAATGACTCTTTCTGTATAAATATTAAGGCAGATATCTCTCTGGGAAGCTCCCCAAAGTAACCTAGGATGGCCTCATTTTGGAGAGACCTCTGCAGTCATCTGAACGCTATATAGTCTACTTACATTTCATGAGTTGGGGAGGAAGGCAATTAATGGCTGACTTCACATAAGAAGCACAGTCCTACTACATCGTACCCCTGGGAAAAGGGTGCTATTTACAATTAATGGGACTCACAAGTGGGACCTATATCAGTAGGGTGGTAGCCAGGTTAACATTGTTTACATTATGGCCTTCCCATCAAGCTGGTAGACCTAAAGTTCCCAGTTCAGTTCAAGTAACTGAGTAGTCCTTACATTGAATGAAAATTCCTAATGGACGCCAGTCTACATTTTCTGTTTGTTTGTTTTTTTATGTCACACACACAGCAGGCATCCACCCAAACAGGGAATGAATAAGCAACAGTTACGTATCACTGGGATGAGGGAGATATCTGAAGGTGTTGAAGCTGTTTTGCAGAAACGGTACAAGAGCTGAGGCCATGCCTTGCAGTTTCTGATAAATTCCAGCTAAGATTAAGGACAGTTAGACTCTAGAATCTCTAGAATATAAGTTAAAAGGGGATAGAATGGGGGAGGACAATGTGTAGTTGGTGCTTAATTTGTGAGGAATATTTACTTAGGTTGATTATAAAGGTTTGGAAATGAGTGGGGGTGATGGTATTACATTATTGTTAGTGTAATTAACAACAGTGAATTATATATGTGAATGGTTGAAAGGGGAAGTTTTGAGTCATATATGTTACCAGAATGAAAGTTAAAAGGTAAAACATGACACTGTATAACACTGTGAACCCAGTTACGGATGACGGACTGTGGTTAATAGTATATGAATGTTCTTTCATGAATATTTAACAAATTTAGAACACTAATACAGGCAGGTGAATATGGGGTCATATATAGGAAAAATACAAGTAATGTAAACTATGCAATATAGTTAACAGTACTATTTTAACATTTATTCATCAATTGTAACAAAGGTATCACTAATGCAAGGTGTCAACATTAGGGAGTATGTTGTATCTTTTTAAATTTTTTATTAATTAAAAAAATTACAAAAAAGAAACACAAACATTCTTAATATATGATCATCCCATTCTACATCTATAATCAGTAATTCACAATATCATCACATAGTTGCATATTCATCATCATGATCATTTCTTAGACCATTTGCATCAATTCAGAAAAAGAAATAAAAAGACAACAGAAAAAAAACAAAAACAGAAAAAAAAATTATACATACCATACCCCTTACCCCTCCCTTTCATTAATCACTAGCATTTCAAACTAAATCTATTTTAACATTTGTTCCCCCTATTATATTTTTATTCCATATGTTCTACTCGTCTGTTGACAAGGTAGATAAAAGGAGCCTCAGACACAAGGTTTTCACAATCACACAGTCACATTGTGAAAGCTATATCATTATAAAATCATCATCAAGAAACATGGCTATTGGAAAACAGATCTACATTTTCAGGCAGTTCCCTCCAGCCCTTTCCATTACATCTTGGATAACAAGGTGATATCTACTTAATGCATAAGAATAACCTCCAGGATAACCTCTCGACTCTGTTGGGAATCTCTCAGCCATTGGTACTTTGTCTCATTTCACTCTTCCCCCTTTTGGTGGAGAAGGTTTTCTCAATCCCTTGATGCTGGGTCTCAGCTCATTCTAGGGTTTTTTTCAATCCCTTGATGCTGAGTCTCAGCTCATTCTAGGATTTCTGTCCCATGTTGCCAGGAAGGTCCACACCCCTGGGAGTCATGTCCCATGTAGACAGGGGGAGGGTGGTGAGTTTGCTTGTTGTGTTGGCTGGAGAGAGAAGGCCAAATCTGAGCAACAAAGGAGGTTCTCTTGGGGGGGGTGACTCTTAGGCCTAATTTTAAGTAGGCTTGACCTATCCTTTGTGGGGTTAAGTTTCATATGAACAAACCCCAAGACTTGGGGCTCAGACTATAGCTTTGGTTGTCCACAGTGCTCGTGAGAATATCAAGAATTCAACTTGGGGAGGTTGAATTTTCTTCCGTTCTCACCATTCTCCCCAAAGGGGACTTTGCAAATACTTTTCCACTCACTGATCAAATCACTCTGGGATTCACCGGGGCATCACTCTGGACAAACCAACAAAATTTCATGTCCTACCCAAGGTTTCATATACTTATGTTGTTCAACCAAGCTATCTACATAAGTTATATTAGGAAATGCACTAGTCAAAATATAAATTTTGTACCAAATAAACATTTTTTGTTTTAGTCTCGAACATAAGTTAAAATTTTTAAATATTAATTACCATCTGTTTTCAGTACTCTGCAGTAATGACATTCTTTTGTTCTTCCTCATGCAAAAACATTTTTTAAATTTGTACATTTAGTCACCATCATTATACACTCTAGGCATTCCTAGATTACACCTTCTCAATCTTTATCATCTTTCTTTGTGATTTCATTTATGCCCCAGCCCTCCTCCCTCTATCATTCTCATATGCAGCTTCATTCAGTGTTTTAACATAATTGTATTACAGTTAGGCAGTGTTGAGCTGTCCATTTCTGAGTTTTTATATTCAGTCCTGTTGCACAATCTGTATCCCTTCAGCTCCAATTACCCAATATCTTACCCTATTTCTATCTCCTGATGGTCTCTGTTACTATCAAAATATTCCAAGTTTATTCACTAATGTCAGTTCATATCAGTGAGACCATACAGCATTTGTCCTTTTGTTTTTGGCTAATCTCACTCAGCATAATATCCTTAAGGTCCATCCATGTTGTTACATACTTCATAACTTTATTCTGTCTTACAGCTGCATAATATTCCATCATATGTATATACCACAGTTTGTTTAGTCACCCGTCTATTGATGGACATTTTGACTGTTTCCATCTCTTGGTAATTGTAAACAATGCTGCTATAAACATTGGTGTGCAAATGTCCGTTTGTGTCCTTGCCCTCATGTCCTTTGAGTAGAAACAGCATATAGATGGGTCCTGTTTTTTAATCCATTCTGGATCTATGTCTTTTGATTGGGGAGTTTAATTCATTAACATTTCGTGTTATTACTGTACAGGTAGTACTTTCTTCTACCATTTTGCCTTTTGGATTTTATATGTCATATCTAATTTTCCTTTTTTTACCTTTACTCATAGTCTTCCTTTCTACACTGTTCTCCACACCTCTCTCTTCTCTTTTCATATCTGTCTCTAGTGCTCCCTTTAGTATTTCTTGCAGGCCTGGTCTCTTGGTCACAAATTCAGTCAGTGATTTTTTGTCTGAGAATGTTTTAATTTCTCCCTCATTTTTGAAGGACAATTTATCTGGATATAGAATTCTTGGTTGGCAGTTTTTCTCTTTTAATAATTTAAATATATCATCCAACTGTCTTCTTGCCTCCATGGTTTCTGCTGAGAGATCTACACATAGTCTTATTGGGCTTCCCTTGTAGTGATGGATTGCTTTTCTCTTGCTGCTTTCAAGATTCTCTCTTTCTCTTTGACCTTCGACATTCTGATTATTAAATGTCTTGGAGTACATCTATTTGGATCTATTCTCTTAGGGGTATGCTGCAATTCTTGGATCTGTAATTTTAAGTCTTTCATAAGAGTTGGGAAATTTTCAGTGATAATTTCCTCCATTAGTTTTTCTCCTCCTTTTCCCTTCTCTTCTCCTTCTGGGACACCCACAACATGTATATTCGTGCGCTTCATATTGTCCTTCAATCCCTGAGTCCTTGCTCATATTTTTCCATTTTTTTGCCTATATTTTCTTTTTCTTGTCAGATTTCAGATGTTCCATCCTCCAGTTCACTAATTCTATGTTCTGCCTCTCGAAATCTACCATTGTAGGTTTCCATTGTTTTTTTCATCTCTTCTACTGTGCCTTTCATTCCCATAAGTTCTGTGATTTGTTTTTTCAGACTTTGGATTTCTTCTTTTTGTTCATTCCTTGCCTTCTTATATCCTCCCTCAATTCACTGATTTGGTTTAGATGGGTTTTTCCATGTCTGCTTGTATATTCTGAATTAATTGTTTCAGCTCCTGTATCTCATTTGAATTGTTGGTTTGTTCCTTTGACTAGGCCATATCTTCAATTTTCCTAGTGTGTTTTGTTATTTTTTGCTGGTGTCTAGGCATTTAATTACCTTAATTAGTTTATTCTGGAGATTATTTTCACTTCTTTTACCTTGTTGGATGAATTTGTTGTCTATCTGTTCTTTGACATTCAGTTCAGCTTTTTCTGGACCTCTAGCTTAGGTTTTGTTTAACAGAGGAGAATTTTTCAGTTCTTGTTTTCTTGTTTCTTGCCCTGCCTGTATGGTGCCTTCCCCCCATCCCACTCTTAGGAGGGTCTACTTAGGTATTCTAGACTCTAGCTGGATTTTCCCAGACCAAACTAGCCTCCTATCAGGAAGAAAGAGTCACTTGCATTGGTTTTCCTTGAAGAGTGAGACCCGGCAGGTTGAAAGACTTTCCTGTGAAGTCTCTGGACTCTGTTTTTCTTATACTTCCCAGTATGTGGTGCTTGTCTGCCTGCAGGTCCCACCAGCATAAGATGATGTGGTATCTTTAACTTTGGCAGACTCTCCCTGCTGGGGGCATGGTGGAGACAGAGGACAGGTTGTAGGCTGGTTTTAATGGCTTCAGATTAATAAGCCTTGGTGTCTGAATTCCTTGAAGGAGGGATTTCACCTGAGTTGGGCTTCACCCTTCCCCTGGGGAAGGCACAGGCTCCAGACAAGCCCTCAAAGGAGTTTGTTTCTGCCTATGCCTGGGGCAGTTGCAGCCTGAGAAGCCCTGCTGCTGAATCCAAAGGCAGTCAAACCTTTGTAGAAACACAGCCACAAAAACCTGTTTCCTTTTTTCTTTTCTTCTTCTGTCAGCCCTGCCCCCTTGGCACTGGGGCAAAAATGAACAACCTCCACTTTGACCAGGTTCACCTGAGCTGAGGGCCTATTTTTAGTAGTCAGAATTTGTTCATTAATTCCACAATTTGAGCTTGATTGTGCCCAGTCCCTGCTGCTGGCAAAGTTCCTTTCCTTTTTCCTCTGGGAAGCAGCCTGTGGGGGAGGGGCACTAGCCGCTGCGGCTTGGGGAACTCATGGTTCTTGGTGGGCTCGCAGCTGGTCTAGCTTGTCCAGACTGGGGTACACTGTGTGTCCGGTCATTAACATGGCCCCAGGAGCTGTTCTGTACTATTTCTGGTTATTTAGTAGTTGTTCTGGAGGATGAACTAAAACACGCACATTGCTAAGCCACCATTTTGATTCTCACGTATTTTTTACATGAATTTTCTGTAGGCTTATAACTACTCTACTTAAAAAAATATCTTAAAAAGACTAACAACTTATTTCATAGGCTGTTGATAGGAGTACTGACAGAATACATATAACACATCTAACAAAGCACCTAGAAGACAGTAGGAACTTATTGTTTCTCCACTTCTCTACATTCATCACTTGAATTAGTACAGCAACATTCTATCTCTCCTAAGTAATTCTCCTAGAAGCATGTGTGTGTTCCTGAGAATCCAGTAATTCCACAAGAGTCATTGGTCTTAAAATATCTCCTAGAACAACAGTCAAAACACTCAAAATGGCTACCTATAAACTCCACTATCAAAGAAAAGAAAGGATCTTTCTTAAAATTAAAACTGAGTTTGGATCTAAGGACAAATAATTACAATGCATTACGCTACTGTTATTTACCTTCATGAAGCAGTTCTCATACTCTATATCCACATAAATCCTTGGAGAGTGGAATATGGGAGAGACAATAGATTCAAAGTTGAAAATTTGTCCAGCTTTCTGAAAGAGACATTATTGAGCTTCTCTGGGTTTATTTTGCCCTGAAAATATTGAATATATATTTTTTTGAATTTCTTTCAATTTTTGAATAGCCAAATAATTAAGCTCTGTGTGTCTGACACTTTGAGTTGATTCATATCTATAAACTGTAAAGAAATAAACTTCCAGTCAAGCAATTTGACTGGTACTACTAATTCTTAAATCAAACTACTTCTTGAAGTTAGGCACATTCATTTTCTGGCTTATAAAAAGTACCTTCAGTATCTAAGTATTTGCACCAAAGAAAAAATAAAATATCCCCTAGTTTTCAAGGTAAAAGTTTTTTGATTGAAAATGAAATATTCCTAAATATCTCTGAATGACAAATGCCCATTTGAGAGAGCCTTCCATGAAGGGGTCAAATGGAGACTTTGTTGACCAACGAAGTGCAATGAACAACTTGTCTACATACCTGAGAACTGAATTTAGAATGTGAATCAAAATGTAATAGTCAAAGTAGCATTTTATATTTGTTTTAGAAGCATTTATTTACTTTGAAAATCATCCTATAGAATACTTGTTCAATTTGGCCAGATTTTTAAATTGCTTTCTGTTTTAAATAACCCAATGAGTTGAGTCAATTTAGCCCTCTAACTAGTTGGAGTTTATGTTCCTCAGAATTGACTAGTTGATTTGTCTTCGTGAAAATCTCAGCCTCAAAATATTTCTGTTGTATCAGCATCACCATTTCCTTCAGCTAGCCACAAAGCTAATTTCAACAGAAGTTTGAAATTAGGCAAGATAATGAAATGGGCTGACAATGTGGCCCACAACCTAATTTATAGCTGTGTTCAAAATTAAGGTTGGCCTTGCCTTTGACCCTGAGACCAGAAAAGGTTGCATGTTTAGACCTATCATTAGGGCAACCAAAAGAATGCAGTTAAATCACAACTATATTTTTCCTTGGTATCATTCATTTTCTTTATTTCTTACTGCTTGTGCCTTGACGCAGTTATAGTTTCTCGTCTCCCTGTTCACGTGTCACATCCACATTGGAGTGCACCTCTCCAGGCTGCTGTACTCTAACATTACTTCTGCCCTGAATTTTACCTTCCCCACCACCTCACAATAAAATATATTTTTCCAGAGAAAATTACCTCAAAGCATTTTTTTAAATGTTTTTGAGGCATTTCTGCTTTTCAACTACCACAGGCTGACTTCTCAAGTAGTGCACAGTGAGATGGAGTTTTGGATACAAATTGCGGGTTCAGCACTTGCAAAAGGAAGTAGATTAAGGTTGGCCAACATAGTCTCAGCCAACCCAGCAGCAATGTCTCTAGCAAAAACTGAACATAAGAGCTGTCCCTCCTTGGGTGGAAATAGTTGGATCCTTAGGCCCTTGCCTTGCTCTGTCAGCACATGCAGGCTCCTTGGGGAGTGATGAACTGGGACACATCTGCTACAAGAGCTGACAGCTTGAGACATCCTGCTGACTGCATTCCCCACAGCTGGGCACCAAATCCTCCCCTGAAGGGGAATCTGGGAAGAGCATCTCCACATAATCCTCACTAATATATTCAAGTAATCCTTGCCCAAGTCCTGTGTGCCAATGGGTTAATTCAGTGCTTTCTCAAATGTAATTCCTTTGAATAGATGTTAAGATGTGTTCTGGGGAAAAAAATGTGTTACACTTAAGAAAGTTTGTGAAGCTCTATATCACACAAAGTTAATCCTGCAGTGAAGGCATCCCTTTATCTCCAATAAAATATAAACATACTACAATACCATGAGATGCCAAGAGGAAAGATATAAAGTGGGCATTTCCCAAATAAATGAATCCACAGAACATTTAATTTCTCCTTATAATATATTTAACATCTTTCAGAACTCTCATGACCCACACAGCACAGTTTAGAAACTGTCTTATTATAGGAAACATGTCACAAAAAATACATGAAATTTGCATATCTCAGGGGGATTCTGAAAATAGAAAGTGTCAGCACAAGAGATTGATTTAAAAGTTTTGAATTAAGTACCAGGAAGAAAAGTTAAAAGTGATCCTTAAGAGCACAATCTCTTTGAAGCCTCCGAAAGAAGGATATTGCCCACTCTGCTGCTTACAGCAAAATGAACAAGGATAGAAGGGAATTATTGCTCAAGAAAAATGGAGTAATGTTAACACCTCAGGAAACTCTAATCAATATCTATTGTGCTTCGAAGAATTCAGCCGTCAAACCAGAAAGTTAGGGGAAACACCATAACAAGAAAGCTAGAGTACCGGGGTCAGTGAGGACATACTGCAACTGCTAATTGTTTTTTTATAAAAGCAAAAATTGCTGATAAATCAAGCCTGTTAAAGTGAAGTAAATTTTTAAGAAGGGAGACAAATAGGTGACTTTTGGAAATCACAAACCTGTGACCAAAATCTGAATTCCTGAGAAAAACATCTAGAATATCCTATCACCTACCTAAACATTTGGAAATATTTAAAACAACAAAATTCTTCACAACTTAATCAAGCCAAAATAACCTCATTTCATTTAATTTTTGATTGGCATATTAATATATCTATTACTAAATTTTTTCTGTACACCATACTACGTTAGTTTATGATCTTCCAGTGAATTATAGGATAAAATATTGGCTGATGTTAATATATTATTCTATGGATTTCTCTCTGATTAAATAATTTCCTAAAGAATATTGATTAATATGTTCATGTTTATTTAGAGGAAATATTATATTGACATGCCTCTGAACTCTCGCTTTAATCTTATTTTTGTAAACTAGTTCCTACCCTGTTTGACATTTCTATGAGCCACTCGGATGAAAACATAGGTAACATGCTCATCAAATTCTCAGGCAAAACAAAATTAGGGAAGAAATTTTATGCATTGGCATTCAAAATCTAAATCAGAAATGATCTCTATAGCTGAAAATTTAGCCTCAAACTGAGATCAATTTAACAGGAACAAATATTAATCTGTATTAATTTCTGTCCAAACAATCCATTGCACAAGTGCATATTGGCTATGATCTAAATTTGATAAAGGTCATTGGAAAAATATTTGGATATTTTAGTAGGTTACAAGCAGTGAGATTCAACCCTGCAGTGAGGCTGTTGAAAACGGTCACATGATGTTGAATGGAACAACACAGTTGTGTTCAGAGATTAAATTCAGACATGTTTGACTTTGGCTTGGAAATCTCACATGTGGAGTGTGTTCAGTGTTGGCTATGATGTGTTAACAAGTGGTTGGCAAACTACAAATCTCTGAAGTACAGAAACCAGGACCATGAAAATCTTAAAATTGTGCTACATTGGAAGTGTTTGAAGAATCTGGTGACTTTAGCTTGATGAAAGCCAAACTAAAAGATTAATTTAGGGATTGGATATGCTGCCATAGGTAAGAGGAAGTAAACATGTAATGTGATATTACAGAGTGAAAGATGTCGAACATGTTTTGGTTTGATAGCTTTTCAATAACAAAAGGAATGTTTCAGTTCATTTAAGGATAGCTTTTTACCTAAACTTGCTGCCCAGAATGGTAATGGAGTACTTCATGAATTCAAGAGCTTTCGCCATGGATGCAATCAAACAGAAGCCAAAATTCTTAAGAGTATCTAACACTCAGAGATGAATTCCTGAATTTGACATTAGGGGAGAGATAGACTGAATTAGGTAAACTTTAGGTCCCTCCCCCTATCCCATGAGTCAAGTGAAGTAGAGTTCACCTTCCACATATTCAGCAGTGATTGTTATGACAGGTAAAGATGAAGAAGTTGGGCACATTTACAGTTCAAAAGGAAAACTTCAGTTCTTCGACTGTTGATCAGAACGTTGACTACAGAAAACATGGTGACTTCTTGGGGATGCTGTGGCAGACAGATGATGGTGTGACCCCATGATTCCTACTCCCTGGCCATATATGTCCCTCTCCAGTGAGTATGTCAGACCTGTGACCTGCTTCTAACCAATAGAATATGGCAAAGTTGAAAGGATTTGCAGGTGTACTTAAGATCCCAATTTAGTTCATTTTTATTTAATCTTGGGTGGGCCTTAACCAACCAAAAAACACTTAAAAGGAGATTTGGGCCCTTCCTGAGGTGAAATATTCTCCTCGTACTTGATGAAGTAAGCTCTTTCATTGAGGAAGCTGACAGAGAAAGAAACTGCTGTGGGCTCCCTTGAGGAACTGTGGGTGGCCTTCAGGACCTAAGGGTGGATGACAGCTGATAGAAAAAAAGCTGGTGCACCCAGAAGAGGAGCAAGCAACATGAAGGCAGAGACAGAGATGGGGTTGTGTGGCCAGAAGCCAAGGAAACATAAGAATGCCAGCGATTGCCAGAGCCGGAAGAAGCAAGGAAGGATTCTCCCCTAGAGCCTTCAAAGAGAGGTCCAGTCCTGCTAAGTCACACCTTCACTGTGAACTTCTAAAACTGTGAGGGAATAAATTTCTGTTGTTTCAAGCTACCCAGTCTGTGGTAATTTATTACAGAAGTCACTGAAAACTAATATGGCAATGAATTCTGCCAGCAACTTGAACTTGGAAGTGGTTTCTTCCCTAGTCAAGCCTCCAAGAGAGAAAGCTACCTGGCTGATGGTTTGATTACAGTCTGTGAGACTGTGAGACTCAGCACAGGATCCAGTTAAGCTGCGAAAGACTTCTGACCCAGGGAAACTGTGAGATTAAAAAAAAAGTTTGTTGTTTTAAGCCACTAAATTTGCAGTGATTTGTTACCCAGTGATAGAAGGCCAGTACAAATTCTTCTCGTAGTTTTATCACAAATCTATGTTGATTTCCTTTGACCCTACTAATAGCAATGAAAAAGTTACTTGAGCCTTCTGCCCTTGTCAGTACTCATTACTATGAGTGGCACATGTCTCAGGAATTAATAAGGCTCATTGTGCAATCACTAATCAGTGCAAAGCTCTAACAAGTTTCAGAAAATAAACTATTATGACTTTACTGTGTGTTAAATGGAGCAATTTGTGGTTTCTTATATTTTGTTATAATAGAGAAATGACATAAAGTTGGCATCAGGGGACTTTTTAATTTTTCGAAATAAATGGTAATTTATTAAATTTGTGATTTTTCTGACACATCTCAGGAAAATCAGTGAATCACCAACATTTCCTGGGAATGATAACCCATTGGTAAGGGAAGATTTTTTTTAGTACAGGATTTTTTTTTAAGATGGTTGTCCAGGACACTAAACAGAGAGAGGAAAAAAACAAAACAAAACATAGAAGTGCTAGAGACAGATAAATTTTACAATCATTTTCTCTCTTCTATTTTTTTTTAAACCATTGAAAGTTTCCAGGTTTAAGGACAGTGGCTATTATATTTCAGCCTTATTCCATTCAGGTATTGGTGTATTTTCCACAGTGAAGTGGAAAGCTGCTGGAATATGGCTTAGGGTCATTTATCTTTATTTTTCTGAAACTTTATATTCCTATTAAGGGTAGAGAGAAAAGCTTGACAGCTCTGCTAATGAAGTCTGCTGCCATGGTGCCAGTCAGTATTCATTGAAGGTCCAGCAGTAACACCAACCTGTCATTAACAAAATTTAGTCACAGGGACTAAATAATGACAAACAACAAGAAGAAAAAAATCTTCATAATATCCTTTTACACAGATTTTAAAATGATGTGATCTTAGCATGCACACACACATGCACATGCACACCTATTTTTACTCCTGAGAAAACACATTTCCATATATTCTAATCAGAAACACAATTTGTAGTTTTCCTTCCAAAGCAACTTTTACTGTGTTCCCTGCACATGCATGTCTGACATTTGAATACCCACACCTCTGAAAGATTCCTGTTATGCCTGTGATGAACAGTTATTTCAGAATGAAATCACTCTCAGAGAAGGGTTCCCAAAACAATGGATGCTGAGGATTTATTCCTCAAAGAAGCTGGCTCCTTTTCGTTAAGTGTTGTGGATATTCAATGTGGAAAAATGGTAAAAGCAAACTTGGCCAGAGTATATAGCTCTTGGTAGTTCACTATCATCCCATAATTGTGTATATACATGTAAATAAATTGGAAAGAATCAATTGAGATTTAGATAAGACTTACCTAGGAAAAAAACTCATGGGCAGAAGGATAAGGAAATAGAAAGGAGTTATGGCTGTTCTCCATTCAGCCAGAAGAATATTAATTTAAAAAGAGAGAGAGAGAGAGAGAGATGTGTCCTATCTAGGGAATGCTATGTGATCTAATAAACTCCAAGTTCACCAGTCCTTAAGGTTAACTTATTCACGAGGGAAAGCATTCAAAGCCCAAACTGGCCATTTAGTTTAGGGATTATCTAGATTCAACACACCAGTATATTATTTAACTTTGACATTAAGATGCATCACCACTTTTGTACATAGTTAGAGATGCATTACTACTCTGAAGAATATGCAGTTTCTAGATGAATGTAATTGGGAAGGCTTTAAAATATGTTCCACCAGAAACCCTTTAACCAAAAGGTTATATCCCTGTTTTTAAATAACTGAAATATTATCATGTCATAAAGAATTTAAGCATGTTTTGTTATAGCCCAATTGAGTAGAAAGTAGAAGCTCCACAAACTCTTGGATTTCTGAGTTTTTCACAGATATATCACCAGTACCTAGAACAGCGATGGGCACATTATAAATATATAATAAATTTGTTTAATAAATGAAAAAAGGCATGAGGTGAATTTCACTTTAATGTTGAGCATTACAGGTGGAGGTAATGGCAGGAGCTGCTGATTTGGGTGGGAAATCTGAGGAGATAGAAACAAGTAGTCAGTGATCTCTCTTTAAGATGACACTGCGAGAAAGGAAGGAAGGTAGGGGAAAAGAAACAGTGGAAGGAAGAAAATGACTAGGTGCGAAGGCAACCTGACATAGGAGAAAGTGTTCTGGTTTTGATCCAACCAGATTTGAGATGATTATGATTTTTCCAATTGTTATTTGGGCAGCCAAGGGAAAGCTACCTTTCTCCCAGTTTCCTCACCCATATGATAGGGATAATATTAATTACTTCCGAAAGTTGTTAAATGAATTAAATGAGAAAATCTATGTAAAACACTCAGAAGTGTACCAGGTAGAGAATAAATTGTTCGGTAAACAGTGTTCAACATCAGAACTTCATATGTTTTGTTTTAAGAATGTCATTGAACATTTGCATTGCTTAAAACTCTCACACCAAGCTCGGAGTATGCTGAGTGATTTTAGGGTCCATCTTCGAAGACTCTCTTCCCAGTTTTGGCAAATTCTTGGCTTTGTAGACTAATAGAATTCCTCTTTCTCACATTTTACATGTTGCTGGTTTTAATAAGTGGTCATTGTTGCTGTTCAATGTTTCAATAATTTGTTTTGTGAAATAATAGTACTATAGAAAATATAACCCACCCTTCTTGGTGTTTTGGATGAGAGTTAAATGTTTAAATGTTGATCTTTCTTTCTTTACCATACCCCACTTACAGGTTTCAATCTCCTTTATGCTCAACACATATTGATAAATAAGCAAGTCTTTTTGTAATTTGAACCTTCCAAGCATATAAAGTAGTTTTTCCCAAACATCTGAGGTTCTGCAAAGTGCACATTGGCATTTTTATGTACTTTACTTTTAATATAAAATCCAGTGTATCCTATAGGAAACTTATTTTACATGTAAATGATTCACTTATCTTCAATTAGATTGTCATTTGGTAAAACTGCTTTAATACTCAAAAACTTTCTAAGTTTTTTATGGTGTCTTTTAACTTTTTAAAAAATAACTTGTATTTTTTGCAACTGAGAAATTAATCTCAAGGCTCAATTTCAAGTCCCAAAGTTTGACTTTAGCCTTGCAACTGCCTTCCTCAATTTCTACCTAATTGAAGCAAAAAATACTCCATGATTTCAGACCCTATACAAAGCTAAATGATCATTTTTGAATTCTCAAAGTATGTCCTCTCAAGAAAGGTTGCTTAGGATGCCTTTGAGAATCAATCATGTAAAATATTCTACAGTAGAAGCCATGTTTTTACTATGACCCACAGTCAAGAACATTTCATGTTATGTCAGTCACACGTGTGCACACATGCACATGTACACACACACCTAAATCACCAAAAGAAAATTATAATGAAACAACTCCTAAATGTACCACAGGCAAAAAGCCCTAGTATTTCCTTTTCTGTTCTGTTCTATTTTACTACTTTCCACTCCATTGTATTTTGTTTAAAATAAAATGCTTACTGATGCATGCAAAATTGGATTCATGACCTACTCATGGATCACAATTGGCAATTTTAAAATCAATGAACTGGGGTGGGCCATGGTGGCTCAGTGGCAGAGTTCTCGCCTGCCATGCTAAAGACCTGGGTTTGATTCCTGGTGCCTGTCCATGTTAAAAAAATAAATAAATAAAATTTAAAAAATAAAATGAAATCAGTGAAATGCAAGATCAATACCAGACAACTATTCAATAACTTTTGCTAAGTAGCAGCCAATCCAGATGCTCTCACGTAGATAGACAGCTGATATCCAAGAAAAAATAAAGCTTCACACTGAGGAGCACCACACAATAGGATGGCAGTATGTTTATCATCAGAGCTATTGGTGCATATGTCTGTCCTAGATACCACACTCCTGTAGAGACCTATATTCTCCCTGTATAAAAGGGGACAATCCTGGGTTATGCCTGCTATCCTGGTAATCCATCCGGTTTAACCCTTGTTTCACATTCGGCATTTAAAGGAAGTGTTATTAATGGTTGCATTAGAATGATCTGGTAGGGTATGATAACATAAAGAATTGTTTTTTCAGTCAGACTCATAGAAATCAGATCTTCCCTAGCATGAATGTTTACTAATAATTTCAAGGATATAAGCCACCAGAGGACTCAGATGCAGCAGGAATGGTCCAGGTCCTCCAGTGTAGCCAGTCCTCTTTGTAGCAGCAGACTAAAATCTGGGGCCAATTATATAGTCTCTAAATTATGTGTGAGGGCCCATCACTTATCCAGAAAAAGCCATGACCATGAAACCTCTCCATTTATACTCCTATAGTTGCATATCTTCTGTGACATTTCTCAGGAACCCATATCCCATGCATCCACAGATTCCAGGTTTGTTTACCATAGACAAATCTAGACTTGATAAGGCACATCTTGGTAAAGGCATTCCAAAGATAAGGACTATCCTCTTGGCAAACACCATTATTTTATTTTCCCTTAGAACCACATTAACATGTTGTGGTAGTTAGATTCAGTTGTCAACTTGGCCAGGTGAAAGCACCTAGTTCTGTTGCTGTGGACATGAGCCAATGGTAGGTGAATCTCATCTGTTGCTAATTACATCTGCAGTCGGCTAGGAGGCGTGTCTGCTGCAATGAGTGACGTTTAACTTAATTGGCTTGTGCTTAAATGAGAGAACGCAATGTAGCACAGTCAAGCAGCTCGGCATTCCTCATCTCAGCACCAGCAGCTCAGCCCAGGCCTTTGGAGATGCAGAAAGAAGTTACCCCGGGGAAAGTTGTTGGAACCCAGGGGCCTGGAGAGAAGACCAGCAGAGACCATCTTGTGCCTTCCACGTAAGAAAGAACCTCAGTGGAAAGTAAGCTGCCTTTCCTCTGAAGAACCAACAAAATAAATCCCCTTTTATTAAAAGCCAATCCGTCTCTGGTGTGTTGCATTCTGGCAGATAGCAAACTAGAACACATGTTTACAGGGATATTTGACTGGATAGACTTCTTTATCTCCTGGGGGTGCCTCCCAACAATTAAAATAAAATTAAGTTTGCAGAGCTGCATTTTCGCCATTTATTTCCCAGATGTCCTTGATGGCCATCCATTTTGTATACCCAGTGTATTGGTTTGCTAAGGTTGCTGCAATGCAATGTACCAGAAATGGATTGGCTTTTACAAAGGGAATTTTTTTTTTGTTACAAGTTTACAGTTCTAAGCCCATGAAAAATGTCCAAATTAAAGCGCCAACAAAAGGATGCCTTCTGGGAAGAAAGGCAGTCAGCATCTGGGACTCCTCTGTAAGCTTAGAAGGCACACAGCCAGTGTCTGCTTGTTCTTGCTCCTAGTGCCTTTGTCTTTAGCTTCTGATTCCAGTAGCTTACTCTGTAGCATCTGTTGGTCCTCATTTAACTTCTCTGGGGCAAACTCTGGCTTTCATCTCTTAGCTTCCATTGGCTCTTTGCAGATTCTGGCTTGCTTAGCATCTCATGGGAAGGCACATGGTGATGTCTGCTGGGCCCTTGATGCTGTCTAGATTCTGTCAGTTCTCTCTCATAAAGGACCTCAGGAAAGGATTAAGACCCACCTTGATGGGGGTGGTTGGGGTGGTGTCACATCTTGGAAACAACCTAATCAAAATGTCCCACCCAACAATAGGTCTGCCACCCAAAGCCTGGCTTAGAAGAACATAGGCTTTTTGGGGGCACATAACAGTTTCAAACCAGCACACCCAATTTCTGCTTTGGTCTTGTCTAATAGCACATGAGATATACGTGCAATGACAGAGTTGTCAGTTTCATACAGACCTAAATGTGAACATCTAAAAGAGGTACTAGGCTGTCTTTTCTTAGTCTTTTCTAAGTGTAGCAAAACGACTCCCTCACTTTTAAGAATCACAGATTAAGTGCTCTCAGACATGAAAGCCTAGGAAAAACTAATTTCTTCTGGGCTTCAGTGGGAGTTGGGAAAATGTCTGTGCTGCTGCACCTGCTGATTGCTTAGTACAACAGCAAGTTCTGTACTGTGGCCCATGCAACCTTGTGAAACGCAAAAACTGCCATGCAACCAGTTGTGGGGTCAGTGGGAAGTGTGACATATTCATGAAAAATAGTGAGCAGTCCTGTCTTAGATTATGTATACTTATTTTGCTACAGAGTTTTGGTAGCAAAACTGTGAAAAATTGTGAAAATCTACAATTCATTCTATTTTTCATTACCACACTTTTTTACAATAAGCTTTTTACACAGCTATGAGATTTCACAGTTTATTTAGTACAAATGTACATATAGAATGTTTATTTCTAAAGAAAGGTGATAATGAATATGTAATTTGCCCAAAGCGTCTGTCAACATGAATTCTTGAAGCTGAAGACACAGCTAAGCCACAGCTGAACCCAAAGAATCTGTGAGACAATAAATCTGTGTTGTTTTAAGCCACTAAGTGTAAGGAAATACACAGCAATATATAAGTGATGATGATTAGTGTAAGGAAACTAAAAATATGGACTACTCGAAAGGAAGCATTTGCCCTGCCATTTATTTTCAGTATTTTATAGTTTAACAAATGTCATTCATTTTCCAAATAACTTCTAAGAAGTTAAACCTGAATTGTAATTTCATTTAATACTATTTAAGCTTATTTTGCAGCCTTCACCAGTCTGTTGGTACAAAAAAAAAGTTTACCTGATCAGTATCAAATCAAATTCCCCTGGCTGATTGTCTCCAAATTGCATATTGGCTGAAAGTCACCCTTTGCTGATGAGAATTCCTAAGGGAGTTTCATGAATAGTGGTAAACAGTCTTACCTTGTTTTCTCTTGGCCCTTTGTTGATGTTCACTCTTTGTGAACTCATGTTTTCTAACATGGAAGCCTTTTCAAGAATTGTGATTCCCTGTCCAGGGAGCTGCATGTGTTCTTGCTATCAAATGCGTTCCATGAATATGCTAGAGTCATGCTGTGCACCTCACAGAAATGGGGAAAATGTCCTAAGTCCATATTTTACTTTGTCACTCATACCCAAACATTTCACTATTTATACCCTCAGGTTTTATAGGGTCCCTTGTGTCAACAGCTCCTTCCGTCCTTACCACACCCCTTCCTTTGGTTTCCAGTGTTTGTTTGTATTTCTTTGGCTTGACATAAATTATTTATTCTTTCCCCATCACTGGCCCAGGTCTCTGCAATAAGTCTTCTTCTTGAAGGCTTCTTTTTCCATGCATGTCAACCGATGAAGTTAAAATTTGTGCTGGTCAGTTCTGAGAAGGCATCAAACAGGCACAGATATTTCTAACTATCACTCCTTAATTATCTACTGAAATTATTCATAGGTCCTTCACAATCAAATTAATTATGGGAATTAAATGAGATTATGTATTTGAGAACATCTCTCACAATGCCAAAAACAAAGTAGGAAACCAGCAAATTAATTCTTTCATTAAACAATTTTGACCAAATACAGCTTGTCAAGCTAAAAGCTGAGAATTAAGGTTACAAAAATGAAGGAGATAGAGATTTGCCTTTAAGGAAATAGAAAGGGAAGATAGAAATCTAATTAAATGATGCAGGAAAGGGCTGCAAGTTCTATCAGTTGGAATTTCCTGGTTACTTGCATTCAAAAGCATCCAAATTCAAACTGGTTTAACGGCATATCACACTGGTCCACACAATTAAAAGTCTAGAAATACACTATTCAGAAACAGTTAAGTTGAACTTCTATCCTGTTTCTTTATTCTCTTATGGGGAAGCTTTATCCTCAGATTGTGCCAGCAGCATCTTTCATGCTCAGTGAGATAGAGAACCCAGTTCTCACTCTTAAAGGAAAGAAAACTTATTTCTTAAGAGATCCCAGGAAATCCTCTCCTCCATCTCAAAGTCCCAAAATAGCTTAGGCTACTCATTCCCTGAATGACTCACCGGTGAAATAGGAAAAGACTTTCATTGGTGGCTTAGACCAGTCCAGAGTCTCCCATCAATTTGGATCAATTCCCTTATTCACATACCTTCCATGCAAAAAAGAAGAGTAGAAAGTCTGCTTACAGCTACCATGGTTGAAAGACTCAGCCAGGTTATAAGAGAAGCACATAGAAGGGAATGCTAATAACAATGTTCTTTACTGACAAAAATGAAGTAACCAGGGAGGAAATGGCACTGAAATGGATTAGAGGAGAGGATTGGGGGAGAGATGACAGTACATGTTGGTCATACATATGGCAGGAAAAAGGACTTCAAGAATTATAACTCAGAGTGAAATCATAAATCAGTATCCTGTGTTTGTGGATTTGCCTGTTGACTGGAATGAATTAGGGAGTAGATGGTATAGAAGGGTAGCAGGTACCACACCAGCCATGGAGTCAAGAGAGGTAGACTGGACTAAATTATGAAGAGTCTGAGTTTAGACTTTATTCTGTAGAGCTACTGAAGGTTTTCAGGGGAGGGGTAATCACACTCATATAGTAGAGTCATCTCTGGTGCTGAATGGAGAATGCATGATGATAAAAGTCCTCAAACAAGGCAAGAGCAGTGCAGATGAAGATGCCCATGCTACAAAATTTCAGGACTTGGAGACCTATATCATCAGGAAGATAGGGGGGAAAAACATCAAGGGAACCCCTAGATGAAGAGCAAAGTTACTCAATTGCATACTGGAATCTGTAGACAAAAACAGTTTTAGACAGTCTCAACGGTTATTAAAGTGGGTTGAGTATGAAATGCTTGCACTGCACCTAGTGGAGCTAAACAGAAAGCAATTGAATCAAGGCATCTGAAAATTAGGGGAGAGGTCTGAGATGGTGATACACATGAGTCATTGATCTATGGGTAGTAGTTGAAGGTGGTAAAAGCAGATTGTTTTAAAATACTAAAATTTAAGGAATAGAGAAAGGAAGAAGTTTCCCCAAGGAAAACTGAGCAGAATTGTTAGAGATAGAGGTACAATTAATAAAAGTAAGAATGCCTACATTCATTGAGTACTTAATTTAGCTAGGTACTCTATTAATCAATAGGCATTTATTATCTCACTTAATCCACAGAAAAATATATGAAATTTGTATCATTATTTTCTTCAATGTAAAATCAGACAAGAAAGACTCAGAAAAAGGTTAGACAAGGTTTCTCAATGCAAAACAACTACTTAAGGGAGCTTAGAGGAAACTATTTTTTCTTTTTTAATAATTTCACTGTGAACCAAAGCAACAAATAATTTTTCATTGTATCCTATATAATTAAGAGCACAAAATCAGTGTTTCTTTTCTCTTGGAGTTTTTTTGGGACAGGAAATGAATAAAACATCTCTAAAGGTTCAGAAAATCTAGATATAATTCTAGAAAAATTGGTAGAAAGCACCCTTTGAACTTGCCTGTTGAACAATAATCTCTAATCCCTAGGGGAAATCAGGGTTTTTTTTCTATTTTCACTATTATTTTACCATGAAGTAGGTTTTCTACAATGAGGCCATGTTAGTTGGGAAAGAATTTACTGGAAATATGAAAGGAATATAAGTGAAATTCGTCTTTGATGTTCTCCTCCACATGTAGTATATTATCGTTGTTTTTCTTGAACCTTTCTTTGTAATTTGTTCTCCCTACCATTTTGACTGGCATAGTTAGACCAAGTTATACCACAAGGGGAACTTGTGGCGCTGTGCCAGAGAAGTGAGACTGGGAGCAGGAGACAGCTATATTCTTTAAGCTGTCTCATCTAATGTCATCTTTATGTTATTCTATTTCATTTTTTGCTTTGTATATTGAAGTATTAACTGAAGTTTCTCATGTATTATCTCACATCACTTATATAATAATAGGGCTATGAGATACCCCTTAGAGATACTTAGAAGGTACCTTAGAGGTATCTTCGTAAAATAACGAAGGTATTCAATGTTTACTGCTATAAGGAAAATGAGAGGGTAATAAGCTAAGGAGAAAGGAACCAATAATGGCCATGTTAAATTTCAAAGGCTATACTTGGGATGATTGGGTAGAAATGTGCAATAATTAGTTTGAAACCTCTTTTTTTTTATGAAGGATTTTGGGCAAGGAGCCTGGGCTTTGCCCTCCTTGAGGGCTGACATCTGGGGGTTGGCCAGACAGGAATACAACCTAAGTAAGTTTAGGAAGAATAGAGAGAATTTCCGCACATATCCCTTACCTTCAAAGAGCCTGAGTTAAAGGACCCTAGAGGAAAAATAGCTTCACAGTTATAGTTAGGCAGCTATGCACAGAGATGCCTCCTGTCCCCTGGTCCTCTCTGTCCCTGTGCCCCATGTCATAGGAACAATGAAAAGATTTTCACAAGTAGCATGGAAGAGGGGAGAGGTTTTGGGCATTGCCACCTAGTGTCTTTAGGCAAATGTCATCCTGGGCCAGAAAAAATACTGCCCTCATACTAAGAATCCGTGGATGTAAAGGTGCTGCATGATCAGCAATGGCCTGAGAAAAGACTAGGCTCAGCTGAGAAGGATATGTTCTGATCTTAAGGATCACTTCCTCTCATCCCATGTCTTAGCACTACCACACATCCACTAGAACTTTAGACGGCATCTTCCACCCCGGGTGCTACTAAATAAACACCACGATTAGGTTCCCAACATTTAGAAAATGAAGGGCAAGGAGTGCAAAACTTGAATTTAAGTTTTGATACAGTAAAATAAAATTGTAAGTCTTCCATACCTGACTTGTAAATTCTGTTTCATACCCACTACATTTGTTCTTGCCTCTCAAAACTGGAGGCTTAAAATCCAGAAAGCAAGACTGAAAAAGGCGACAAGAAGCTGAAGATTTAGTTCTCATCCTAACACAGGCTTTAAGCAGAAGACAAAAGACTTTACTATATCATGTGGGTGGTCTATCTTATCACACAGAAGCCTTGGCATGACTTGCTGGCAGGACTCTGGATTTAACAGGTGATGGGCATTTTCCTGGATGCCCATTAGAGGGTCATCCTCAGGCATCCAGTTGGGAATAGATAGCTGGTGGAGGATGAGGAATTCCTGATCCCGGGCGTCAGTAATCACTTGAGTGAGGGCTGACATTACACAACTAGATATGATAATATCTAATTGTCCTAATAGCCAAGCCAGTTTGTTTCCTATAATGAGGAGATAAAACCCTTTTTTTTTTTTAGCATGGGCAGGCACTGGGAATCAAACCTGGGTCACTGGCATGGCAGGCGAGAACTCTGCTTGCTGAGCCACCGTCACCTGCCCAAGACATTCTTTTAAAATACAAAACAAGGACTTCTGGGTAAAGATGGCGGCTTAACAACATGCACATTTTAGTTCGTCCTCCAGAACAACTTCTAAATAACCAGAAACAGTACAGAACAGCTCCTGGGGCCACGTCAGTGAGCAGACACACAGTGTACCCCAGTCTGGACCAGCTAGACTGGCTGCGACCACCCCCCAGAACCGTGAGTTCCCAAAGCTGTGGCGGCCAGCGCCCCTCCCCCACAGACAGCTTCCCAGAAGGGAAAGGAAAGGACTTTACCAACAGCAGAGACTGGGCACAATCAAAGACTAATTGTGGAACTAATTAACAAATTCTGACTACTAAAAATAGGCCCCCAGCTTAGGTGAACCTGATCAAAGCTGAGGTTGCTCATTTTTGCCCCAGCACCAAGGGGGCAGGACTGACAGTAAAAGAGGAAAAAAAAAAAAAAAGAGGGAAACAGAGGTTTTCGTGGCTGTGTTTCTACAAAGGCTTGACTGCCTCTGGATACAGTGGCAGGAATTTTCAGGTTGCAACTGCCCCAGGCATAGGCAGAAGTGACCTCTTTTGCGGGCTTATCTGGAGCCTGTGCCTTCCCCAGGGGAGGGGTGAAGCCCCACCCAGGTGGAATCCCTCCATCAAGGAATTCAGACACCAGGGTTTGGTAATTTGAAGCCATTAAAACCAGCCTACAACCTCTCCTCTGTCTCCACCATGCCCCCAGCAGGGAGAGTCTGCCAAAGTTAAAGGTACCGCATCATCTTATGCTGGTGGGACCTGCAGGCAGACAAGTGCCACATACTGGGCAGGATAAGAAAAACAGAGTCCAGAGACTTCACAGGAAAGTCTTTCAACCTGCTGGGTCTCACCCTCAGGGAAAACCGACGCAGGTGACTTTTTCCTCCTGATAGGAGGCCAGTTTGGTCTGGGAAAATCTGGCTGGGGTCAATAATATCTAAGTAGACCCTCCTAAGTGTGTGTAGGGGGGGGAAGGGACCACACAAGCAGGGCAAGAAACAAGAAAACAAGAACTGAAAAATTCTCCTCTGTTAAACAAAACTTAAGCTAAAGGTCCAGATAAAGCTGAACTGAATGTCAAAGAACAGATAGACAACAAATTCATCCAGCAAGAAAACCCTAGATAAAATAAGTGAAAGCAATCTCCAGAATAAACTAATTAAGGTAATTAAATGCCTAGATGCCAGCAAAAAAATAACAAATCACACTGGGAAAATTGAAGATATGGCCCAGTCAAAGGAACAAACCAACAATTCAAATGACATAACAGGAGCGGAAACAATTAATTCAGAATGTACAAACAGACATGGAAAACCTCATCAAAAACCAAATCAATGAATTGAGGGAGGATATAAAGAAGGCAAGGAAAGAACAAAAAGAAGAAACTGAAAGTCTGAAAAAACAAATCACAGAACTTATGGGAATGAAAGACACAGTAGAAGAGATAAAAAAACAATGGAAACCTACAATGGTAGATTTCGAAAGACAGAACATAGGATTTCTGAACTGAAGGATGGAACATCTGAAATCTGACAAGAAATAGGAACTATAGGAAAAAAAATGGAAAAATATGAGCAAGGACTCAGGGAGTTGAAAAACAATATGAAGCGCATGAATATACGTGTTGTGGGTGTCCCAGAAGGAGAAGAGAAGGGGAAAGGAGGAGAAAAACTAATGGAGGAAATTATCACTGAAAATTTCCCAACTCTTATTAAAGACCTAAAATTACAGATCCAAGAAGTGCAGCGTACCCCAAAGAGAATAGATCCAAATAGACACACTCCAAGACATTTAATAATCAGAATGTCAGAAGTCAAAGAGAAAGAGAGGATCTTGAAAGCAGCAAGAGAAAAGCAATCCATCACATACAAGGGAAGCCCAATAAGACTATGTGCAGATCTCTCAGCAGAAACCATGGAGGCGAGAAGACAGTGGGATAATATATTTAAATCATTAAAAGAGAAAAACTGCCAACCAAGAATTCTATATCCAGCAAAATTTTCCTTCAAAAATGAGGGAGAAATTAAAACATTCTCAGACAAAAAATCACTGAGAGAATTTGTGACCAAGAGACTAGCTCTGTAAGAAATACTAAAGGGAACACTAGAGACAGATATGAAGACAGAAGAGAGAGGTGTGGAGAAGAGTGTAGAAAGGAAGACTATGAGTGTTCTAGTTTGCTAGCTGCCAGAATGCAACACACCAGAGACGGATTGGCTTTTAATAAAAGGGGATTTATTTTGTTGGTTCTTCAGAGGAAAGGCAGTTAACTTTCCACTGAGGTTCTTTCTTATGTGGAAGGCACAAGATGGTCTCTGCTGGTCCAGGCCCCTGGGTTCCAACAACTTTCCCCGGGGTGACTTCTTTCTGCATCTCCAAAGGCCTGGGCTGAGCTGCAAGTGCTGAGATGAGGAATGCCAAGCTGCTAGGCTGTGCTACATTGCGTTCTCTCATTTAAGCACCAGCCAATTAAGTCAAACGTCACTCATTGCAGCAGACACACCTCCCAGCCAACTGCAGATGTAATTAGCAACAGATGAGGTTCACGTACCATTGGCTTGTGTCCACAGCAACAGAACTAGGTATGCTCACTTGGCCAAGTTGACAACTGAATCTAACTAACACAATGAGTAAAGGTAAAAAGAAGGAAAATTAGATATGACATATAAAATCCAGAAGGCAAAATAGTAGAAGAAAGTACTACCCATGCAGTAATAACACTGAATGTTAATGGATTAAACTCTCCAATCAAAAGACATAGTCTGGCAGAATGGATTAAAAAACAGGACCCATCTATATGCTGTCTCTACTCAAAGGACATGAGGCCAAGGACACAAATGGACATTTACACACCAATGTTTATAGCAGCATTATTAACAATTACCAAGAGATGGAAACAGCCAAAATGTCCATCAACAGACAATTGGCTAAACAAACTGTGATATTTACGTAAGATGGACTATTATGCAGCTGTAAGACAGAATAAAGTTATGAAGTATGTAACAACATGAATGGACCTTAAGGACATTATACTGAGTGTGATTAGCCAGAAACAAAAGGACAAATGCTGTATGGTCTCACTGATATGAACTGACATTAGTGAATAAACTTGGAATATTTCCTTGGTAACAGACCATCAGGGGATAGAAATAGGGTAAGATATTGGGTAATTGGAGCTGAAGGGATACAGATTGTGCAACAGGACTGAATATAAAAACTCAGAAATGGACAGCACAATATTACTTAACTATAATACAATTATGTTAAAACACTGAATGAAGCTGCATATGAGAATGATAGAGGGAGGAGGGCTGGGGCATAAATGAAATCACAAAGAAAGATAGATGATAAAGATTGAGATGGTGTAATCTAGGAATACCTAGAGTGTATAATGATAGTGACTAAATGTACAAATTTTAAAAATGCTTTTGCATGAGGAAGAACAAAAGAATGTCATTACTGCAGTGCGCTGAAAATAGATGGTACTTAATATTTTAAAATTTCAACTAATGTGTGAGACTAAAGCAAAAAAATGTTTTTTTGGTACAAATCTATACTTTGACTAGAGCATCTCCTAATATAACTTATGTAGATAGTTGATTGAACACCTTAAGTACATGGAACTTTGTATAGGACATGAGATTTTGCTGGTTTGTCCAGGTGATGCCCTGATGAATCCCAGAGTGATTTGATCAGTGAGTGGAGAAGTATTTCCAAAGAACCCTTCAGAGAATGGTGAGAACGGGGGAAAACCCAACTTCCCCAAGTTGAATTCTTGATATTCTCACAAGCAGTGTGGACAACCAAAGCTATAGGCTGAGCCCCCAGTCTTGGAGTTTGTTCATATGAAACTTAACCCCACAGGGGATAGGTCAGGCCTACTTGAAGTTAGGTCTAAGAGTCACCCCCAAAAGAACCTCTTTTGTGGCTGAGATGTAGCCTCTCTGTCCAGCCAACACAACAAGCAAACTCACCACTCTCCCCCTGTCTACGTGGGACATGACTATCAGGGGTGTGGATCTTCCTAGCAGCATGGGACAGAAATCCCAGAATGAGCTGAGATTCAGCATCAAGGGATTGAGAAAAACTCTAGAATGAGCTGAGACCCAGTATCAAGGGATTGAGAAAACCTTCTCGACCAAAAGGGGTAAGAGTGAAATGAGACAAAGTGTCAATGGCTGTGAGATTCCAAACAGAGTCGAGAGGTTATCCTGGAGGTTATTCTTATGCATTAAGCAGATATCACCTTGTTGTTCAAGATGTAGTGGAGAGGCTGGAGGGAATTGCCTGAAAATGTAGTGCTGTGTTCCAGTAGCCATGTTTCTTGATGATGATTGAACAATGATATAGCTTTCACAATGAGACTCTGTGAATGTGAAAACCTTATGTTTGATGCTCCTTTTAGCTACTATATCAACAGAAGAGTAGCACATATGGAACAAAAATAAATAATAGGGGGAACAAATGTTAAAATAGATTTAGTTTGAAATGCTAATGATCAATGAAAGGGATTAGTAAGGGGTATGACCTATATATTTTTTTTTCTCTTATATTTTTCTGTTGTCTTTTTATTTCTTTTTCTGAATTGATGCTAATGTTCTGGGAAATGATCATGATAATGAATATGCAACTATGTGATGATATTGTGAATTGCTGAGTGTATGTGTTGGGAATGTTTGTGTTTCTTGTAATTTTTTTTAATTAATATAACATCTAATAATAGATGTTGGCAGCAACATCTATGCTCATTGCAACATCAAAACCCTGTACAAATGGTAGATCCGATTTTCAAGTTTTATAATAATTTTAGTGGCAGGTGCTGGCATCAAGACCATTTTTTTATGTATTCTTTTACCAAACACAAAGAATCATCACCATACTCTACACCTTTTAAAATATCAAAATAACTTCTCTAAACCCATACACTTGAGAATTTGGAATTGTGATCTTGCTCTGAGCTTTTCCATGTTTTCTTGTCTCCCATAAAAGTAGGCCAGGATGAAGAGCATTAAAAAGAGAAACAAAGTCAGGAAAATCTAAAACAAGATCACAGCAAATATGGCCAGCAGTAGTCCAGTACAGCTTGGTTGAAGTGCCACCTATACAGAGCCAATTCAATGTAGTTCTCATAGTAGTTGACTGACACATTCCATGCAGTGGGCAAAGTGGTTTAAAAATATGAATTGATATTGTCTCTACCCAACAGTAACTTTTAGATAGTACTGGAAACAATTGCAAAATTTCCGGCATACTATGGTCAGGGCCAATGTTGAGATAATGCTGAGAGCTCTATGGGAGCATAATTTACCTTGCTTCTCTCAACTATCAGAGGTTGGGGGTAAATAACATGAGAAGTGGTATGTGTGTGGGTGGCAGAGAGGAGTGATGGTTCCAGGAAGGACTTGCAGAGAAGATAAAGTGTGAATTGAGTCTTAAGGTATGTGTTGAAATCTTCCAGCCAGGTGAGCCTCAGCACAAACATCCTCCCAAACTGGTCCCATTCTGCTCATCCCACCCTCCCCTCAGCCCGCACCTCAGCATGATGAGAAGGTGAGGCTTTCCCATTCCCAGTTCTGTGATACCCATTCATCATCAGAGCACATCTGGCCACACCCACCGACTCTCAAAATCCCAGATATACTGGAGAAATAGCAACACTTCCAAAATTGACACCTCACATTTTCCATAAGCCTACAAATGTTCTCAGACTGATATTTGCATCATCTAGGTTTTACACCCTAGTCATGGTTCAAAAGCCTCTTAACTGACGCTGGGGTAGCACTTAATTCCAGTGTGGGATAAATGCTCCCCCTGCAAGTACACCCTAGTAACGTAGAACAAATTTATCCAAGGGAAAAATACCTACTCAGGAGGTTAATGCTTCGTGAGAATTTTGAAGAGCCCCTCTTTCCTTCAGTTAAAAGTGTAAAGTCAGCCAAGTCCAAGGCTTCTCTCTCAAACTCTAAGGGCATATTTTGAGGTTACATTTTGAGGATGGAGAGATACTTACCCCCCACCTCACCCTGCACCCACCCCCCACCCCTGCCCCATTTTCTCTAGGTTTTTATTTAGGTCAATGTCATGGCACAATTTGTTTGTACTGTGTATGAGGCAGTCTGCTGCTAATAGATAGTCTTTCTAAATGCCATATGGTCAATCTGTATTCATTCCTTCAGGTCAGCCAAGGGAAAAAGTACTCTTTTTTTTTCAATTGTTTCGTGAATGGTATTAAAGGGTGAAGAGAGATGATTCTAGCAGGGAGGTATTACTACGTCAAATACCACCTAGGTTTTACTCAGATTTACAGACTAACTCTATTCTGGATAGGTACCTATACATTATTGAGGTGGCTAATCCTGGTCCTCACTAAGGGAGACTTAGTGTTTACTCCCTGTAGCTCTCCAACAAGCAAAAGTGCAGTGCCTTTTCCCCACTGTCCATATCCACCCCTGCCGCAAGTCCGCTTGCTATCGAGTTCCCCGTTTCTTTCTCTCCACAGAAAGCATTACATATATGGAGTAATATGGACATGGACTGAGGAGAGTTTCAGGTTAGCCAAGGGGAAAATTGCTCATTTGTGACTAGGGGAAGTAATGACTGTATCCAACCCCTTCCTTCTAGGCACCAGTAATCTCTATGCTTTTTGCATCACCTTTTCCCTCAATCTTTCCTCTCTCTTCTGCTCTGAGAATTTTTGCTAGTCTGGTGGGGCAGAGAGTTCTCTCACTTCTGCTCTTTCATATTTTTCCCTTTATCAATAAATACAGAATGGCTCAGTTGCTTGAATAGACATGTATATACAAGGAAGGTTAGAGGAAAATCAAAAGAGTTTGGGAAAAGTGTACTCCCTAGACTATATATATATAGTCTAGGGAGTACACTTTATATATACATATATATATATATGAATAATTTGAAATCTTCATAATATTATTTGGGCTTAAGAAAAAGAAGAAAGGATGTTTTAGACAGACAATACATTATGATCTAAGGTACTCTGGAATGGAATGCACATTTTATTCAGTGTTCTACAAATGTCAGATGATTTTGACTTGCCAGATCATGGTAAGCCCCTGGGGGTTTTATTCTAAGAATGTTGGATTTTAGTGATATGTTTTAAGCAGAGGGATGGTTTATGTTATAGAAAGATTACCCTGACTTTTTATATAGTCAAAGACAGACTATAGGGATTAAGAGGGGAGACAGAATATCAGTTAGGGGACTATTCCAGTAGCCTAGATAACAGCTAGTGGTAGCTTGTTCTAGGATTGCAGAAGTAGATATAAAAATACAGGGTCATATTTAGATAACATATTTAAGGGAGAATCTAAAAGGACTTAGTTGATGGACTATGAGATGTGAAGAAGAACCAGGAATGAAGGCAAATTCCTAGCTGTGTACTTTTTCCTGAGAAGGGGCTGGATAATCAAAATGAGAATACTTGGGAGAGAGCACATTTTAGAGTTGGAAATTAAAAGTTTCATTTTGTACATGTAATTTTTGAGATGCAATTAAATATCAAAATGCAAATGTTGAGAATAAAGGTTGCTACACATGCAGAAGATACCAACGTGAGGGACATCAGCCTAGAGATATATTTGGAGACATAAAACTGAAGGAGTTCAGTTAGGAAGAGAACATAGAAAAGAACCAAGGAGAATGCCCTCGGGTATTCTGAAATTTAAAGTTCTGGTGGAAAGGTAGCCACCAAAAACGTCAGCAATGTAGAGAGAAAATCGGGTGGTCTGATGTCAATGAAACCTGGAGATGAAACTACGTATTTCAAGCAGTAGGGCATGGTAAACTGTCAAGGTTGCAAATACGTCACTCAGAAGGGGAAAAATAATTGGCAATTCATTTTGGCAAGATACAGGTCAGAGGAGGAGAAGGGAAGGGCAGTTTGATTTGAATAGGTTGAGAAGAAAATGGGATATGAGATGTGTAAAAGCAATTCGTTCTAGGATTTCTTTGAAGGGGAGCAGACAAATGGGGCAGTAACTGCAGAGAAATGTGAGGTTAAGGGATGGTTTAAGCCTTTTTTAAAAAAATTTAAAAAATGGATAATGTTAAGGCAGGATTTTATGGTGATGAGAATGACCTGGAAAGTGAAGAAATTACTGAGGCAAGAGAATAAAATGTGTTTTTCTTTTGTGGTTCCAGATAGTAGACTTCTGATACTGTAATTAATTCAGACATTAAAAAAAAGACTCTCAATAATGGCAGTTTTAGATGTCCCTTAGTGAACTTTTGTGGTGTTTAACAATGTCCTTCATTACGTCGTGGCTAAGCCCTAATTCATGTATTATTTTATAAAATCTTGCAACTGAAGAGCTGCAATAGAAAGAGGGGAGAAGACTTAACAGAATACTTATCACTCTAAATACTACCTGTGTATTTCTTTAAAGATCAAGTCTTGTAAAAAAAAAAATCTTTAAGTAAGAGCCTCTAAACTACTAAAAGATTACATCCATTTCAGAAAGGGGAGGTGAATTTAATGTCTGTTGCTTTAAAAGAGAAATAGCTAATGAAAGCATTTGAATAAATACCAGAAAACGAATGTCACAAAATTGGATAGTGAAATATAAAAATGTCATATAAACTAAGGAAGGACCAAGCTTGGGAAATTAGGGAAACTTTCCTTAGATGGTAAATAATTAGTGTGTAGAGCAGGCTACTGAAGTACGCAATAAAATCTTTAACTATGAACACATTAGAAAATGATTTAAGCATTTTGACTACAGTTTACAGCCATTAAACATCAGCTGGGTAAGTGGAGAGATCATTAAACACCATATGGGCTCTTTCTTAAATAAAACAACAACAACATAATTTCAGCAGAGTGGAAGATAGAAGGAAAACAGGATTTTCATTTCAAATCCCAAACTGTTTTATTTTCTCACAGATATAACCAAAAGATTAAACAAGTAAAATCTATTGTTATAATAATCAAGATAATAGCATAAATAAGCCAAGCAGAAGAAACTTCATAGCATCCTGTGCCATGGAAACAGGACTTATGATTATTCGAGACCCAAGAAGAAAAAAAATAATCACTCAAAATAATTCAGGGGACCGAGCACCATGGAGCGGCAGCAATTTTACACTAATAATATAGATTAGCTCCACTTAACTGTTTTCAGCAATTCGATCATGATGCAGTCTGTTTTCTGTGGACACTTGTAAGCATGATAGTAGCTCCTTACGTGCCTGCAAAGTGAAGAAAAACATGAAGGAAAATATGTCAATACTGTAGGGCCCAAATACTTTTCTCCCCAAATATCTAGGTTACCTGATTAAACTGAGCTTTATTCACCCTTTCCTTCAAAATTCTCATGTTAATACTTGCCTCGTTGTTTAATTTTCTTGGAAATTATTAATCTAGAACCCACCACCCCCAGCATTCCTTTGCTTATGCTCGTTTCTGACATAAAGTTATGTCAAAACAAAAATATATTGTAAGCAACCAACAGCAAACTTGGATCCCCAAATCACTAGGCCCTCCAGTCAAATTGCATGCTGAAAATCAGGAGATTGCTTAATTTTGATGTCTTAAAAGCTTGTTATATTACTCTGATTTTGTGATACTATGGAAAAATTTTTGAATGGTGATTTCCATTACAATAGGAATAAAGGAAAAGAATTCTCCCTTGCCTTCCTTTAAGTCAAATAGAAATATCAGCATTAAGAAAGGGCTCACAATTTTGTTTCTAAGTTATTTCATCTGATTTAACCACAGACCACATTCTACTGTCAAACTATCCAAAAAGAACATGGACAGAAACCAGTGTCAGATTCCCAGAAACCCACAAGAGCTCATCAAGCTCTGCAGAGAAACAGAGTGAAAGGGGTCAGTATAACTTAAGTGTCAGACCAAAGGAATAGTGTAAAAATAGACTTTTTGCTGCATGTTTCTTATATGCAAATTAGCTCGCAATCCATGATAAACGGGCACGAGACATCCAAGTAAGGCAGAAGTTGCCTTGGTTTACGTGCATTTTGCCAGTTAGGATTTTGCCGCACTGAATCCCAGCAGCTGGACGTAGCAAACCATGTCCACAGATGCCCATTCAACTCCAGTCTTCTTGGCTCACTCAGTTATGTGCTCCATCAGAGAAATCTGTGTTGGGCGGTCTCTCTTTGTGATTTTTTTCCTTTATTTCCATCATTTAACTGCCTCAATCCTTCCTTATATTCCTTTCCAACAAACTATTGTCATTTGTTTTACAATAAAGTCCTATATTTATGGTAATGTTTACATATTTATTAGAAATTTAACATGTCTTTTTAACGGTGCTAGTATTTTTATTGAGGTTAGTATTATTTTAGTTGTGGCTCTGTTTACAACATTACACAGATTGTGAATGCTATATTCTTAACTCTATTTCCCCCATAAGTACTATTATTTTTAACGTGTGATTTGTGTAGAAAGTGGGATTGGGAGGAAGGTGGATACTGCAATTTAGCAAAATGCCTGTAATATAATTCAGGTTTATAAACTGGAGCAAGGCAGAGCTGAAAAAAATCAAAACATCAGAGGGAAGAAAAAAATTACCTGGTGCCTCCCTCCTAGCTGAGCCTTGTTTGCAGGACAATGAGCAGGGACTGCGGGGTTTCTATAGCCCTCTAGTAAATCTTTGATGTGTGTAAGGGGGGTGGGGGTTAAGGAGAGGGGTGGAAGAGACAGAGCTATTCCAGGGAGGCCAGTACTAAAATACATATCATAAATCCTTGCTATTTTAACTGGATCACACTCTGTTCAGTCAGCATTCAAAAGTTATAAATATTCACAAAGGAGCAAAGGTTGTGAAGAATTGGAAATAAGACCACATTCAGACATTAAAATATAGTCTCATATTCAACCCACCCGTTCAACAAATATATGTGGGATGCGCCAATTAATTTTTATAAAGATGTGAACATGTAATTCAACGACATCAAGAACCAAGGGTTTGTTTTGTCTCATATGGTTGCAACAATTAAATATTCCTTTTACTCTTCATGTCTAATGCTGAGACCACCATTAGTATATCATGTTATAGATATCTTCTTGCTGGCTGCTTCTCCAGAGCTATTTCAAAAGGGAAACATGTTTTATATACCTTTGTCTCCTAATACATTGCTTAAAACTCAAACATTTATTGAATGTATCAATCAGATGAATGAATGAATAAGCAAATAATTTTTGTTTGAAAATACTGATCTTCATCCCACAACGTGTTAACTGCAAGTATCTTAAATATCAGAATATATTGTCTTCAAACCCATCAGTATTCCATTTATTTCATTGCTACCTCTTTTATAGTACTTATTATGGTCTGTATTTTATTGCATGCCCTTCTGCATATGTCCATTAAACCTACTAGATAGTGAGCTTCGGAAGGTACTTTGTAGAGATTATCATATGTTTTTTATATCTAGTAGATGACCAATAAATAGCTCTGAATTTAATGTTTTACTAAAGATATTGAGGCAATTATTTATTTAAAATATCATAAGTAAGTGAAGCATCACTGATTTTGGAATCTAGAAACCATTTTCTAATATGTTGGATGATCTCTAGATAAATTAAAATTTTAGTGAGAATTTCAATATGTGCAAAATTTAAAAAGAACTTTAAAGGGCTAACACATGTCTTTTACAGCACATCTTAAGGTGCTCATTAACATATTATTGGTCATTATGGCACTAATACATAATGTCAAATTTTTGATGGATAAAAAAATTCATGCAATAATTTCATTAAGACAGTTTGCAATCTAAAAGATTGAGAAGGAAGATTTCAGATGTGTCATTTTTGCTGTGCCCAAATCCTCAGAGGTCAGAATTATTAAATCATGCTTGGGAAAGAAAAATATATAATGAAAATAAGGGGCAATCTCTGCATAGAAAAAACAAGGTTTGTTCTGTAAATCCAGAGATGCTGTGATTCAGCGTTCACGTTGATTTTCCCTTTGTAAAAGTTCCTGTCTGTGCCTTCTATTTTTTTTGTAATTACATGCTTCAGTGATTTATGATGGTGGTATCAAATAATAGATTCTAAAGCAATAAAAGAACTAAATTAGAAAGTTCTACTCATCTGCAAATTTTTTTTGTAATGAAATGATATTGTGGAAAAAAAAAAGAAAAAGCTATTAATAGCATTCAAAACAAATGACTAAGCAATTGGCATGCCCCCTACTCTGGAATTGAACAGATTCTAACCTTAAAATGACGTTTTGTAGCATATTGAGAAGTTTGGTCAGCCATTCTGTTTCCTGAGGGTACATCTGTTGAAATGCTTTTATTCTACTTTGAAGCACACCAAAAGGACTCTACAAAGTACGTTGTGCTTCTGGCCTTCTGTAGGATGCAAACAAATGCCGTCATCAACTTTCTTACCTCTTGTGCCAGTTTGAAAGGATGTGTGTGCCCTAGAAAAGTCATGTTTTAATCCTAACTCCATTTCGTAAAGACAGTCATTTCTTCTAATTCCGATTCAGTACTGTATGTTGGAAACTTTAGTTACATCATATCCCTGGAGATGTGACTCAATCAAGAATGGTTGTTAAGCTGGATTAGGTGGTGATGTGTCTCCACCCATTCTAGGTAGGTCTTGATTAGTTTACTAGAATCCTATAAAAGAGGAAATATTTCAGAGCAAAGGGGAGATTGTAAAACAGCAGAGAATGACATAGCCACGAGAAGCAGAGAGCCCACCAGCCAGAGACTTTTGAAAATGAAGAAGGAAAATGCCTCCCAGGGAGCTTCATGAAACAGGAAGCCAGGAGAGAAAGTTAGCAGATGACGCTGTGTTCGCCATGTGCCCTTCCAGCTGAGAGAGGAACCCTGACTGTGTTCACCACGTGCCTTCTCACTTGAAGGAGAAACCCTAAATTTCATTGGCCTTCTTGAATCAAGGTATCTTTCCCTGGGTACCTTAGATTGGACAATTCTATAGACTTGTTTTAATTGGGACATTTCTGTGGCCTAAAAACTGTTAACTTGTAACTTATTAAATTCCCCTTTCTAAAAGCTATTCCATTTCTGGTACATTGCATTCTGGCAGCTAGCAAACTAGAACACCACTTAAGCTTCAGTTTTGTTTAAGATTTTTGTTGCTAGCATGACTTGATCTGTTTAGAGATTCAAATTTATCAAATAGAATCACATTCACTTGATACGTGGTGCTTATAATGAAGAGCCACTGTGAAAAGACAGTAGCACAGGAGTCTCAACTACCACTATGCATCAGAATTTATGGGGAGATATTTTTAAATTATAGAGATTCCTCAGTTGCATCCCTGCGATTCCATTTTGTTCGGTGGAGGCTAGGATGCCCCAGTGATTCTGATGTAGAACCAGGACTGAGATTCATGCCAATCAGAAAGAAATAGGAACAGATGTGAGTCGGGAGACTTGCATGGAGTAGCACTACAAACTTTTATAAAAGTTATGACTTTGAGAAAATCCCGATAGTCAGTATCTTTTAAATAAATTGGTTTTACAAAAGGACAGGTAAGGTTTCATACAACTGTAGAAAGCCTATTTTTCTGCAGTGGCATTAAGAAAGCTACCTCAGCATCGTAAAATGCCTATTAGTGAATAAAATTTGATATTACCAACAGTTCATCAACATAGGTGCAACTTCAATTGTATGCCATCCATAACTCTGACAGTGGCTAATAGCTCTTGAAAATATAAGAAACACCAGGAATACCTGTGCCACAATATCGACATATCATGTCAAAAGGGGAAAGATTTTGAGGGAATCTTGGCTTCTATGAGCTTTTCGGTGATTACATAGTACTACCTAAATGGATATTCTGAATTACCCTATGATGCTTTCTGGAAAAAAAAATTATGAATAAACACAATACTACATTTAATTGAGTGCTTATAAGGAAAAGTAATTCCTCAACTCAATTGCTGCATTAATCATTTAAAATGAAAATGTAATTTTTGCTTTAAAGAAGAAAATAAAGAGCAGCTTAAGAATGTAATGAAATACTTCTCCTTGAATGTGTTACAGTTAATCCATTAGCCATAATAATATACTCCACCAGGAATATGGAGCAGGAATTGGGGGAAAAAAGTCACAGAAGTCCCTCCAGCAGTAACCATTATCCAGAGCCAGAGTCACACAGCAATTTGAGAAAGGAAAGTCATATTAAAAGTTGGTTTCAGCCAAGGATGCTAATTTGTGGCCATCAGTAATGCCCCTGCATCATCACCTGTCAGGGGCAGTCTGAAATCAATATTCTTAGTTCAGAATGTCTTTTATACATGCCTTTTCCTTTTCTTTGGAATGTCCCTCCTTTCTCATATTTCTAGTTGATACCCTATATCAAAATACAATTATCTAATGCAAATACATGCTCAAAAAGGCTTCAGAAAACTCTCCGTAATTTCAGCATTTAAAAATATGAATTTTCAAAATAGAAAAGTAAAAAAAAAAAAAAAAAGGAACTTTTGCTTTGGGGAGTTGCTGTATAAATTCTATAGGTATTCAAGTCTATAGGTCCGTTAGGCAAACACAAAACCTGAAAACTGAAGCTAACTTCAGGCCCACTTAGAGCTGCACAATTTGTAGCAGTTACTTTTTCAACAAAAACAGAAATCATTGCTAAGCCATCTTGTTACCTACCAGGTAAACGTTCCATAGATTTGGATTTATCAGCCTGAGGATGTAATGAGAAAAGCCAAGCAGTAATTATGAACTTGAAATTCTGTGCTGGTGCATTACAATGAACATAATCCACTCTTTCTTACTTCAAATACTTCAAGTTATTAGAGCTGTTTAAAAACAGAATGCTGAAAGACGGTGAAGAACCAGTTATTTCTTACTACACAAAGAAAAAAACCTATCCACAAAAGAGCTAAAAGTAGACTAAAAGAAAAAAAAGCTGTTTTTAAAGAGGAAACCAAAATTTCTACAGCTAACACACATTGCCAGTACTTTCATGGATTGTACTTATCTCTACTCTTTATCCCCTGAAGGCAGTAGTTTCCAACTTTGATTACATGTTAGAACTATGTGGGGATTTTTTTTAAAGAGCTATTTCCACGTTTCACTCTCTGAGATTCAGACTTAATTGTTATAGTGTGGGCACTGGAATATTTTAAAAGCCCCCAGGAGACTCAAATGTGTACTGAGGGTAGAAATCACTGCTCCATGTTATATCATTGCCAGTATGTTCTCCAAATCTGAAAGAGCCGTAAGAACCCAATAACCCCAGTGAACTGCAATAAAGATATTGTTAGAGGTCACCAAATGAAATAAGGTTGCTTGATAGAAGACCTCCTGATCCAATTTTTTTCTAGATTCATTAATTACTACAATTACCTATTTGACCAGGTAGGCTCCTGATTTAATGCCAGGGGCATCTGTAATCTCTACAAAGCCTCATCTAATCAAGTGATTTTCCAGGCACACGTATGTCAGGAGTAAGGAACAAATTTAATTGTAGTTAGAGGATACCTTGTATCTCATACAAGATACATAGGGCTGTCCTTTAGAAAATGAATCTGAGGAACACAAATCCTCATCTAGGATTTCTGACCTCATCTAATAGGAAAGAACTAAAGGGTGTGTGAAATTGTAAATTAAAGCACTGTAAAAATGTTGAAGATTTTTACTATTCTCCCTTGCTGGGTGCAAGTCTTACCAGAGAGTAGTGAACATTTTCTATAGTACTTAGAGGTGTTGTCATTCAAACTTACAGGATTTATATAATAATTGGAGCTATCTTTCAAACGTATAGGTGTTTCATGTTCTCTTTCTGTGTTTTGCTTCTCATCTGTTTCACTTCTTGTCTGTTTCTTTCTTGTAGGCACATGCTACAGAGATGAGTGAGGAAGGGGAGAGGAAAAGGAGGAAGGGAAATGGAGAGAGTAGCTCACTATTATTCCAGAATAGTTTTATAGCATTACAATCTCTGTTGCTGAAGGACTTTTTTTTCTTGAGTGCTTATTTTTGTTTGTTGTTTTGTCTATAGTTCAAAACAAAACAAGTTGGAAGTTAGTTTCCTGCATTGTAAGTTTGGCCAATATAAAATTCCCAAGTATTTTACAACTGGAAAAAAGAAGGTTGTTTTAGTGATGTTTGAGCTGCATAAACCAGATCTGTTAATCATTGACCAAGTCTTTTATTTTTCATCATACTGAGAGCCACACCATTTGATGCTTCCCCTCTCCTTTCCTTGATCTCACCCCAGGCAGGGTACTGTGTTTGCACCAGACCAGAAAGTACCTTTGACTGTGACACTACCCTTTTGCCTACCACACACATATACACCATCTTTCTAAATAGGGTTGATCACAATGACAAATAGCACTTTAACCTTGGCTATTCCTTGATACACTCTGCTTAACACAGACACATACTCTCTAAGGGTCCACGATTTACTTGAGATTCTAAAAGGTGAAACTTCTTGCATTTCTTTTTAAACTTTTTTTTTTTGCATGAGTACGCACCAGAATCAAACCCGGGTCTCCAGCATGGCAGGCAAGAACTCTGCCACTGAGCCATCATTGCACTGCCCTAATTTTTTTTTACTGTATGATATAATAAATATACAAAGCAAAGAAAGAAAAAAAAACATAGTTTTCAAAGCACTCTTCAGCAAGTAGTTACTGGACAGATTCCAAAGTTTGTCATGGGCTACTAAACCATCATCTCAGATTTTTCCTTCTAGCTGCTCCAGAATATAGGAGGCTAGAAGGAATAAATATTTTTTTATTATCCCAATCGACTTTTTTTCTTTTTTGTAAAAAATAGCATATGTATATAAAAGTAATACATTTCGAAGCATAGCACAACAATTAGTTGTAGAACATATTTCATAGTTTGGTATGGGTTACAATTCCACAATTTTAGGTTTTTACTTCTAGCTGCTCTAAGATACTGGAGACTAAAATAAATATCAGCTTAATGATTCAGCAATCATATTTGTTTGTTGAACCCTACTTTCTCAGTATAACTCTACCATTACCTTTGATCTTTCTAGCCCACTCTTTAGGGGTATTTGGGCTATGCCCATTCTAACTTTTTCATGGGGTAGGGAGATGGAACTAGCTGATGTTCTGGAGAGGCTGGGCCTTCTAGGTTTTGGGACTTAATCTGGTCCAGAGACCCATCTGGAGGTTGTATGTTTCTGGAAAGTTACTCAAGTGCATTGAACCTTTGTAGAATCTTATATATTGCCCTAGGTGTTCTTGAGGATTGTCTGGAATGGTTTTAGTTGGGGTTTGACAAGTTGTAATAGGAAGTAATGTCTAACTGCAGCTTGTGTAAGAGTGACCTTCAGAGTAGACTCTTGACTCTATTTGAACTCTCTCGTCCCCGGTACTCTATTAGTTATGCTTCTTTTCCCCCTTTTGGTCAGGATGGAATTGTTGGTCCCATGGTTCCAGGGCCGGACCCATCCCTGGGAGTCATCTCCCATGCCACCACTGAGATTTTCACTCCTAGATGTTATGTCCAACATGGGGGGGAAGGCAATGATTTCTCTTCCAGAGTTGGGCTTTGGAATAGTGAGGCCATATCTGAACAACAATAGAGGTCCTCCAAAAGTAACTCTTAGGCATGCCTATAGGCAGTCTAAGCTTCTTTGCTACCTACATAAGCTTCACAAAAGTAAGCCTCAAGATCAAGGGCTTGGCCTATTGATTTGGGTGTCCCTAATGTTGACACTGTATCAAGGGATTCCCTGATAGTAAAGTTTAATAGTTCCATATTTTTTCTTCTATTCCTCAAGGGACTTTGCCATTACTTTTGGATTATCTGCTTAATATATTCTAGCATACATCCAGGCATTACATTAACGATACAGGATTAAAGGCCCTCATTCTTATTCTGGGTTCCCTGTGTTTCAGTTGTTCAAATGAGCTATCCAGACAGGTTGAGTTAGATTATGTGCTACAGACAATTTAGGTTCCTGACAAAATAAACCTTTCCTCCTTTGATCCCAAAGAGTAGGTGCAGTCCTAAAATACAGGCAATGTCTTCCTTACCCCTGTATCTGAATTACCTAGTCGAGACCATATTGACTTCATTCTTATCTCTAAATACCAGGTTATAGATATGTAAAACAGCATCTCAAAATCCAGAAATAATAATTACCACTCCAGACTAAATATATCTGCTATAAGAGCTTACAGTCTAGGCCTCTGTTTTCTTATAGACATTTTCTAAAGGAGACCATATGACAATTCCTCTTTTGTTTCTGGCTTATTTTGCCTCAAAAAATCTATAAAGCCACAAAAATTATTTTTCATCTTTAAAAGCACATTATTGTCATTGTATGGAAGAATGGTTAAAATATATTTCGACTCAAATGTATGGTTAAAGTTCTGTTTCTTTTAAGATAAGATGTGAGTTAATAGCACTTATATGGTGGCTTTAAATAACATAGGCTCATTAGGCTTACAACCTACATATCTCTGTATTATCCTTAGGTGTTGTTTTAAAATGTAAATAGATGTGTTTTCAGGAAGTTGGAAATATTCCAGTCTATCAACCCCAAGAATACAAACAGTTTCCAGTATAATTCCTTTGGTTCTCCTTTTCCAAATATATTTTTCCCGCTCTTCTAAAGATGATGATTGTGCTTTGATTAATCACTGCATAAACCTGATGGTTTGACTAGAGAACAATTTACATTCACATGAAGTGAAATCGAGATACAGCATGATATGTTTGGTTGCTAGAAAACCAACACTTGTTTAGAAAAAACTGGTAAATGAATGTTCTCCAGTATCCTGGAGCAGTTAGAAGGATAAAATGAAAAGTCATGGAACTGTAACCCATACCAAATTTTAAAATCTGTTCTATAACTATTTGTTAAAATGTACTTGGAAATTTATTGCTTTTAATATACATGTTATATTTCACAATAAAAATTTTAAAAAAAAGATTCAAGCAATTATTCTGCCTATTTAAAATATACTACTCTGTTACCAAGTGGTAGAAAAGGGACAGTTACTCTTTACAGATTTATAACAACTAATAAATGAAGAAAGGCTATTTGAATGTCATCATTTTGTCATCTTAGTGAATTAGTGGATTTAGACATTGACATTGCTAAAACAGAGGTAGCCAGAAACTCAGAGTCTCTGACTGGAATAATATGATATCTATCAGGTAATTTTAGCAAAATACCAAACCTAAACTGGATCAAATGTTTATATACAACCATCAATTTACAAGAAATATAGAGCAACAAAAATATGTTGAATGGGTTATGGGGCAACAACCAGCAATATCACAGACTATAGGAAACTTTACAGGATAAATAATATGGTTTAACAAATATATTTCAAGAAAGATAGGTGGCGATAGTTTTGATAGATAGACAATAGAGAGAGCTAGACAGAGGCTTTTTCTACTTATTTATGTCTTTCATTTATAAAAGGTTCCATTGGAGTGCACAGGTGGTTCAGTGGTAGAATGCTAGCCTTTCATGTGGGAGACCCGGATTCGATTTCTGGACCATGTACCACCACCACCCCCACCCCACCAAAAAGGTTCTATTAAAAAGAATGTTGAGCAAATTGTTCTAGGAGAAAGGAAAAGTCATTCACACAATAACAGCAACCATCCCACTTGATACTGCTTCAACATTCTCTAGCTTAAAATAAACTCCTAGGTATTAGAAAGTTAGTATTAGTCCCCTGCTTGCATACGTGGTGACTGAACCTTCTCCTAAATAACTTCCTCAAAGTAATAAAGTACAGAGTTAGTGTTTCTATTTTCTTCCTATTTTACCCAATGTGCTTTTTTTTATTGCTTTCCCGAGGTCATATTGCAAAGCTTTTTTTTTTTAAATTAATTTACTTACCCAAAAACAGCTCCTGAATATCTATTTTGTTCTATGGTATATATTAGGAATTCAATGATGATTAAGAATCAGGGAATGACAGTCCAATTGAGAAATGAAAAATTACAAAGTAATGCAATGTGTCGTGATAAAGGTAGCACAGATGCCCTGGCAACACTTACAAAGAGATGCAGATTGCAGAGTTAGAGGAAAGCTTCTTAGAAAGGGTGAGACCTCATCTGAATTGTAAATTATTTAGTGTGTGCATATGGGTGTGTACATGTGTGTGCTGGAAGTGTGCTGTGTGGGAATAAATACAAAAAGGATACCTCAAGCAAAGAGAGCAGTATGCATAGAGGCTATGGGAGGAAAAGAGTCTTGTCTTTGTTTACACAGTCAATGGACAATTTGGAGCATAGAGTGTAAGAGGGAAGCAGTGGCAAACAGGGAAGGAAAAAGTTATAGAGCAAGTCATAAAAGACCTCTATATTCTCAAATTAAGAAAACAGAAAACAGGGTGATGAATGTGCTGATTTGAAGGATTATAAGTTAGTTGCCCAATATGTGGGTGCTGAGGTTCCTGGGTTCATCCTTGGGAGATGTTAGGTGGGATTTATGGGTCAGAAGTCTTGGAAAAAACTCTAATCTGAAGATATGTTAAGGGAGTTCATATTATAAATGGAACTTGAGGTTTGGGAGTTAATAACAGAGAAGTTTAAGATAAAAGTTGGATGCCAGGGACAAAGAAGTGTGATTTATAAAGGGAAAGAGACCAGAAGGAATGAACTGAAGGCATATTTTGCTATCTTGATCTTAATTCAGCTGATCTTGGCATGAGCATTGTTCATAACGGGGCTTTGCAATGTGCACACCCTGACAAACTTCTGCCCAGTAAAGTCCAAGGAAAATCATAATGTGGGGCAAAAAAAGTGGCTCTTGCCTTCTAGGGGGTTTATCTGGATTTGGATCATATGAGCCTGGAATAGTTAGCCCTTGTTAAACACACAATGTTAAATACACTGGGAACATTGAATAGAATAAAGCTGACTTTTGATGTAGTTGGAAAAACTGGTTTTCAATAGTCTTCTTTCTCAGTGAAATTTAGGAAGAATTGTTAGGGAAGAATGTTAAGCATCGTGAAGAATGTTTGGTTATATATAGGTCTCTGAGTTTGCCAGGTTCCGTTTTATATTTGATTATTAATGGCCCATTTCACAATGTTTCCAAATCAAAAATTAATTACATTGAAAAATAAGTTGTTTTTCCTATTTGCATTTATAGATGGAGATGTCTTAGCTTTTTCAACCATTTTCTTTCCTCCCCTCCTCAACCTTCATGGAAGGGGTTCTTAAACATAACACATGTTAAGAATGATAATAATTGGCAGCAAAAAAAGATGCTCTACTCTGAAGGATGTGAACTATGTATACGAACCCTCTAAGGAAGACCTTAAAAGTTAACGGGCTGGCCAGCATTCAGATCTCATGAGAAGGCAAAGGGAGCAGCAGCCCCAGGCCGTGATGGACACAAGATGGTGGTGGCAACCCCAGCTCCCATAGGAAGCCACTTCCGCAGCCTGATCCAGAATAGTCCTCCCAAAGAGGGAAGACATCGTGTATGTTCTGGAACCTGGTCATTGAGAAAGGGTCAGTCCTCAGAGGGGGATCCTGTCAGATTTGCCACAAGGTGCTGACCTTTTGGGAGAAGGCTAGGCATCCAGAATGATCGGGATAGGCAGAAAGCATTTGCTGGTTCACAAGTGGCTGCATACTCCCACTTAACACTCAGGAGAAAAAACAGGAGACTACATTGAAAACGATGAGCAATAAAATTCCCAAATGCTTACCTCTTCATATGCTCTCTAAGCTCAGGTCCCATGACTTAAACCAGCTGAAATCAAAGTGATTTAAAAATGGCCCTGAAGAAAACTACCTGTTTGACCCATGTGGCTTAGTCAATTATTTTGTGCGATTGTGTCTCAACCTCCCCAGAGGCTGTTTTCTCAAGTTAAAAGAGGTGGTATTGGCAGTGGCAAAAATGCCACCTTGTTCAGCTATTAAGTAATCAAAGTAAACAATGCTATTGTCTAATATCAAGGAAAATGCTATTGTCTAAATGAATCTAATGACCCTTGTTGTGTAGCTAGAGCTCTAGTGGTAGATCCAGCAAGTTTGCCTACTGTGATTGATAGATTTCTAATCAGAGTTTCAGGCTTACCCAAGTCAAGAAAGTAGCAATCTGCCAAAGATGCAAACCCAGAATCATGAACTGTGTAATTCCCATTTTTTTTCTGAGAATGTAGATTGAGGGGAATAGTCCAATGAAGAGTTTGAGATTGACCATAAACTGCTAAGGCAGCAGGGAGGAGACCAAGTGCATACTGTCCAGACATTTACCAACTTATTAAGGCAATTTAGTGCCCAGGCAAACACCTCACCAAAGCCTCCTCAAATACAAAGATATCCTCGCAGAACAATTTAAGTCCAGACAAGGTCATGCTTTTTATACATCCATTTCCATGAATACTATCATTTGTCATTAGTTAACTGAGGGTCTATGATATTGGGAATACAGACAAGAAGTTGGTGAAAATTTCTGTTGTGAATCTTTCTCATAGCCAGGGTCTTAAACCTGAAAGTGGATATGCATTTTGTGTTCTTCATTTTTATACAGTTTTGTTCATACATCATACAATCCAACCCATGAAAAAATCAAAAGTTCCAGGCATAATCACATAGCTATGCCTTCTTCACCACAATCTATATAATGAAATTTCCTTTCTTCCCCAAAGAATCCCATACCCCTCCCCCATGTCCCTTGCTTTTTGTTATTTAGTCTGGGCATGTTTACTTTGTTACATTCAGTGGAAACATGATACATTGTTCTCCTTAATTATTAAAAATAATAAAAATAATAACAGACTATAAAGAATGATCATTGCCTTCACAGATGGTATAAATCAGCAAAGATCCTAAAAAAAAATGGAGTTACAGAAATAAACTCATAGACATTGCAGGACATCACAAAGATTATAAAGTTAAGAAAGAGGTGGGAGAAATATCAACTCATTGTATCTCACTGACCCCCTGGCTTAGCTTCTAGATTTCTATGACAAATACCCCACAATGGATTAGCTTAAGTGATGGGAATTTACAGGCTCACAGTTGAAAGGCAAGAAGTCCAAATCAGGTGTTGGCTAGAAGGCTTGCTTCCTTGGGAGGTCAGCAGTGTCTGGCTGTCCAGTAATCCCTGGGTTCCTTGGCTTTCCAGTTATAAGCAATGCCCCCTTCTTTCACTTCCAGACTCCTGCTTACTTCTGGCTTCTAGCTTCTCCCTGTGGCTTTCTCTTATTATGTCTATTCAACCTACTATACCTACTTATTACCTGGAAAGTGTGTTTCTCAATGTCTTAGTTTCCGTAGCTGCTATAGCAAAGTACCTCAGACTGAGTGGCTTAAAACAACCGAAGTTTATTGTCTCAGTTCTGGATGATAGAACTCTGATATCAAGTTGTCAGTAGGGCCATGCTTCCTCTGAAGTCTGTGAGGAGGAATCTGTTCCATGTCTCTCCTGGCTTCCGGCAGTGGCCAATCATCAATCTATGGTGTTTTCCATGCCACTTATCACATAGGTTTTTAATGTCTGTCTGTGCCCAATTCTCCCCTTCTTAAGCAAGGATATACGTCACAGTGGGTAAACCCTAATCCAGTTTGGACTCATCTTAACTAACGACATCTTTCAGGATGTCATTTCCAAATAAGGTCACACTCACAAAACCTGGGGTTCGGCATTGTGCTTGTCTTTTTGGGGGAGACAGTTCAACCCACAACACTCCAGATGACTAAAGAAAGCCCCTCTGAGAACACAAAAGTGAAAACCCTGCCTCTTCTGAAGATAGAAAGGCCACTATTAAATGATAAATATTTTAAAATTCTGTTTTGACATAAATATTTAGGGCTATCCACTTACCTCACAGTCTTAAAACTTAATTTTTGCCCTTGAAATGACATCACTGATAAATATTGCTGAGCTGCAGTATATATTGTAGGACATGCAACATAACCAGTCATCTAATTCTCTCTCTATGTCTACGACACCTCTGTGAAGATATAGTTCAATGTTATCTTCGGGGATTGAGAGTAACCACGAGCACATTTGACCTTAGGCTAGAATAACATGTGAGAAGCACTTCCTTGTACAGAACAGAAGTCTTGATCTATGTTAGTGTTTACCCAGCATTGGTCTTGTTTTTGGTTTGAAACCTTAGAACATACCCTGCAATTGATTTTACCATGAAAGCCACTGAAATAATATAAGATACCTATTATAGCCTCTGTCTAAGTTGCCAACCTAGGCAACTATATTGCCTTTATAGAGCAACTATGTAATAGCTGTTATTTCATCATCAAGGAGGTTGGCTCAGAACTATTTTTGTTTTTAATATTTCCTCTCTAACATGAATTTCTATAATTTTTCCCAAATTAAAATATATTCATGTAGAAGAAAACAAAGTCTAGCTCCCTCAGAAAAATTATGATGGGGAAGCCATGGCATAGAAAGCATAGACGGTTAAGAAGAAAACCTGTGGAAAATAGAATTAAATCTAAATAGTTCTTGGAAATTGAGACATAAACTATGAAAATATTAAATTATTCACAAAGGGGAAATTATCAAATGAAAAAGTTTAAAGATATAAACTAACCTGTGTCAATATTTCAAATTATTTTTAAAAGACTTAAAAATAAGTGACTTTTATTTATAGGAATATAAATTTGCCAAATCTAGCTTATAGAGCAGGAATCAAGAGACAATTCAGTTTAATTTTAACTTTGATAATAGTAAAATATAGATTAGACTGCTTTGAAAGAATAAAGAAATTTGTTAGGTGTATTTAAATAAAGTTGCATTTTTTTTACCAATGCACAAGAGTAAAACAAGCATACAAGCATAGTTTACTCAAAAAGCAGAGAAAAAAAAGCACTCAGAGAAAATATGCTTTGTGAACAGATGAATATAAAAATAAATGAAAGCAAAAAATATTCTATACACATGAATGGACAATGAATGTAAATGGTTTAAAGAAATCATAAATTTGGGGGTCTTAAAAGCAATGTTGATTTTCAGAGACAATTGAAATGAATAATATAAAAAATTTTCATTCCCATGTTTGCTTTGATGTTTTTAAAATTTGGTTTACAATAAACATCACGGAAAGAGAGAGTGCTAAATGACCTATAAATATCAGGAAACATGAGTAGTATGCAAAAATCATACTCAGTTGGACCAAGATTTTATTTTAATAGCTTTATCAGCCAGGATTCTGGAAGGAAAAGATGGTACACTCAAAAGTGCCTCACTGAAGAAACTTAAAGAAATGACAAAAGGGTGGGCAGGAATAAGGAAAGCAAACAACAAAGCTTGTGAAATACCTGGGTATAGCACAGAAGGGAAATTAGTACAGCCTCAGTCCTGAAGGAGAGCAATCCATATTACATGCCTCTTTTGACACAGTAGGGAATACATCCATTGAAAGAACTTGAGCCAGGCAGGGAGGAACTGGGAAGAATAAATACCTACTTCATTCTCTTCCCACCTCTGAGCCCCCCTGCACCTGACTCGCATTGCTGGAAGCCAATCATAGGGTGAAAGGCAAGGGAATCTCAGAGACAAGCTCTAGGGGTCAGCTCCCTGGAGCACAGACTAAGATGAAGGAATGGAGGTACAGAATTGAGGGATGGTGAATAACCAGCAATGTCTGCCTCTTGATGCCACTCACCATCCTTTCTTGCCCTTTGTGTATGTATATAAAAATACTTGTCCCCAACATTGGGAAAACAAAAACTGCTATCAGCCAAAGTGTAGTCACTGGGTGAGTTTGATTTGATCACACTTCTGTCCAGAACAGAAACTGTAATGTTGGCTACCACCAGTACACTTTAATAATTTAACACAATTTAAAAAGGTAAAACATAGCTTCCTGTGTCTGCAGATGATCATGAGGCCTAAACTGATAATCAGAATAACTTTCTTCTACCATATATTATTAAACTTTCTTCTTATCTTCTTCTAGCATGTCTGCTGTGTGTTTTGTTTTGTTTTAATTTAAGAGTAAACCGAATCTTCCCACAAAATCTATGATATTTGTGGTCTGTTCTTTATTGAAGTGTTGTACATTCCCATTGTTGATTATTATTGAACATGGAAGTACTAAGCAATCCTATAAACCCCAGTGCTCACCATTGAGTTGCAGCCATCCAATTCCTGCTAGGAAATTGGAATCAATAATTTTCTAGTATAAGGACTCTGGTCTCTTTCTATTGGTTCTCTGGTATGAAGACTCCAAAAGGGCCAAGGGAGAGCTCAATTTCCACTTTAATGAAAATATGACTGCTTTCTTTGGAAGAAGTATTCTTTCCTTGGACAGTAAGTAAGGAAACATGTAGTTTCCTTCTGAAACTACATGGTCTGTATCAGAGAAGATGAGAAGCAAATTTCGGTTGTGGATTATTTTGTAATAGTGAGGAGGTCCACTCACAACTCCTCCCCATGGTTTTCAAAATTACATCTAGAAAGATGACACTTTAGATTGACCACCAGTTGAAAGCCCAAAATGTATCCTTTAAGGAAGCAAACAACTCAGAGGTAGTATTTCCCCTACTATGAAAATGGATAAAGCAAGTTCATAAGCAGCCATGCTAGTAGAAGCAATGTTGGCAGGAGATAAATTCACTTTAGAATATGTGTCTATTCTTATAAGGAAAAATTGCTGCCTCTCAGAAACCTGCCATAAGGAAAGTGGTGACAATTGGACTTACCATTCACCTTTTCAGTTGCCAGGTTTAGCAGTCAGCAGTTCCTGTACAATAAACCATAATAAATAAATTAAATAACTTGGTGGAGGTGGGGGCAAGAAGAGCTTAGGGTGTGGAAGGATAACTGATTAATATGATCTACATTGACATAACCAAAACCTGGAGGAAGAAGGAGCTTAAATGATGCAGTCAGTGGAGGTCAACCTTCCAGGACACAGTGGGGATGTGGGCTAGGAACCACAAACAGAAAATAAACACACAGTAATTGTTTCCACATTGACTATATAATGGTCATATACTTTTTTTGGTGAATCACGATATCTAAACATGGACAATAAAAATCTGAGAACAAAGATAAATTTATCTACATGTCTTTTCTCTTCCATAGTTTCATAAAAAAAAAAAAAAAACAGGAAATATACCAAAGTATTCATTCTTGCTACCTTTGTGTGTTGGGATTATGAATGATGTGTTTTCTAGAATATGACATTTATTTCCATTAGTTATGCTGAAGTGTTGTTTCAAGCTTAAATATGAAAACTCAGGATTTTCTTTCAAGCCCAGGAAGTTTTGATTTTTTAAAAAATAATTTTACATCATCCCATTGATGTTGCTTCTATTGTAATTTCAGATTTCTCACTTGGAAAAATCTACAGTTCTTGGTTTGGATAGATATGATCTGTACATTTCATAATCTCTCTGATCTTTTCCATATCACCCCTGAAAAAATCTTAGGAAGGTGTGTGGATCTTTTCACTAATGCTTCCACTGACTCAGCCACTCAGTTCAATTTCTTCCACCTCTGATCAGCACTGTGGCAACTACGGGCAAGTGTGTACTAGAAAGATGAACAAAAGTAGCACTAAAAAATTTTATTAAAAAAAATTCAGAGGCTTCTGCTAAGAAAAGTGAGACCAGGATCTGTAGTACTGGACTTCAAGATTCAGGCCTTTCTGTTATAAGACCCTTGGCAAAATCTCTGCAACATTCTTCTAAGTAGGATGTACCCAATACACTATTTAAAACAGCAACCTCACATTCTGAAAACTCCTTATCTCCTGTGTTTGAAGCTTTATGTACACCAGAAAAATACATACTTAAATTTAAACCATACCTGTGGGTGGATGCCCATTGTAAATAGGACTTTTTGATGAGGTTACTTCAGTTAAGCTGTAGCCCGCCTCAGTTAGGATGGGTCTTAATCCTATCACCGGAGTTCTTTATAAGAAAATGAAATTCAGACAGAGATTGAAAGCGAAAGGAAGTGAGAGGGTGGATGTCACAGAACCCAGAAGAGGAGTGAATGCCCAGGAGACCATGTGACAGAGAAGCTAAAAATCACCAACAGCCAGCCCCAGAATGCCAGTCTTCACGGAGAGGGCATTGTTTTGATGATGCCTTCATTTGGACTTTCTTTCTTTTCACCTTTAAACCATAAGCTAATAAATTACCATTGTTTAAGCCAACTCGTTTCATTGTATTTGCCAGAGCAGCCTAGGAAACTAAAACATCTTCCATTTTTGCTTAGGTATTATCCATGCTATTGCCACCTGTGAAAATGCTAGATGACTTACTTATTTATTGTATTTTACTTCTGGCTCGTTACCCATGTCTGACATATAGTACACACACACACATGCAAACTCCGTGAAATAAGAGATGACGTTTGTCTCTTGTTCACTGCAGTCTTCCAAATGCCTAAAACAGTACTTGTACTTTGTAATTACTTGGTTAAATAAGTGTCAAATGACTGAATGTCCTGTTGACAACTGACTATGGTATATGGTAAGATGCAGGTTTTATTAACCTTCATCCTATTTCTTATCAGTGGGAGAACGGTGGAATAGCTAACAGATTTAGTGCTGATCTTCATGTCTCTGCCATCTAGACAAAAAAAATTATATAGACCTTTTTATCTGCCATGTTGTAAGAGTTCTCCAGATTTTCCCCTCATTCACTGATTTGAATGTTTGTAGAGTCAATTCACCACCTACAATGATGTCTTCACCTGACAGAAAGGAACTTATTTCATCATGTTTCCCCTATCACCTTACTACCTTCCCATTTATTTTCTGGGAGTAACAATCTAGTTAATATAGACTATTCTTATTATGAGATAAAGAATGAGAAAGCTATGAATTCCTCAAGGAAACACTCAAGGGATGTGTGCCTATTTGTTGTTCAAGGTGAGTTGCTTTGAATTGTCAAAGAAGAAAGCAGGCATGGAAAAATGAACTGCTTTGTTTTACGTTTGATTCCTGCAACATTATGTGAATAGGTAACAAAGTTTGCATCTCAAGCCATTTCAATCAATTAGATGTTGAAAAGTAGTCTCAAGTTTCTTCTAACTGTCATAATAGCTTGAATTTCAGTTGTTTCTCCAGTGGTATTTTAGATTTCTCTGTTCTGTATTTTCTTATCCTCTGGTAATGCTAGCCAAAGTCCCATTAGGAATTTAAATTCTGTTCTTTCCACTCATGAAAACTGTAAAAACCGATTATACAAAAATAATAATATTTATTAAATATTTTATGCATATCAGTCAGAGTGACTAAAACTTAGCCTATAGTTAGATCTTTCAAGTGGTCTAAATATTGCCCATTTTATAGATGAGGAAAACTTGACCATTTTATAGATGTAGATACCAAATATATCTGACTAGCTTCTCATACCAACATGTCTTTTGGACTCTCGCATACCAAAAACTATTTGCTTAAGTTTTTAACACAGAAAAGAAAGCACAAACAAGTAACAAACTCTAAGACAATTTTAATACTACATAAATGCTTAAACTTTGAAAGTATAAGCTGAATAATTGTTCCTTTCCACGTATTCCCGTACCGATGGTATGAGCAGTTAAAGAGCATCCATTAATAAAGACATTTGCTCATCTACCGTTCTGGCTACAAATGCTCTAGTTGAAAATCAAATCATGAAAGGCAAGGAAAGTGTACATAGCATAACTGGATTATGAAGAAAGGAAATAGGATAACTAGGGAGAGAGACTGGATCAAGGGACAGTTTTTTTTTTTTATCATATATTTTGTTTTTAACTTATAAAGGGACTGAATGTATTTGGAGAAAGCATCAGTGGAGAGCAAGAGAGAAGCTGGAGGAACTAATGGAAAGGAGTGTGTACAGTAGTGGATGAACCAAAGGAGAAGGAAAAGAGTGAGATATAAATCAGAGCTTTTCAAACCTTAATGTATGCAGCAGTCACACAGGAAGCTTGCTAAAATGTATCCAGTTAGCCCTTCTGGAGTCAGAACCCAGATTCTGCCTTTCTAAAAAATTGCCAGGTTATGCCAATGCTGCTGGTTTGTTGACTACAGGTTAACAACGTTTAGAATACCAATTCTCAGATTTGATTGGGCATTGAAAGTACCTCAGGAGCATTTAAAAAATACTTGGGATCTACCCACAGAGATTCTGATTTCTTTAGTCTGAAGTGATGCCAGGGATTTGGGATTTTAAAAATAGGCCTGGGGGATTATAATATGCAGCAAAGTTTGAGAACCACTGATCTAGGCCATAAATGAAGGAAGAGCAAAGAAAATGTTGCTTTCTCTGTAAAAAGAAAAATTTAGACTTGTCCAGAGGCAGATACCTAGGAGGAAGATGGGGGAAGAACAGGATGATGAGGGAGTCCATGTTTTTATTAAAATAATAAACACACGCAACTACAAAAATAGTCTTATGCTTTCTATCATAAGAACTGACAGTACAGAGTCCTGACCTGCTATTTCCCAACTCAATACCCTTCCCTTTCAGAAGGTAAAAAAAGCTGGCATGGCCATCTGGTCATGCAGAGGAGGGGAGCCAAGGATCTAACTGCTTCTTACACAGCCTATCGTTGAACATCCGCTTTAAGTTATACTCAGATCCCTCCTAGGTGATTCTGTTTCTGGATCCTTCGGAGTTTTTGCTCTATGTACAGACTTGCATCTGTGCTTACTTTTGGTTCCTCCTCCTTCAGTTGCTCATTTAGTTTTCTCCAGCCTGAAAAATCAATTACAGCTCTTGACATCTATCTTTTGCCCCACAACTTTGGCGCAATACTTGACCCACAGTCGCCTCTTCTGTTCCTTTTAACTTGCTGATTTTTAAGTCCTGAGTGAGGCCATAAACCAGAAGAGCCATAAACCATAAATTCCTAGGTAAGGCAAACCCACCCCCATCCCCACTGCAGCTGCACAATTCCTAAGCAGGATACCTCCCTATGCTAGAACTACTCCTGCTATACATCAGTAACTTCAAAGAAACGTGTTTACTAATCTTGGAAACAAGTTGGCTCCATGCCTTCCTTTATTCTTACTCCATATAAGCCCCTTGGTTGGCATGGAGTGCTACTCTGCATGTCCTGCAGTTGCCCAGGACCAGCTTTCCAGTCTGTAAGTTTCCTACTAAACTGTTAGTATTTTGGTATATGGGATGGCCTGCTTCATTTTTTTCAGTCTTAGGTGCCCATCAAACTTCAGCAGAACCTATTCTGTAGGTTCATGGCCAGACACCCTGTTTATACTGCTGTTCGGATTTTAGAGAGGTTACTGGAGAAAGCAAAGGTAAATGCCTTGTTTAGTCAAAAATCTTCTAGACCTTTAAGTTCAAAAAATAATCATCTATTGTGTGAGAAGACATGAAGATGGTGGAAGTCTGTCATAACTGCTGTAGGAAATTTGAGAGGGACTGTGGCAGCAAACTAGAAAAGATTATTCATTTAAGCAAAAGCAAACTGACAAGTTAAGGCTCTAATATATGATCAGGCAACTTTCCTTGGCAGCATTCAAGAATGTAGTATCTTTGTGTGGCAGAAGGAACAGAAGCTTTGGAATAAAATCGTCCTGGGTTTTGAATTCTCACTCATTCCCAGATATGCTATAAGAATCAAACAATTTAATCTCTCATGGGTTCAATTTTTCTCACCTGTATTATTACATAAATAAAAGCTACCTTACAGAATAATAGTGCAGACTAGAAAAATGCTGACTCTAATGTCTGGCACATGAAAAATTTTCAATTAGTAAGTTAATTTAGAAAGAAATGGGTAAATCAGTAGCATTTTGTACTATCCAGGACTTAAAATGTCCTAATCAAGTGATGGGCAAATGTAAACAACAACAAAATATCAGTGTGTAAAAAGAGACCAGATGAAGTAATATATTGTGATTTCTACGGTTCAAGGAATGAAGTCACAGGGGCTGAAGGAGTAGAAGAAAAGAAACCAATGACTTAAACTCTAAGTGAGATTGAGAAGTGATATCATATGATTATGAGGATGAGAGTTGGGGAGATATATTAGGAAATCTGTGTCTTGGAGTTTAAGATTTTTCAGGTATCTCGGTTCTAAGTGATAACAAGCCATAGGTTTGGTAAGCGTTGTAAAAATGTAATTATGGAGTGATAAAGTAATTTGCGGGACTGCATACTAGATTTCTAGCATCAGTATAAATTGTGAATACTTCTCTTCTAGAGGTTGGAGTTAGGAGTAGAGATCTATAATATGTCTATGAAAAGGGGATCATTGATGGTTCCTATGAGCCCTCTTTATCTTTTAATTGCATTGGTTGCATTGACCTATATTGTGTTTGGATTGCTTTGTACTTTTCTCAGGAGTTTTTTAACCTTTGTGTCCACCAGAATAACCAAGGGGGACCTTTTAAACAATTCAGATTATCTACCCCAGCTCCAGAGATTCTATTTCACTAAATTTAGAATGGAGAACAGTAATTTCTATTTTTAATAAAAATCACAATAAACTGGTGGATCTGACCATGTGCTACATGTGTCAAATTTGAGGAACATCTTCACAGGTGTGACCCAGGTAGATTTAGTACTGATTCCCATCACTGTAATGAAGGGAAACACAATTCATACACCTCAGAGTGGTTCTGGATATGATAAATGTCTGAGGCTCAACTAATATATTGCTGAAATAAATGTTGAATTTCTGGATATAAGAAACCCAGCAGCAATGAGGAATTTGTATTTTATCATCTTTGAGTCACTGAATCTTCAATAAGGACTGCATATATGTATATATGTATGTTTTATTGAAAGCACTCCAGTTTCAATTTTACAGTAATAATATGATCCTTGAAGAGGAAAGGGATATTTTAAAGCATTTCAAGAACAAATATTTCTCAATTAGGAAACAAAAAAGGTTATGCCATATTTTACACAATAGTCCATTTAAGCATTATAATCATCCTCTTCCTATTTTTAGCTTTTAGCTGAAGAATAAACACTTCAGAGGATTAGTGACTTGCCTTTGATTACTCAAGTGATAGGTAATGAGAGCCCTATATACAAACCCTGGTCTGACTTTAAATTAAAAAACAGGCCTTCACAATAGTCTCCTTATAAATACATGCTTTCCTGTATTTTTAAACTTTGGAAACCAAACTTTTTGCAGGTTATGTTCCAGAATTAGCTGAATCATAATGGTTTTAATTTGCCACTTTAACTTTTGTATACATTTTGCAATAGCTCATACATAAAAGCTATCCAGATTATAGAACAATTCAATACCATTGGATTAGTTTTTTTCTTAAGGTGTTCGAGTAAGTCCTATGGTTCTAAATTAAAGACATTGCCTCCAATAACTTGATATATTTTAATATGAGCCAGACATGTTATTTGGACATTTTTCACACTCACATTTCATTAAGTCAGCATTTACTGAGCACCGTAAAAATCCTCAGTAGTATGTAGTGTGCTAATGAATTGCCTTTGCTGCAAGACATAAACTTATCTGCTATATCACAGATTCAGAAGTGAATTATTGGTCCAGCATAAGTCTATCCTAGTAATCAGAGCCTTGTTTTCAAGTGAATTGTTTGCTATTTCTTAGCATGGCGTATTCTGAAGAGAAAAATAGCCTGAGATATTTCAGGAGATTAAGTAATTCTCTGCCTAGTTGGCAATTCAATAAAAAGTTTCTGATGGGTTCCCAGATAAGGTACAACAGCTTTAAGTCCAGAAACAAAATAATCAATTCTTTAGACTGTTCTGTAGAAAAAGAAAAATGTTCAGCATTATATTTCATTTGGAAATGATAAACTGAGTTTCATAGAGCTCAACTGTGAGTTTTGTGAGCTACCTTTTGTGGAGAAAAGATACTTATGTGATCAAAGAAGAAAGAGAAAAGTCAATTAATTTTTATCCCATTCTACCTGGAAGTTTTTGAAATCCTCTTGATAGATTCTCCCTGAGTAAATAACCATACTTTGCATTTATTTCCTGATTCTCCCAACATGATATCAACTACAAAGCACACATCCAGCTGAAAAGTGAAAAGTTGTGACAAATTTACATACTTAAGCTTATGTAGATAATATGTCTAAGTATTTACCTTAGTAGTTAAATTAAAATTTTAATTTTTTTTTTTTAGCTAACTCACCTCAGGAATACATAACTTCCAATCCTTCACAACTAGCTTTGGGGTAAAACAATAGAAAATGGCGATTCATTTTCATATCTAGTTTCACAAGTAAAAATATTTACCAAAATGGGAGAAAATAAAAACAAGTATCAATCAAACCAGACTGATTTAGAGAATAGAGAAACTTTTTTTTGACTACTTATTTAAGAATAGTCAAATAGACCCATTTGAAGATTTAGAAGAAATTTTAGCTACTTTCCTTCCATTTTCAGTACTGTGAGCTAGATTATTTGTATCATACCTCATACTAAATCAGGGTTTCTCCATACTGCAGTATTGACAGTTTGGGTCTGATCATTCTTTGTTGTAGGGGGCTGTCCTATCATTTTAGGGTGCTTAACAGCATCCCTAGACTATCCACTAGATGCCAAAACACACACACACACACTTTTTTTTTGCATGGGCAGGCACCGAGAATCGAACCCAGGTCTCCAGCATGGCAGGCGAGAACTCTGCCACGGAGGCACTGTAGCCCGCCCCCTCCCCCCACTTTTGACAATCAAAAACATTTCAAGCTATTGTCAACCATCTCCTGAGAAAAAACTGTTCCTGGCTGAGACCAGTATACTAAAACTACTTAAATACTAGGAGAAAAAACTTTTTCTTAAAAGGATTAAAGAGCTGAATAACTCTTCCACAAAGTAAGGAATTAGGACAAAATTGAAGGGAAAAGAGACATGCCAAATGAGAAAGGTGCTAAAAAACTGCTTTTGCCAAGGGCATCTGCCAATCCCAAGGGATGTGTTTATAAATTGTTGCATGTATATATATATGTGTACCTGACAAACTTTCTAAAGTCTTTATTGGAATGCAATGGAGTAAGAATAGACAATACACTATTGAAGAAGATGGGGAACTTGCCCTAATATCAATATTTTTTATAAAGCTATAATTGCATCAGTTTGATATTTTTAAATGGTAAAATAGATTAACATAATGAAATAGAGAACCCTGAAACATGGTTTGTTTGTTTTTTAAGTCCCACTAATGGGTTCATGTTTCTATTCATGATATATTGGCTCTTGTAGAATAAGTATTCTTTACCTCTATACCTATTTTGTCTGATGTTAATTTAGCTATTGTTTCCCCCTTATGCTACAAGTACATCTCTTGTAGACATCATAGAATTTGTTTGTTTTTATCCAGTCTGGCAATCTCTGCTTTTTGATTAGAGATTTTAGTCCACAAACTTTTTTTTTAATTTAACTTTTTTTTGTATGCTGTATGGTGAGGGTCACATTTAATTCTTTTTCCATGTGACTATCCTGTTATTGCAGCACCATTTGTTGAATTTTTTTTTTTTTTTTGGTGGGGTTTAGTGCACAGGCCAGGAATCGAACCCGGGTCTCCTACATGGCAGGCAAGGAGTCTACCACTGAACTACCCTTGCACCCCATAGTCCATAAACATTTAATGTAATTATTGGGAGAGGTGGATTTAGGTGTATCCTTTATTTATTTGTTTCTCCTCTTTCCCTCTCCTTTTCTCTCTCTTTCATTACACCCCAATAATCCCATCTTATTTTGAGCCAAATAAATATTTCAGCATTTCATTGTAATTCATTCACTGGCTTGTAAACTATGTGTCTTTACATTATTTTTGCGTGGATTTCAAAAGGATACTAAGCACCTTCAATTTGTGACTATCTATTTTCAGATAAATATATAGGAACTTGAAATGGTATAGTTCCATTTGTCTTCCACATCCTTTGTCCTATTGATGACACATATAATACATGATTATACATTATAAATGCCACAATAGGAGGCTTTGTTTTGTTTTAAATAGCTATACATCTTTTAAATTAAAGATGAAAAGAATAAATATATAATATGTATATACATGGGTACGTGTATGTATAATATATAGTGTTTTATATTTACTGTGATATTTAACATTCCCTATATCTTTCATTCCTTCTTAATATCTAAGTAGCCATCTGATCCCATTTCCCTTCAGTCTAAAAGCCTTCCTTTAGTATTGCTATCAGCGCAGCTCATATCCCTTCTTGGTTATTTCAGTTTTGAACTTCTACTTTCTCAGCTTGGAACTCTCAGTGAATCCCTTGTATCTGAAATTTTTTTTTCTCTGAAAACTTGAAGCGTTTAACTTGAACTTTCTTCTATTCAAGCTGTACATGGGTTAGGAATCACTCTGTAAAATAAGCCACAAATGTCACTCCCATAGATTTTTTTTTAATTTCTTTAATTTTTTATTTTTTATTTTTTTATTAATTAACAGAAAAAAAGAAATTAACCCAACATTTAGAAATCATACCATTCTACATATGCAATCAGTAATTCTTAACATCATCACATAGATCCATGATCATCGTTTCTTAGTACATTTGCATCGGTTTAGAAGAACTAGCAATATAACCAAAAAAGATATAGAATGTTAATATAGAGAAAAAAAATAAAAGTAATAATAGTAAGAACAAAACAAAACAAAACAAAAACCTATAGCTCGGATGCAGCTTCATTCAGTGTTTTAACATGATTACTTTACAATTAGGTATTATTGTGCTGTCCATTTTTGAGTTTTTGTATCTAGTCCTGTTGCACAGTCTGTATCCCTTCAGCTCCAATTACCCATTACCTTACCCTGTTTCTAACTCCTGCTGGACTCTGTTATCAATGACATATTCCAAATTTATTCTCGAATGTCGATTCACATCATTGGGACCATACAGTATTTGTCTTTTAGTTTTTGGCTAGACTCACTCAGCACAATGTTCTCTAGGTCCATCCATGTTATTACATGCTTCATAAGTTTATCCTGTCTTAAAGCTGCATAATATTCCATCGTGTGTATATACCACAGTTTGTTTAGCCACTCTTCTGTTGATGGAGATTTTGGCTGTTTCCATCTCTTTGCAATTGTAAATAATGCTGCTATAAACATTGGTGTGCAAATGTCCGTTTGTGTCTTTGCCCTTAAGTCCTTTGAGTAGATTCCCAGCAATGGTATTGTTGGGACGTATGGCAATTCTATATTCAGCTTTTTGAGGAACCGCCAAACTGCCTTCCACAGTGGTTGCACCATTTGACCTTCCCACCAACAGTGGATAAGTGTGCCTCTTTCACCGAATCCTCTCCAGCACTTGTCATTTTCTGTTTTGTTGATAATGGCCATTCTGGTGGGTGTGAGATGATATCTCATTGTGGTTTTGATTTGCATTTCTCTAATGACCAGGGACATTGAGCATCTCTTCATGTGCATTTTGGCCATTTGTATTTTCTCTTCTGAGAGGTGTCTGTTCAAGTCTTTTTCCCATTTTGTAATTGGGTTGGCTGTCTTTTTGTTGTTGGGTTGAACAATCTCTTTATAAATTCTGGATACTAGACCTTTATCTGATATGTCATTTCCAAATACTGTCTCCCATTGTGTAGGCTGTCTTTCTACTTTCTTGATGAAGTTCTTTGATGCACAAAAGTGTGTAATTTTGAGGAGCTCCCATTTCTTTCTTTCTTTCTTCAGTGCTCTTGCTTTAGGTTTAAGGTCCATAAAACCGCCTCCAATTGTAAGATTCATAAGATATCTCCCTACATTTTCCTCTAACTGTTTTATGGTCTTAGACCTAATGTTTAGATCTTTGATCCATTTTGAGTTAACTTTTGTATAGGGTGTGAGATATGGGTCTTCTTTCATTCTTTTGCATATGAATATCCAGTTCTCTAGGCACCATTTGTTGAAGAGACTGTTCTGTCCCAGGTGAGTTGGCTTGACTGCCTTATCAAAGATCAGATGTCCATAGATGAGAGGGTCTATATTTGAGCACTCTATTCAATTCCATTGGTCGATATATCTATCTTTATGCCAATACCATGCTGTTTTGACCACTGTGGCTTCATAATATGCCTTAAAGTCAGGCAGTGCAAGACTTCCAGCTTCGTTTTTTTCCCTCAAGATGTTTTTAGCAATTCGGGGCACCGTGCCCTTCCAGATAAATTTGCTTATTGGTTTTTCTATTTCTGAAAAATAAGTTGTTGGGATTTTGATTGGTGTTGCATTGAATCTGTAAATCAATTTAGGTAGAATTGACATCTTAACTATATTTAGTCTTCCAATCCATGAACCCAGTATGCCCTTCCATCTATTTAGGTCTTCTGTGATTTCTTTTAACAGTTTTTTGTAGTTTTCTTTATATATGTTTTTTGTCTCTTTAGTTAAATTTATTCCTAGGTATTTCATTCTTTTAGTTGCAATTGTAAATGGGATTTGTTTCTTGAGTACCCCCTCAGCTTGTTCATTACTAATGTATAGAAATGCTACAGATTTTTGAATGTTGATCTTGTAACCTGCTACTTTGCTGTACTCATGTATTAGCTCTAGTAGTTTTGTTGTGGATTTTTCCGGGTTTTCGACGTATAGTATCATATCGTCTGCAAACAGTGATAGTTTTACTTCTTCCTTTCTAATTTTGATGCCTTGTATTTCTTTTTCTTGTCTAATTGCTCTGGCTAGAACCTCCAACACAATGTCGAATAATAGTGGTGATAGTGGACATCCTTGTCTTGTTCCTGATCTTAGGGGGAAAGTTTTCAATTTTTCTCCATTGAGGATGATATTAGCTGTGGGTTTTTCATATATTCCCTCTATCATTTTAAGGAAGTTCCCTTGTATTCCTATCTTTTGAAGTGTTTTCAATAGGAAAGGATGTTGAATCTTGTCAAATGCCTTCTCTGCATCAATTGAGATGATCATGTGATTTTTCTGCTTTGATTTGTTGACATGGTGTATTACATTAATTGATTTTCTTATGTTGAACCATCCTTGCATACCTGGGATGAATCCTACTTGGTCATGATGTATAATTCTTTTAATGTGTTGTTGGATACGATTTGCTAGAATTTTATTGAGGATTTTTGCATCTATATTCATTAGAGAGATTGGTCTGTAGTTTTCCTTTTTTGTAATATCTTTGCCTGGTTTTGGTATGAGGGTGATGTTGGCTTCATAGAATGAATTAGGTAGTTTTCCCTCCGCTTCGATTATGTTGAAGAGTTTGAGGAGAGTAGGTACTAATTCTTTCTGGAATGTTTGATAGAATTCAGATGTGAAGCCGTCTGGTCCTGGACTTTTCTTTTTAGGAAGCTTTTGAATGACTGATTCAATTTCTTTACTTGTGATTGGTTTGTTGAGGTCATCTATGTCTTCTTGAGTCAAAATTGGTTGTTCATGTCTTTCCAGGAACCTGTCCATTTCATCTGAATTGTTGTATTTATTAGCGTAAAGTTGTTCATAGTATCCTGTTATTACCTCCTTTATTTCTGTGAGGTCAGTAGTTATGTCTCCTCTTCCACTTCTGATCTTATTTATTTTCATCCTCTCTCTTCTTCTTTTTGTCAATCTTGCTAAGGGCCCATCAATCTTATTGATTTTCTCATAGAACCAACTTCTGGTCTTATTGATTTTCTCTATTGTTTTCATGTTTTCAATTTCATTTATTTCTGCTCTAATCTTTGTTATTTCTTTCCTTTTGCTAGCTTTGGGATTAGTTTGCTGTTCTTTCTCCAGTTCTTCCAAGTGGACAGTTAATTCCTGCATTTTTGCCTTTTCTTCTTTTCTGATATAGGCTTTTAGGGCAATAAATTTCCCTCTTAGCACTGCCTTTGCTGCGTCCAATAAGTTTTGATATGTTGTGTTTTCATTTTCATTCGCCTCAAGGTATTTGCTAATTTCTCTTGCAATTTCTTCTTTGACCCACTCGTTGTTTAAGAGTGTGTTGTTGAGCCTCCACGTATTTGTGAATTTTCTGGCACACGCCTATTGTGATTTCCAACTTCATACCTTTATGATCCGAAAAAGTGTTGTGTATGATTTCAATCTTTTTAAATTTGTTAAGACTTGCTTTGTGACCCAGCATATGGTCTATCTTTGAGAATGATCCATGAGCACTTGAGAAAAAGGTGTATCCTGCTGTTGTGGGATGTAATGTCCTATAAATGTCCGTTAAGTCTAGCTCATTTATAGTAATATTCAGATTCTCTATTTCTTTATTGATCCTCTGTCTAGATGTTCTGTCCATTGATGAGAGTGGTGAATTGAAGTCTCCAACTATTATGGTATATGAGTCTATTTCCCTTTTCAGTGTTTGCAGTGTATTCCTCATGTATTTTGGGACATTCTGGTTTGGTGCGTAAATATTTATGATTGTTATGGCTTCTTGTTTAATTGTTCCTTTTATTAGTATATAGTGTCCTTCTTTGTCACTTTTAACTGTTTTACATTTGAAGTCTAATTTGTTGGATATTAGTAGAGCCACTCCTGCTCTTTTCTGGTTGTTATTTGCATGAAATATCTTTTCCCAACCTTTCACTTTCAACCTATGTTTATCTTTGGGTCTAAGATGTGTTTCCTGTAGACGGCATATAGAAGGATCCTGTTTTTTTAATCCATTCTGACAATCTATGTCTTTTGATTGGGGAATTCAGTCCATTAACATTTAGTGTTATTACTGTTTGGATAATATTTTCCTCTACCATTTTGCCTTTTGTATTATATATATCATATCTGATTTTCCTTCTTTCTACACTCTTTTTCATATCTCTCTCTTCTGTCTTTTCATATCTGACTCTAGTGCTCCCTTTAGTATTTCTTGCAGAGCTGGTCTCTTGGTCACAAATTCTCTCAGTGACTTTTTGTCTGAGAATGTTTTGATTTCTCCCTCATTTTTGAAGGACAATTTTGCTGGATATAGGAGTCTTGGTTGGCAGTTTTTCTCTTTTAGTAATTTAAATATATCATCCCACTGTCTTCTAGCTTCCATGGTTTCTGCTGAGAAATCTACACATAGTCTTATTGCGTTTCCCTTGTATGTGATGGATTGTTTTTCTCTTGCTGCTTTCAAGATCCTCTCTTTCTCTTTGACCTCTGACATTCTAACTAGTAAGTGTCTTGGTGAATGCTTATTTGGGTCTAATCTCTTCGGGGTGTGCTGTACTTCTTGGATCTGTAATTTTAGGTCTTTCATAAGAGTTGGGAAATTTTCAGTGATAATTTCCTCCATTAGTTTTTCTCCTCCTTTTCCCTTCTCTTCTCCTTCTGGGACACCCACAACACGTATATTTGTGCGGTTCATATTGTCCTTGAGTTCCCTGATACCCTGTTCAAATTTTTCCATTCTTTTCCCGATAGTTTCTGTTTCTTTTTGGAATTCAGATGTTCCATCCTCCAAATCACTAATTCTATCTTCTGTCTCTTTAAATCTATCATTGTAGGTATCCATTGTTTTTTCCATCTTTTCTACTTTATCCTTCACTTCCATAAGTTCTGTGATTTGTTTTTTCAGTTTTTCTATTTCTTCTTTTTGTTCAGCCCATGTCTTCTTCATGTCCTCCCTCAATTTATCGATTTTGTTTTTGAAGAGGTTTTCCATTTCTGTTCGTATATTCAGCATTAGTTGTCTCAGCTCCTGTATCTCATTTGAACTATTGGTTTATTCCTTTGACTGGGCCATATTCTCAATCTTCTGAGCGTGGACCGTTATCTTCTGCTGGCGTCTGGGCATTTAGTCAGATTTCCCTGGGTGTCGGACCCAACAAGGTTGTAAGATTTTTCTGTGAAATCTCTGGGTTCTGTTTTTCTTATCCTGCCCAGTAGGTGGCGCTCGTGGCACACGTTTGTCTCACGTGTTTGGAAGGGATCCCCCCAGTCACCGTTCTCCGCGGCCTGGGGATTTCCGATCCAATTCTCTTAGTTGGTCCGGGGGGCCACGCGTGGTGGGGGCGTCAGCCGCCCCGGCTTGAGGGGACCCTTTGGCTCCTTTATTAATTCCCCTATTGGTGTTTGGTTGGACCCAGTCCCTGCCACTGTCGGAAATTCCCTCCTCTCCTTGGAGGGGTGTCGGTCGCCGGCCACAGCGGCCCGGGGAATTTGCCACCGGACCAGGAAGCCGCCTGCGGGTGAGGGGCGTCGGTCGCTGGCCTCCGCGGCCTGTGGAATTCACCACTGGACCAGGAAGCCGCCCACGGGGAAGGAGCGTTGGTCGCCAGCCGCCGCGGCCTAGGGAATTCACCACCAGGCCAGGAAGCTGCCCGCGGGGGAGGGCCACCGCGGCTTGGGTAGCCCTCTGATCCGAGACTCGTAGCCGGTCCAGGAAGCCGCCCGCAAAAGAGGGGCACCGGCCGCTGCGGCTTGGTAAACTTGCCTCTCCGAGACTCTCAGTCGGCCCAGGAAGGAGGGAGGGAGGAGCTCCGGCCGCCACAGCTGCCGCTGCTCGGGGAATCGCGCACCGCTCGGGGATCTCACCGCAGCAGAGTCTCGCAGTCAGACTAGCCAGTCCAGACTGGGGTACGCTGTGTGTCCATTCCCTGCCGTGGCCCCGGGAGCTGTTCTGCACTGTTTCTGCTCACCTAGAGTTGCTCTGGAGGAGGAACTAAGATGCACATACCTTACTAAGCCACCATCTTGGCCCCCTCGGGTCACTCCCATAGATTTTTGTCAAGTCTCTTAGGTCTTTGCAGGTATTTGCTTTTAGCTATCAGATAGGGATTAGGTAGTGTTTAAATTCAGGTTTTGGGTCTCATCATTTCTACAATTCTCTTGCATACAGAATTTCTCCCCTAAATTTTCAGATGTTCTGCTAATTGTGGACTCTCCTCTGTCACCTCAAACTGAAGAAGCTGCCATTTTCTACCACCAGAGTTATGGGAATTGGGGGAAGGATGCCTCAATCCATTGTAGATGGAGCATTTCAAGGGCAAAATATTCTCAACTTTTTTCCTCTTCTTGATCACTTTCCAGTGACTATAATTTTTTTAATTAGGCATTTGCCCCAGTTTTTCAATTATTATCTGTGGGAGAGTTCATATGACAAATTTACTCCACCATTACTAGTAGCTGGGCAAAACTGGGACAATAAAAAATAATCAATTGAAAGTAAAATGAGTATTCCTAAATGCATTGAAATTGCTATATCATTTAGTGAATAGTACCCTCTACCATTATGAAGTGACTGTTCAAGTCTAGCAATATTTTGCCTTTTAAAACCATTCTTAACTAGTGTTAATATAGTTCCATTTTCTTTAATATTTATAGGTATATGTTTTCAATTGCTAATTTCAACCTTTGTTCTTAAGTTTATAATTTTCTCTTACAAAACATATATGGAAGAATTATTTTTAATAAGTTCTGACATCCTTTTAAACAGATCATTTGATTCATTTATCTTCTTTTAAATACTTATACATTTGCTTTTATATCTTTTGCCTTAGATCGTGCTTTCAAATTGTCCCAAATTTCAGTTGTTTTTTTAATTGATTATTTTTTCTTATCCATTTTCTCTCTCTTTTGGTATTTACAAACTACCTTTGTCTCTCTTTTTGCCATCAGGATAATTTCATCTGGCCTACCTCTTTGGTGGTGTTTTATCTGCTGATATACCCATTCATTGAGGTTTAATTTCAATTTTTATATTTTTTACTTCACTAAATTAATATGGTCCTTTTTAAATCCTCTTGTTACAGACATTTTAAAACTTGCATTTTAGATCTCTAAAGTTACTAAACATAATTATTTTATGATCTATATCTAAGAATTCTACCTGAGTGTTTTGAGGGTGTTTCTGCTATTTGTTGTTTCTCTTGTGATGACTTTTTATAGTATTTCTAATGAGTTTTTACTGTGAGCTAATCATTTTTATGAAAATGTATTTGTGAAAATTTATTAGGCCAAGGATTATAGTGGATTTTTCCACTGAAGATTCCCTTTTGTTTTTGCCAAGTATCTAAACTCACTGCAAGTTTAATATCACCTGAAACTGAATGATTACCTTACAATTCTCTGGTACACCCAGGTGGTTTTAGTTAAGGTTGAAAAATCTCAGAAAGGAATGAGCTGTGCCTATAAATTTCATAAGTATTTCCCTTGCTTTGCTCAACATCAAAAATTGAAACAAGCAATTTTCCTTGCACTCAGTAGGCTTATTTCTAATTCACCATTATACTGAGGAAATAATACTTTGGAGACCTACTGTTGTGGGAGAGTCCTCTATTAGCTTATTACACTGGATTGACTCTGGGATTGGTCTCCTATTCCCCTTTTAATGTGGGGACATTAAAAACCTATGTTCATGGGTGGTTCAGTTTTCAGCCTTCCATGTGAGAGACCTGGGTTTGATTCCTGGACCATGACCCTAAAAAAAACAAACAAAGAAACAAAAAACCTATGTTCAAGTTTAAATGTTTTGGTAAATGCCAAAACGGTACAAGCTCCTCTAAGAGTTCAATTTACATATTGGCTATCACTTTGATTTTAATTCAAATATTCTTTAATTTTTTAATGTTCATTTATGTTGTAAGATTATTTTATGAAATAATTTAATTTAGTTGACTTCAGCTAAAGAGTTGGTGTAAGAACCTACCTTGTCATACTACCAGAAAAATGTCAGCACTTCTCTTTATTATTCCTTTATATATTTCTAGTTCTCAGTGTAGACTAGATGCTAAATATGTTTATTTAATGAATAAATATAGCTATTAATAACAATGTTTGCTTTTTCACGGGCAATAGACTTAAAATATCAACTTAAATGTTGTTTCACCAAAAATTAGATCTTCTAATCTATAAAGAAAAGCGTTTCACTGCAATTTATTAGAACATAACACAGAATTTATATAAAACTGAAAATAATTTAGAAACAGTTTATTATGTACAAAATAATCATTGTCATAATTGAGGATTTCAATCATTCCTCATTTTTCCAATACGGTTTTAAAATGGGTTACAGTTGTATAAAGAGTTTCTGCACATCAAGCTAGTTTTTCCATATTTTGTTTCATGCTAATAATATGGATGCTAAATATGTGGGCTAAGAATGCAAGCTCCAGTGAGCCATATATGGTGGATATTCAGTCATGCATGAGCAAAGCCAGCATACTGAGAATATTTCCAGGCATGTCTTTAGATATATAGCAAAAAGGTACTAAATCTATGGCCCTGGGCAATCCATTAAGCAAATCTCTATTGAGAATGACTAACATTTTCATCACGTCAATGCCAGAGAAATACTTTTATAGAATCTTTTTAGTATCTCTATTTCAAAGCACTTGGAAAAGCACATTTCTAATGAAAACTAGAGACCTTCAGGTGTTACTTAAATAAATCATAAAATTCCAAGTTGACCTGTTGGTTGCTCTCATCAGTTTGGGGGAAACTGTTTAAACCATCTGTAAAATATAAGGTGCATTATAGCCTGGGAATTTAGACCCTGATTTTCCACTGAAGAAATAATACTTATTTTCATGCATATTATATTGCACATTTATTCTGTGTAAGATAGTATATTTTATGTATGTGTATCACAGTTTGAAGTTACTTATATGGCCATCTTATTAGAGCAACATTTGGGAAGGAGTAGAGGATATTTTGAATATTGATTTTCAAAATATAAAGAAATTATATATTATAATCACTGTTGTGCTGCATCTGTGTAAACTCGGTAAAGAACAATAAACTAAAACATACATGAAGTCAGACAGTCTAAGTAAAGGTTGCACTGGTAAACTTAATAATCTAAAAGAAATTGACCCACTGATATTTCACTCTAATATTTCGGGTTCTATAACTAAGTTCCAAAAGCTTTAGTTTTCCACCAGTCTATAAGATACATTATCTGCTTATCATTACAAAAAAAAAAAACTGGAATTAAAGAGATAAGTGTATATTATATGCCTATCAAGAATAAATCAAAATTTCCATTAATGAAAAAGTAAAAATGGAGAGTTTCTCAAGGGAAAGGTATATATCTTATCAGACACTGGCATATGAAATGTGAAGCATCCACAGAACAAAGTATTATAGGGAAATAAATTATTTTTCATTAAAAGGTGAATTAAAACCATCTTTGTTTTATAGTCACAGGCGAAGCAGAGAATGTGTCAGCAGAGAGGTGGACAAGCCAGGACTTTTAGGAACTTTACTTTGGGAAATTCTTTGGAATTGTTATAGGCTATATGTACCTAGTTTGTGATTCACAATTATGGCTGTTTTTGCTGCTTTTATTCACAAACTTACTTAGGTTAGATTAATTCCTGGGCCTGGTCTCAATATTATAGAAAATGTGTAGATGAGGGATCATCATGTCTAAAGTGAGAAGGAATTGGTGGGCTTTAATATCTCCTGTCACTAGTCCATACCACTGGTTAATGGTTTTTTGCTTCCTATGAAAATAATAATCTAGGAAATGGACAAGGCTTCATGCCTACACACCATGCACAGGCCTTCTCACCAGTCTATTCTGCTTCTCTCAGTCTTTCTGGTGAACACTCCATGCAAGCAGAAAGTCATTAAATGCACCTTTAAGAATTTGTTGATATTTTTTCTTCTTATCTGTTTTAATGGTTCCTGTGATCTCTAAGCTTTAGAATGGGTTCAAAAAGTCATTCTTTGATAGATTATCTGGATTTTTCCTAATATTAGGGCACAGTGATGTTCTCCTGCAGCTCTCTATATCCTAAGGGGAAGCCAAACTTATACATATCTGTTAATTTTTGTTTATAAACTGGACATTTGAAGTTGTACATTGGTAGATATTCTGGTTTCTGTATTGATATCTGCTCTGGCAAATTGTTAAACTCCTGCATGATCAGCTTGAGCTTATGGGGCTTAGTTTTATTTTTTCTTTGAGTGAATATTTGGAAAGCCTGAGGTATTCACCAGGCCCTTCCTAACCTAATGCCAAACACTGTCTCTACAATGGGGGGCAGCAACTGATAATTTCACTTAGACCTTTCTTCTTAAAGCTATTGCTTTCTTCTGGTATACTTGGAATCTGATCACACACTCCTTAGGAGTCAGCCAACTGTTTAAAGGGAGTTTATAAGCAGATTCTGGGGCTTCTTCCCCAATGATCCCTTTTAATGGTATTTCTTCCCTTAATTTCTATACACTTTGGAAGACCTGAACACTATCCTTTAACACTTCAAACAAATAAGAATACAGCTCTCTGCTTGAGTTCAAGCCAAACCACACTGCATGCACTGAAAATGCCCTCAGAGAAAAATCTTATGAACACAAATCTTAATCAGTGAGACGACAGTGCCTTCCATCAGGAGTCAAATTCCCTTGATCCTGCCCAGTAGGGAACTAGTTAAGAACTCTGCATTGAACATTTTTTTATATTTTGTCCAGAGTTTATAATTGTTATGAGCAAGAAGGAAAATATAATATAAGTAATTCTCTTATAAGTTTACTGACACCCAACTGTGTTTCTTTATTTTAAAATGGAGATAATATAAATAATATTTAATTCATAAAGCAATTACAAGGATTAAATCAGATCATACATGCATACGCTTGTCCCTGGAATGATGCCTAGTACATAGTAAAAGTTCAATAGATGTTAGTTACTTTTATTATAACAATTTGTAGTACAATAGGACCTCATTTTATGTGACCAGTATGTTCCAAGACCCATTGTATGAGGTGAAAATTGCACACAATAGCAAACCCCATTATTTGATAAGTTTTTCTTATAGCAACATGCCAATCACACATTTTTTTATAAATAAGACATACAAATACTCTACCAACTAAGCAAAATTTATCATAGAAATATTTTTTAAATGTTAATTCCCTCTCTGCCTTTATTTTTTTTTAATTGCCAATTGTGTATACCTGATTTTGCATGTATTGAGTTCTTTTAAAAGAAAGTCATACTGTATGAGCTGCTTCACTCAGACCCTTGCCCATGTTCCAACTTTAAGTGACAGCTTTGCTTCTTGATTGTATTTAGCTCCCTGTACCTGATGAAAGTATGGTTTTGAGCAAATATTCAGATAATCTGAACTAGGATGTCATTTTTGCCTCCATTATCTAGACACTGATCATTTACCAAACATTAATTGAAATCCTACTATGTGCTACATGCTATGCTTGAACTCTGAAAATAAAAAGAGAAGATGGAGATGATCCAGACTATCTATATTCATAATCATCTACTTTTTCATAAAGAAACATCTTTATCGTAAGCTGCTTATAAGAAATGAGGTAAAATCACCAAAAAAGGAGAATCTAGAATCTCTATCAAATCATTTTGTTGCTTGGTAGTAATGATAGCATATAGCTGATAGATTGCAATAAAATAATAGTTTTAACCATGCACATTATATCTAGTAATAATGACTTATTTTATATAATGTAGCAAAACACTATGGTAGTCATATATAATGTAAGTCAGGGGACCTAAATAATACCCCATCTCACATAGCAAGATTTACTATTTGGTATGTTGGGAATAGCACAACAAATCAAGACCACAATACAGGAAAAACAAATACTGTGAAAAATCAGTCACTCAAGTAGATAAACAAAAAACATTCACATGAAAAATTGTCTTTTGAATTCTGAAACATATTTTTACACATATAGAAATATGACAATAGAAAGATGTCCATTTTCCATATAAATATTATTTGATATCTGGATTGGGATTTCTTCAGTGACTTCTCAGCCTTTCATGAGATAGATGATTTGGGGTTAGATAACATAATATCAAATATATAACACCAATATTTATTCCTTGCTCACATCTTCAGGGAGGAATGTTAAGTTGTAAATTTATTATCATTAATAAGTATAGCCCCCAAAATGTGATTTCCAGATTTGGAAATATGGGAAATTGATTCTATTATATTGCCCTACATATTCTTCTAGAAATCAAATTCAGTGAGTGACAAAAATCAATGAGAGTTTTGGAATATCCTTGGGATATTAATGTGAAAAAGTATTTATTCTAAGTGGGTATCTGGGGGAAATATTACTGCCAAGTTTGCTTTCAGATATCAGTAGCAATACCATAATTCATGACTTAGAACTTTGAAAACTATTTTTAAGCTCTTCCCATAACCACTCTCGAAGCACTTATTTTTCATAAAATCAGCCTGAACATGATTTGATTTCAGTTTCTAATGAACAGTTCAATAAACTTCAAGGTATATGATCTGTTTATTTTTAGAGATTTATAGCAAGCTTGTAACTTGTAACAGGACTATTGTATTAGAAGGTACAATAGAACAGTCTTCCCAAGATAATCACACATGTAAGCAACCAACATGACACAGAAAGCAAGAATAACAAAAAACGGTAACTTCATTTAAATTTTACTTTTGGTTACTTATGTTTACATTGGAGGTGGGTTGTGGCAGAAAAATGAGATGCATCCTTTCATCTCCCGATCGTTTCTACTTATAAAGTGTGAGAGTTGAATTTTATATATGCTTTCTTCCTCTGAAAACAAATTTATCTCAATTTTTTCCATAGGAAGTCAAAATAACCACTGAGGCATATTAGTAATACCTTCCTATTCAACCAAAAATATTATAAAATAGAAACGAACACAACTCCAAACTCCACTGCCAAGCTGTGGACACTTCCCAACATGTAAATAATATATGTCATGACCCAGGAAAAACTGTTATCCTGGATTTAGGCCTTGGGGCATGCAATTTTATCACCTATCCCCTAACACTGAAGAATTTGAAATTAACAGCATAAACCACACATTGCAATTTAGGATTTATATAAGATTTTGATTCTGAATGCTTTCTTAAAACCAGAGTCAGGCAATACTAATTCAATGTAGTTGTACTCAAGTGCTGAGAGCAGTTTGTCTAAACAATAAAGAACTATTCCTTAACTCATAAAGACTGCATCCCACATCCAATAAATTGTGACTCCCCTGTTAAAGAAGCCTAACTCAAACTCTCAAGTTGTACTAGTACATTTCCTAAAATACACATTAAGGAGTCAGGAACGAGCCAGCCTGGCCCTTTTCTTGCTTGTAACTAAATATGATAGGTATCATCATAATCGTTCTCTTTATATAGATTCTGGGTTTATATGCTAGCTTTACCCACCAGAAGATCCATTATGATAGATATAGTTAGCTATTTGGGTTTTTCACATTTAAACTGGCCTTAAATTGCTATCCATAGCAATCCATGAAAGAATAGGCTGGAAGTTAAAGACAGATTATTTCTCAAAATATAAAACAAGCTCATTAATCTACATCATCAATATTTGGTTTCAATTTTTTTCTTTTTACTTTTTGATTAATGTTTTCTTCATGTCTAGGCAAATCATAAAAATGTATTCAGATTTGTGTTCATATTATAGTAAAATAATTCTTGAAGTCTACACCTTCTCCAAAAATCTTCCTGAATCAGTACCTCCTTCCAATCTGTATCAGATGCCTTTCCTGCCGGTGCAATCTTCTTTCCTCTAACATAGAATTTCTAATCCCATGTTCTAATTGCCTTCTCCCGTCCTTAAAACTGCTTAGTTCCCACGATCCATCCCAATAGCACCTGCTAGTCTTTATTTATAGTCTTTATAATTATGCTTTTATTTGCTCATTATTTGCCTAAAGTCTACCTTTCTGACTGAACTGGAACTCTGTGATAGCAGTGATCACCAATCAATTACCAATGATTACTGACTGGTTAGTTGTTTAAATTTCTCTTTCCTTTTGAACTATTAAAGGTAAGCATGGTGAATCGGTGTCTTCATGCTTGGCACAACTAAATGCTCAGCAAATTTTGTTGAATGTTCGCCAACCACTCTGTTTCCCAGAATGCTTGGTTGGGAAATCATATAACAGAGTAATCTATAAAATGTAAAGCCCATTTTTGCATTTATGAATGGCCCATTGTCTTCACTACCATTATGAAACACACACCCCCAGTCCCACAGAAGTTAAATATTAAATTGGATGATCTTGCTAAGTAATCTTTAACTCAAAAAAGAAAGAGTGAAAATAATCATTTGTCAACACTTGGTATATGCCAGGACCCTTATTCTTCAGCTCACTGCAATTTGATTTTCACTTTGAATAAGCTCTTAAATTTACCACTGATTCCTATTTTCAATCAATGGAATTATTTCAATCTTATTTAATACTCAGCATTCAATCTAATCAACCCTTTCTTTTTTTTTTTTACATGGGCAGGCATCGGGAATCAAACCCGGGTCCTCTGGCATCACAGGCAAACACTTATTCCATGTTTGTTTCTAAAACAACACTGATAACTACTAAAGACAGAAATCTCAAAGATTCTCCTCTCCCCTTTATAACCCACCTAATGGAATTTTTTATCCAGCAAAGGAAAAAATATTTACAAAATATTGAAAAATCTACAGACACTTCAGTGTTTGGGACATGTGTTTGTAAGGATTTAAAGCAGCAATAGGTCAAAAGAGGAAGTAAACTAGGTTTGCTATCATTGATAATACCATAGTAAAAATTCTTTCATTAAGCCTTATGGATAAGAGAACAACTGGAAAACTTTCACTATGAGGTACACATACAACATGCAACCATGAAAGAAAAGGAACAAAGTATAAATTCTAAAAAGATTTGACAGACATTTTCAGGTACAGAAAGAGAGAAATAAAGAAAACAGAAAGATACAGCTTAATGATGTGCATTAAAAAATGTGGAACACATTTTCCTAAGTAATATATAAAACTTACTGAACAATTCATTAGCTAGTTTCCCCCCCCAGCCTCCCAAGCCAAAGTTTGTTAGAGGCTCAGATTTTTACCCTGGTGTATTCTGAATGTGGAATCTGTCCTTCAAAGTAATGCACTCTCTTTATAATTACTATTGTTAAAGCTAACGTTTCATGTATCGATTTTTAAAACTTAAAAGAAAAAAAATGTCAATCACTTCGAATATAAATCTCAGCACTTTGACAAGTGTGCTGTTATATAAGCCTTCATTTTGGCAAATTAGAAATACAAAGTCCAGAGAGCTTGTCTTACTTATTCAAAAGGGCAAAACAATACAGCAGATCATGGTCCAGCTGAGAGGTACTGTCTGATTGACTACAGATAAACCACTGTCTTAGTTTTCCTGAGCTGCTCTAACAAACACCACACAGTGGGGTGATTGAAACGTAGGGACTCTATAGGCCCACAGTTTCAAAGGCTAGAAGGCTTCCTCCTAAGATCAGTAGCTTCTAGCTGGATGGCAATCCTTCAGTTCCTTGGCTTTCCCATCACCTGGGTGAGGTCGTCTCCTTTCTCTTCCGGGTTCCCCCTGACTTCTGGCTTTCTTAAACCTCCCCTTGGTTTTCTTTTAAAATATCTGAATTTCTTTTGCTCACAAAGCACTCCAGAAATCCAGATTAATACCCAACCTCATTCAGTTGGGCCAAGATACTAAAAATAACATGTTCAAGAGATCCTTTTTAAAACATTTTTTATCGTGAAATATATACAAAAAAGTGATCAATTTCAAAATACATTTTAACAAGTAATTTTTGAACAAATACAAGGTTTGGTATGGATTACAGTTCCACCATTTCAGGTGTTTCCTTCTAGCAGCTCTAAGACATTGGAAACTTAAAAGAAATATCAATATAATGATTCAGCAGTCATACTCATTTGTTAAATCCTATCATCTCTAATACAACTCCTCCTTCTCCTTTGATCCTTCTCCCACTCTTAGGAATATTTGAACAACGGCCATTTTAACTTTTTCATGTTCAAAATGGGCGTTGACATTATGGGATGGGGGATGCAACTGGTTGATGCTCTTGGAGAGGCTGGTTACTCTTGGTTTCAGGGCTTATCTGGCCTAGGAACTATCTAGAGGTTATAAGTTTCTGAAAAATCAACTTACTACGTGAAACATTTATAGCATCTCAGAACCCTGGGTATTCTTTAGGGTTTACAGGAATACTGTTGGTTGGGGCTTGGCAAATCATGGCAATTGGCAATATCTAGCCTAAGCTTGCATAAGAGTAGCCTTCAGAATACCCTCTCTACTCTATTTGAAAGCTCTTAGCCACTGATACCTTATTTTGTTACATCTCTTTTTGCCCTTTTGGTCAGGTAGGCATTGTTGATCCCACAGTGCCAGGGCCAAGCTTATCCCTGGGAGTCATGTCCCATATTGCCCGGAAGACTACACCCCTGTATGTCATGCCCACGTAGCAGGGTGGGTAATGATTTTCCTTACAGAGTTGGGCTTAGAGAGAGAGAGAGAGAGGGAGGCCATACTTGAGCAACAAAATTCTCTGGAAATAACTCTTAGGCATTGCATTATTATAGGTAGGCCAAACAGATATAAGATTCATAAGAGCAAGCCTCAAGATCAAGGGCTTGGCCTGTTAACTTGGGAGTCCTTTATGTTTGAGACAATATCAGGGACTTCCCAGTTGGGAAAGTTTAATAGTTCCATACTTTATCTCTAGTTCATCAAGGGGTATTGCCAATACTTTTTAGTTATCTGTTCAACATACTCTGGAAGATATCTGGGTATTACAATAAGCTATACAGAGTTGCAAGACCTAATTCCCAAATCTAGGCTCAATGTGTTTAGGGTATTTAACTGAACTGGCCAGCCAGGTTAAATTAGATTGTGTGCTACAGAAAATTTAGGATTGGGACAAAATAAACCTCTGTCCTTTGGTATCATACAGTAGGTGAAGTTCTAAAATACAGACAATGTTATCCTTTACCGTGTATTCTGATCTACCTTAGTCCCAACTAGATCGGCTTCATTCTTATTGCCAGTTGAATCCTGTTTTCTTTTTCAGCTTCTTTAATGGTTGCTTTATGTAGGAATGCTGACTTTCAGAGCTGCACAACTCCAGCTCTGAATTGTAGGTGTCACACAGGAACCCAAAATTCCAGGAAAAATCCAGGAATACCAAAATTCCAGGTTATATACACCTTGCGCAGCAAGGACATCCTGGGTTCACACTCACAGGCATGCAGATTAAAATTAAGAACATGACTCAATCTACCACAGTCACTATTCCACATTCCACTCCCCTTGGCTTCCCAGGTTGGTCACCCAGCCACCGGTGTTACTTAACCTCAGTTCTAAATGTCAAGATGCTGAATTCTTTTTCCCAAAATCAGAATCCTATGTCTTACTTCAATTTGGTACCAATTTCTCTCTGCTCTGAATTCTTGTTATTTGCAGAGGATTGGATTAGAAAGAACAACAGCATTGAGCCCAAGGATTAAAGTATTAATTGTATCTTCAGGGCAATGTTGTTTTTTTTTTTTTTGGAGGGGGGACGCATAGTAAGAATACAAAGCTAACATTTAAAAAAGGGAAATGTTATTACACTTTTTAAAAATGTGATATAATATATTAGAATTAGGTAGTATATTTATTGACTTTCAGTCTGTGCTAACTATAGATGTTACTATTTTAAAATGTGAAATTTCTAATTGTTTATTCATTAAAGCACTATTCACTAATTCATACTTAACCGTACATGCCATTTGCTAGGAATTATACTTGGTGGTAAAGATTTTAATGGCAAGAAAAATAGCATTGATGGTTCTACATGTGGAAGTTACAGTCTAGAAGATTATCTAGGGGTAGTCTGAAAGAGAAGAACTAGCAGCAATAACAGAATTTTATAACTATTATGAACTTAGGACTGAGATTTAACAGTTTTGAGAAAAAAATATTTTTAGAATGTTTCAAAGTAGAGTTCAGGTGGCTTTATTTAGCAGTCACAACAAACTAGCCAACTGCAGGAGTTTTAAGAGGCAGGCAGTCCCAGATGCCAGCACTGTGATAAAATATTTTGTAACTTAGGGTACAGGATCACATTTGCCAAAATTGGCTCACCTCTGGACGGCAGAGTATTTGTTCTACGACTCACTGACCAAATAGTCCCATCTCTGTTTAGGATCATTATTAATGTGCTCAGGATGTAATAATTGAGAAAAATTAGGAAAATTAATTCATTATCTTTTAAAGAATTGGAGATCATAGAGAAAAAATATTATTACCTATTAGGCTAAACATTTTTTATTCATGTTTGGTACTGAAAAAGAAATATCAGATTTGACTATGATAGAGTTAATAGCTATTAAAATTTACCAAGGTTTATCTGCCTTTTTGCGATAGGGTTGAGCTTAAAGTACATGTTAGTTCATTTTGTCTTAATTAGTTTTCCCTCATCTATGAACATCTAAGGAAATTTTACAGATGCTCTCAGACCAGGAATTCAGCTTCCATACCAGTCCTGCTTCTTGAATTTCCCACTAGCTGCGTATTCAAAGACATTGAGCATTAATGCTTGGTGCTGTCAGGTTCTTTTAAGCTCCTGCATATCTAATTATTAATTGGGGGACCATTAGACTCTATTTTCTAAATTAAATTTACTTTTATTCTTACTTTTATATTGCTCTCATGGGTTTATGAATACCTTCCAGAAGTTTGCAATTTTATTGCTTTTCCAGCTTTATTATTGTTCTTTGGCATTAATATATAATTCTATTTATTTTAAATATTCTATTCACCTTTTTTTTTTTTTTTTTTGCTTGGGCAGGCACCAGGAATCAAACCAGGGTCTCTGGCATGGCAGGCGAGCATTTTACATGCTGAGCTACCGTGGCCTGCCCTCTATTCATTTTTGCTTTTCATTTTATTGTGTTATTAGAATCATTTTTAGTTTTATTTTCCATATCTTTATCATTCTAATTGTCTTTAATGCTTTATTTTTCATTTGGGTTTATGCTTTTGTTAAGTTTTCTTATAATAAATAATAACTTCTGATATTATTTAAATAAGAGTAAAGCAGTAAACAAAGGGTCAGAGAAAAAAGATCAAAGAAGTCAAGAGGCAAAACATATCAACTATAAACAATTTTAAATTACTGGTATTTTTGCCTTTTTAATTCTCTGTGAAAAAAGGAAAGACAAGTATACTAATGACAAATATATGACTGTCATATACTTAGACAATAGTCAGATTGCTCAAAACAGGAAAGTGTTTCCATTTCCACTGCTACCTCACTGATTTAAGGTTCTCTTACCTTCCCCCTTTAATTTAAAAAGTAAATTTCTCTATGAATCTAGTCAGTTACCACTGAAATCCATTTTATATGACATATAAACTATAATATGTTAGTGACAATTAATTATGAGGATTTTAAAAATTGAAAACTATTGACCTCTCATTTTAAAAAGAAAGAAAAAAAGATAAGGGAAAGAAAAGCAAATTTAGGAAAAGAAAAATTCTTGCATTTGTCCTAAGTATCCTGGATGTTGCTTTTCAGGCAAAATTTGAACTCTGCTTAGTTGGAACCTGTGCTCAAGGAGCCATAATCCAAATGTAAAGAAAATTGAAGCTTCCCAATTGTCAAAAGTGCTCTAAGTTTGGTTGTAGAAATATGATTGGTTTTAAAAATAAGTCGGCAATTTTGTTTCAACTCTATTCCATCATTTCAAAATCAGACATCATTTCTCATGTTGGCACCAATCTTTCTTACTTCGGTCAGTTTTCTTTTCAATATTATGTCAGAAACTGTATTTTGATGCAGTTTTTATATATAATTTAATACAAAGAAAAGTAAAAACAGCAGGTTATTCTACCTAAATAAATATAGTCTAAATTCATTCATGCACACCCCGCCACTGCCCTTCCCACCTTGGAAATTTATATCTAAAAAATAGTCCATGAGAAAGTGTGACTGTTATCTTCCTTGGGTCAATTAAATGGCAACAGTTGATCATGAGGTGTAAGAACTTCCACACTGTATATAAAACTATTTCAGAAATTTCTTGGGTTGATTTTAGTAATAACTAGGCTCAAAACCAAGAAAAGAAAAATGTCTATATTATAATTTATTGTCCTAAAGAAACACGTATATATTCATGAGTATCTGAAGTGGACAATAAAATTAAGTTTTTATTGTGACATGGAAGATGTTCAATGAAGTGTGGATAATTCCAAAAATCAGTTAATTCAGAATCCAGTCTTTGAGTTCAAAAACAAAATTCTTGACAATATTTTCTAAAATAATCTTAATTTTCTATAAGTAAAATACGACCAAAATGTACCGCTCTGTTATTTTAAAAAAAAAAGCTCTTCAAAAAAGTGTTCCTGGATTGCTCTGAATGATGCGTGGAATAGACTCCAACTAGGGAAAGAAGAACTCAATTGAGCTGCACAAGAGACAAAGTTTGCATTTGAATTCAACCAAATTAATTGTTTGTTTAGAAGTAAACAACAGCAGAAATAGTGGTGACAACAGTATTTAAAAGAATTTAGCAGAGTCAGCAGTCTCCTGACTATAATCCACAGTGCCTTGATTTATGATGAATCAGAATCTCAAAAGAAAAGATAATGAGGCTCAACCTCATGTTAACTCAGATATAGGTATGAGCAAAGATTTTCAAATAGCCATTATACATATGCTCAAAGATATGAATTATACTTGCAATGAATGAAAATACAAAAAAAATCATAGTAGAGAGATTGAAATAAAAAGAATCAAATGGAAATCCTAGAACTAAGAAAAAAAAGTGAAAAAAATTACTAGACAAGCTCAGAATGAATATGATAGAGGGAAAAAAGTCAGTGAATTTGAAGATAGAGCCATATAAATTACCCAGTGAAGAAAAGGGAGAAAATAAGATTGGTAAAATAAGAAACAGTCTATTTGAATGTCTCAGATACATGTCACTGAACTCCCAGAAGTAGAAGAGAAAGAGAATGGGGTAGAAAAACTTTTTTTTTTTTTTTAAGAATTTTCTCAAAGACATACCCTTACATAGTCAACAAGCTCATAAACCCCAAGAAGGATATAATAAAGGAATATATACTCAGGTGCATTGGTGTGAAACAGCTGAAAATTAAAAACAAAGAGAAAGCATGAAAAGCAGCCAGAGAAAAATAACACAGTAAATTATCAATTTAAAACATCCCTGACTGCACATTGGAAACTATGGTGGCCAGAAGACATGTAAAAAGATCTGTAAAATGATTAAAGGGTAGGGGAGAAACATCAGCCCAGGATTCAGAATTAAATTGTGGTCTATGAGCTCAATTTGTGTGAGGCTTCTCTGAGATATTCATTTTTATCATTTATAATTATATATTTTATATGTGTATAATGGGTATGGATGTATATGCATATATATGATATATTTATCCTAATGTACGTGCGGGCATATGTATGTCTATTGATCGATCTGTCTATATATAAGATATAGTTTAAATGAGAGTGTCTTGAATATGGCAGTAATATAAATAATTAATGATCAGGGCCAGAGACATCTCCACCAAAATTTATCCATTCTGAAAAGAAGGAAAGGGAAGCAACTAAGGGTGAAAAGCTGGACATGGGTAACTCTCTCAACCATCCCTATTCAACTCGATTAAGTCTCCTCTTTGGAGGAGTACATATAAACATTTTAGATTGGCAAATCCTAAAACTGGACCCCATCCTGTATCACATGCCACCTAAGTTCTGCTTTTTGCTGTCAGCCTCTGGAGGGAAACCTTTTTTTTTTTTTTTTTTTTTTTTTAACATGGGCAGGCACTGGGAAATGAACCCGGGTCCTCTGGCAAAAAAAAAAAAAAAAAAAAAAAAATTATCCATTCTGGAGAATCAGAAACTAAAAGAGAAGGTGTGCTATGCAAGGGGAAGCCAAGTATATGCAGGGAGAGCTGAGACTGGCACAAAACCTAATGCATTGTTTAGAGACATAAACACAAGCTGTGAAATATATGGAGAGAAGGGGGCCCAGCTAGGGCACAATGATAGATGGGGAGATAGAAATACTTAAGTGCTTTTTAGGTTTACACATGCTACACCTGAAGAGGAAGGGAGACCAGGTATCTAGGGGGCAGGCGAGGGGTGAAGAGAGAACTCACCTGAAAAAAAGCTGTTGAACTCATATTATAGTTATAGCTTTAGTTAAAAAGAGCTTCTTGATCTGTCAAAGTTAGCATATCCTGACAAATTCCCTTAGCCCAGATTTCCACCTCATCTCTCCACAGGGCATCTCTGCCCTATGAACTCTGTCACAACATTGCCTGTGTTGAGAAAGCCCACAGCCGGCACTTGACTGCACCTCCAGCACATCCCCACTCCATCTGATGATGAAGTTGTCTTCTTATCCCATGACCCCATCCTCCTACCTCATGGCCTCAAGCAGAACAATATTTGAATTAGGAATTTTCAAACTCAGGTCTAATGAATGCCAAATGAATGGTTAAATACAGTTTAACCAAAAGACTAGATATCCCTAATCGTTTTGTTGGAGTAAGATCCCTCTGAGATCTAATTAATTACCTCTGAGTTTTAAAGCATTGAAGACTGAATTTTTTTGAACAATGACATAATTGGATATTACGAAAATAATTGGTTAGTCTAACTGATGATGACTAGATCTTGCGGACTGTGAGTGGCAGAAACATTTAATTTGTTTCCTTTGCTAATGGGTGTATTAAGGTTTATGTGCATGTGTATATGGTAGCAAATTACTTCAGGACATTAGTTTAAATTGCATTGATATAATTTCATATAAATATATAACCTTTAATATATTACACTGGAACTAGACTTAAGGTCAGAAAATTAGTTATTTTTTGGAGAAAACTTACTGATTCTTTTACCTTTTGCCCAAAACTCTTTCTACCATCTCAAAGAATTTGCTCCACTAACTTCTTTCTTTCCCTTCCATTGTCCCCACCCACAACTGCTTGCTCTTATCAGCATGACTTTAAAAGTGAATTTCAAATAAATGTTCCACAAATTAATCTATCCATTAAGAAACAAACCTATGCTAATTTATATCTACTCTGTACCAAGTACTGAGCTATGTTCTGGAGAAAACAGCAAAAAACCTGAGTGATATGTTACTATACTGGCTAATGAAGAAAACTAAAATCAAACATATATTTGCAATATGATGTGTTAGAAAATAAGCACCGGGTGCTATGGAGGTACAGAACATTGTTAACCCATTTCTTCCAGATCCGACCCTTTCTTCCCTCTCTGTTTAGTAACCATATTTTCTTGAAAGAAATATCTTTACTCACTGTCCATAATTCCTTTCCTTCCATTTGCTCCTCACCTGACTGAAATCTGACTTCTAACCACGTAACTCAACTGGAAATGTTTTCAAAGAGGTCTTGAAAGACTTCTTATTGCTAACTTTTAACAAGAACAGATAAAGTGAAACGAATTAGTTTGGATTGGGGTGGTCAAGGAAGGTCTGGAATTAACATGTGAGCACCTCTACATATAAAGATGGAAACTGCTTATCAGGTACTGAGCAGGATGAATGAAAAAAAAGACCCACACTTAATCAAACTATTACAAAATTTCACAGAGAGAAAGATAATCAACATCCTTCCAATTTCTAGAAGGAAAAAAAAAAAATTTACCGAAGAATCAGATAAAAACAGCCTGGGTAATGCATTCAATATTCTGAGAGAAAATGTTTTAACTCTAGAATTCTATCCTAAGAATAATTATTGATTAAATGTGAAAGCTGAATAAAAATATTTTCAGGATGCAGAAATGTTACCAACTACATAATTTGCCTTCAGAAGTTGAGGATATGTGTCAATAAAATGACTATAAACAAAACCAAAAACTAAAAAAACTTGTAATTTAGGAAATCATAAAAGCAAACTGAAAAGCATTGAATGAAATATGAAGAGTTCTCAGGTATGCAGCAGTCTAGAAAGCAAAAGATGAAATAAAAGGGGGGAGGAAGGAGAGCTTTGGGAGTGAGGATTCTAGGGAAAAAGGGAATTTATACAATCAGATATAGAAAAATACTTATTATGATAATGGCACAAAATAGAAAAAAGGGAAGGAAAAGTAACTAGAAAACACTGGGGTGAGGGTGGAGAAAACTTATTACAGATGGCAGAACCATTAGATAGAAGAAGCCTTACTGCCTGAATTATCTGTTCAGGAATAAACACACTTAATACTATGTCAATAAGCAATAAGCGTGTATTATGTAGGTTTCTGAGATCTGGGCAATATCTGTAATAGCAATTAGTGATTCTATAACATATATCTCCTTGATCTCTGTAATGCTCTTTTGGCCTAAAAACAACTATAGCCAAAAGAAAAAAAAACTTTCTTTTATTCTCTTTATTGCTTTCTGGCTTCTTGGTTTTTTCCCTTCCTTCTCCTGCTCTTCTTCCTTTCCTTTTAAATTTTCTTGATGATTTTATTTTCAACTTTTGAAATCACTTTATTTTAGATGTTATGTATAGTGAAGAGCTGGTTTTTCTTTTGTAATCCATTAAAAAATTCTTTATTTTAATAGACAAATTTAGAGTATATTTACTGATAAGATAGCTACTTTGTCCTAATTTCCCACATGCTATATTTTTCTCTAACTATAGAATTTTTAGAAAGTCTTTTACTATATGATGTGTCTTCGGCACATACCTCTTCTGATATCTAGGAATGTTTGCCTTTTTGTTTTAGCTTTGTTTTTATCATTATAACTTAATCTTTAATGTAATTTCCTTGATCTTTTGTCTCTATGGACATTCTCTATTATTTCCCTTCCAGTCTCTCTATTTAAGTTTATCTTGCTTTATCTTTACTAAGTTTATTATTTTGCTTTGTCTTTATATTTGTACCATTAAATTTTTTTTTTTAGAAATATGAGGATTACTTAATATATTTCCCCCTTCTAAGCAACTTGATATTTTGCCTTACTGCCAAAAAATATTCCTTCTATATGTTTGAAAGCTTGTAATTTTACTTGGATTTTTTTTTTAACTGACCATTTTAGGCAAAATTTCCTTGGTATTTGGTATACCATTTAAACATGTACTTACAAGGCATACTTTATTTCAATAATTTTTTTCTGGAATTATATTCAATAATATTAATTCTATTAGTTTGATCTTATTTTTTATAGTTTCTAATCAGGCATCTGGTAAGTATCTTTTTTTTTTTAATTTTTTATTTTATTTTTTTACATGGACAGGCACTGGGAATCAAACTCAGGTCCTCTGGCATGGCAGGCAAGCATTCTTGCCTGCTGAGACACTGTGGCCCGCCCCTGGTAAGTATCTTTTGCCTATATTTATAGCTATTATTTTCTCCATGAAATTTTTATGTCTCCTGTATGTCATTTTATTTTATCCATTGTCTTATCCCCCCTCTATATTCTTTTTTTTTTTTTGCATGGGCAGGCATCGGAAATTGAACCCGGGTCTTTGGCATGGCAGGCGAGAAGTCTGCCACTGAGCCACCGTGGCCTGCCCCCCTCCCCCTATATTCTTTTTTTTTTTATTATTTTTTTATTTTTTTATTAACGGAAAGAAAAAAAAAAGAAATTAACACAACATTTAGAAATCATACCGTTCTACATATGCACTCAGTAATTCTTAACATCATCACATAGATGCATGATCATCGTTTCTTAGTACATTTGCATCGGTTTAGAGGAACTAGCAACACAACAGAAAAAGATATAAAATGTTAATATAAAGAAAAGAAATAAAAGTAGTAATAATAGTAAAAAACAACAACAACAAACAAACAAACAAACAAGCAAATAAAAACAAAAAAAACCCTATAGCTCAGATGCAGCTTCATTCAGTGTTTTAACATGATTACTTTACAATTAGGTATTATTGTGCTGTCCATTTTTGAGTTTTTGTATCTAGTCCTGTTGCACAATCTGTATCCCTTCAGCTTCAATTACCCATTGTCTTACCCTGTTTTTAACTCCTGCTGAACTCTGTTACCAATGACATATTTCAAGTTTATTCTCGAATGTCCGTTCCCATCAGTGGGACCATACAGTATTTGTCCTTTAGTTTTTGGCTGGATTCACTCAGCATAATATTCTCTAGGTCCATCCATGTTATTACATGGTTCATAAGTTTATCTTGTCTTAAAGCTGCATAATATTCCATCGTATGTATATACCACAGTTTGTTTAGCCATTCTTCTGTTGATGGACATTTTGGCTGTTTCCATCTCTTTGCAGTTGTAAATAACGCTGCTATAAACATCGTGTGCAAATGTCCGTTTGTGTCTTTGCCCTTAAGTCCTTTGAGTAGATACCTAGCAATGGTATTGCTTGGTCGTATGGCAATTCTATATTCAGCTTTTTGAGAAACCGCCAAACTGCCTTCCACAGTGGTTGCACCCTTTGACATCCCCCTATATTCTTAACTGAGTTTTCAGCAATGCCTGCTTTCCCTAATGCTTCTTCCAGTTCCTTTATACCTTTGATTTTTTTTTTTCAGAGTTTCGCCACTGCACATAACATTTCCTGCTATTGTAATAACATCTCCTTTCTGATTCTTGCATTTCTCTTTCACGAACTTCATTCAAGATGTGATTGCTTATTAATGTCATCTCTTTTCTAAGCATGACTATATATTTGGTCATAATTTTCATTTGTGCAGGGGAAATATCTTTTCTGATGAATGTCCTAATAACAACTGAACCTTCTTGTCTTTATTTCTTACACTGTCTTTGAATGTGTACTGTTCGAAATTATTTTCATTTACTGACCCGAGGATGATTGGGCTTTTCCTGAACCAGCTGTTTGCATCAGTTTTGAAGGAAGGTTGAACAAGGGATGGAACCAAAGGGGACCAAATGGCTTGATAACATGAAAGGACTCTTTCTCTCTCTTTCTCTTAAGAGATGGACTGCATCTTGCAAAAAGAGTTTGTCAAGGTGATTTTATTATAGCCTCACCTCCTTAGTTTCTCAAAAGCATATTGTCTCCTGGGGAGCATCTTGTGCCTGCTCAGCTCACCCTAGTTTTTGCTACAATGTTAGAAAACACGGTATAGATTTTGCACCTCCTGGTGTGTCCTTTATTTTCAAGATGCTTATTTGTGCTAGTACTTTCTGAGATTCACTGTTTCTTGCTCCTCTCAATGCTGTGATTTCTCTCCAGGATTTCTCAACTCCATTTCCTCCTACACAGCATCTGCCTAATTTCCGCTCTGCTGGTAACCCTTACCTCTAATACAAAACCTGGGGATTATATTGTCTCTTCATTTTGCTGAATATGGAGTTGTGATAGTTTTTGTTTTTGAATAAGTTCCAGGAGGAGAAGCAACAATCGCTGAATTCTACTGTGAAATTCCTACAATAGGTCTATCCCCATATTTTAAAGTAACTCATTTTGAGTGCTATTTGTTGATTTTTCATTTTAAGAAATTATTTTTTTAATTTCCTATAATGCAAAAAAAGGCTCAAATATTCTTCATCATGAAACCCTGACAAAGGCAAACCTTTTCACTCCATCTCATCTTCCCAATAGAGTGAATTATATTTTGAATTAAATCAATAGTCCGTGTCTAAGTCTTATTATATGACAACTGAGCCAAATGATAAATTTACATTAAAAAAAATTTCCCTGCATTTAAATGCCTCACTATTTTTCAATTGCTTGCTTGGTTTACTATGTACCTATCACTAATTCACTCCCAAATACTGTGTGATGTAGATATATATGTACCTGTGTATATGTATACATACATGATATATATGCATAGATACATAGGTTTCATTTTTTCATGGAAGCATCCCTCCACCTTTTTGTCATTATATGAACTCTACCCCTTTTATATTGCTTTTATCCTGGGATTTCTTCTCACCATCGCTCTGAGAATGCCCTGTGCTGTCCTTGTGCTAGCATCCTATGTATTCCTCTTTATTAGTTACCTACACATCTCCCATTAGCTTTCAGGAAAAGGGTATATGAGTGTTGGGGATTGAAACCTGTCTCTCATAAAAGACATGTTCAGGTCTCATTCCTCTGGTCCTGTGACTGTGAACCTATTTGTAAATAGGACCATTGAAGATGTTATTAAAGTGTATGAAACATAATCCACTATGGTTGGAGATCTCATAAGCAAAGGAAATTGAACACAAAAAGGTAGCCACAACTGAGAGCAGCCCACAGGTGGAAGTCAACAGAATTCAGTAAGAAAAAGCTGAAGCTGCCATGTGCATTGCCAAGTGGCAGAAAAGCCAAGAAACCCAAAGATTGCCAGTCTTCCAGAAGCAGATCTCGGGAGGAAGCAAGCCTTTTAGCATCTGGAACCCTGGGCCAATAAATTCCTGGTATTAAACCAACCCCTTGCATGGTATTTGTTTTAGCAGCTAGGAAACTAAAACTATGAGTGATCATTTTTAAACACCTTGTTATGTCCAAAAACTCTTTAATTCTGCCTTGATTGAGACATTGGTTATCATGGCAGAATTCTAAAATGTTTCTTCCAGGATTCCTGCCCCCTGCTGTATACACCTTGTATAATATCTCCTCTGGAGTATGGCAGAGACTTGTGGATATTGTGCTTATCACCCTATGATTATGTTATCATTAAAAGGGGTTTTACTGAGGTTTTAAGGTCTGTAATCAGTTGAATTTGTGTTCATCCAAAGGGAGATTATAATGGGTAGAACTGATCTAATTAGGTGAGGCCCTTAGAACAGATCAGATTAGAAAGGACGGGGATTCTTCTGCTGGCCCTGAAAGTGCAGACTTCCATTTGTGGAGAAAGCCACGTGGCAGGTAATGGCGAGGAGCTGCTAGTTGCTGAGAATAGTCCTCAGTGGACAGTTAGAAGGCAAGTAGGTCCCTCAGTTCTACAATCACTAAGACTGAATTCTGCCAACACCCAGAGAGCTTGGAAGAGGACTCCAAACCTCAGATGAGATGCAGCACCGGATGACACCTTTATTTTACCCCAGTGAGACCCAGAGCAAAAAATTTTAGCAAAAACATAGTAGATTTCTGACTCATGAAATTTGTTATTTAAAGTCGGTAAGCTTTTTTTTTTTATAGTTTTTTTTTATTAATTAAAAAAAGAATTAACAAAACAATTAGAAATCATTCCATTCTACATGTACAATCAGTAATTCTTAATAACATCACATAGTTGCATATTCATCATTTCTTAGTACATTTGCATCGATTTAGAAAAAGAGATAAAATACAACAGAATAAGAATTAAAACATTAATAGAAAGAAAAAAAAAAACCCTATACCTCACATGCAGCTTCATTCAGTGTCTTAACATAATTGCATTACAATTGGGTAGTATTGTGCTGTCCATTTCTGAGTTTTTATATCCAGTCCCATTGTACAGTCTGTATCCCTTCAGCTCCAATTACCCCTTCTCTCTTTTTTTTTTTTTAATTAACGGAAAAAAAGAAATTAACCCAAGATTTAGAAATCATACCATTCTACATATGCAATCAGTAATTCTTAACATCATCACATAGATGCATGATCATCAATTCTTAGTACATTTGCATCGGTTTAGAAGATCTAGCAACATAACCGAAAATGATATAGAATGTTAATATAGTGACAAAAATAAAAGTAATAATAGTAAAGTCAAAACAAAACAAAAACCAATAGCTCAGATGCAGCTTCATTCAGTGTTTTAACAAGATTACTTTACAATTAGGTATTATTGTGCTGTCCATTTTTGAGTTTTTGTATCTAGTCCTGTTGCACAGTCTGTATCCCTTCAACTCCAATTGCCCATTATCTTACCCTGTTTCTACCTCCTGCTGGACTCTGTTACCAATGACATATTCCAAATTTATTCTCAAATGTCTGTTCACATCAGTGGGACCATACAGTATTTGTCCTTTAGTTTTTGGCTAGACTCACTCAGCATAATGTTCTCTAGGTCCATCCATGTTATTACATGCTTCATAAGTTTATCCTGTCTTAAAGCTGCATAGTATTCCATCGTATGTATATACCTCAGTTTGTTTAGCCACTCTTCTGTTGATGGAGATTTCGGCTGTTTCCATCTCTTTGCAATTGTAAATAACGCTGCTATAAACATTGGTGTGCAAATGTCCGTTTGTGTCTTTGCCCTTAAGTCCTTTGAGTAGATTCCCAGCAATGGTATTGCTGGGTCGTATGGCAATTCTATATTCAGCTTTTTGAGGAACCGGCAAACTGCCTTCCACAGTGGTTGCACCTTTTGACATTCCCACGAACAGTGGATAAGTGTGCCTCTTTCTCTGCATCCTCTCCAGCACTTGTCATTTTCTGTTTTGTTGATAATGGCCGTTCTGGTGGGTGTGAGATGATATCTCATTGTGGTTTTGATTTGCATTTCTCTAATGGCCAGGGACATTGAGCATCTCTTCATGTGCCTTTTGGCCATTTGTATTTCCTCTTCTGATAGGTGTCTGTTCAAGTCTTTTTCCCATTTTGTAATTGGGTTGGCTGTCTTTTTGTTGTTGAGATGAACAATCTCTTTATAAATTCTGGATACTAGACCTTTATCTGATATATCATTTCCAAATATTGTCTCCCATTGTGTAGGCTGTCTTTCTACTTTCTTGATGAAGTTCTTTGATGCACAAAAGTGTTTAATTTTGAGGAGCTCCCATTTATTTATTTCCTTCTTCAGTGTTCTTGCTTTAGGTTTAAGGTCCATAAAACCTCCTCCAGTTGTAAGATCCATAAGATATCTCCCAACATTTTCCTCTAGCTGTTTTATGGTCTTAGACCTAATGTTTAGATCTTTGATCCATTTTGAGTTAACTTTTGTATAGGGTGTGAGATATGGGTATTCTTTCATTCTTTTGCACATGGATATCCAGTTCTCTAGGCACCATTTATTGAAGAGACTGTTCTGTCCCAGGTGAGTTGGCTTGACTGCCTTATCAAAGATCAAATGTCCATAGATGAGAGGGTCTATATCTGAGCACTCTATTCGATTCCATTGGTCGATATATCTATCTTTATGCCAATACCATGCTGTTTTGACCACTGTGGCTTCATAATATGCCTTAAAGTCTGGCATCGCTAGACCTCCAGCTTCGTTTTTTTTCCTCAAGATGTTTTTAGCAATTCGGGGAACCCTGCCCTTCCAGATAAATTTGCTTATTGGTTTTTCTATTTCTGAAAAATAAGTTGTTGGGATTTTGGTTGGTATTGCATTGAATCTGTAAATCAATTTAGGTAGGATTGACATCTTAACTATATTTAGTCTTCCAATCCATGAACACGGTATGTCCTTCCATCTATTTAGGTCTTCTGTGATTTCTTTTAACAGTTTTTTGTAATTTTCTTTATATAGGTTTTTTGTCTCTTTAGTTAAATTTATTCCTAGGTATTTTATTCTTTTAGTTGCAATTGTAAATGGGATTCGTTTCTTGATTTCCCCCTCAGCTTGTTCATTACTAGTGTATAGAAATGCTACAGATTTTTGAATGTTGATCTTGTAACCTGCTACTTAGCTGTACTCTTTTATTAGCTCTAGTAGTTTCGTTGTGGATTTTTCCGGGTTTTCGACATATAGTATCATATCGTCTGCAAACAGTGATAGTTTTACTTCTTCCTTTCCAATTTTGATGCCTTGTATTTCTTTTTCTTGTCTAATTGCTCTGGCTAGAACCTCCAACACAATGTTGAATAATAGTGGTGATAGTGGACATCCTTGTCTTGTTCCTGATCTTAGGGGGAAAATTTTCAATTTCTCCCCATTGAGGATGATATTAGCTGTGGGTTTTTCATATATTCCCTCTATCATTTTAAGGAAGTTCCCTTGTATTCCTATCTTTTGAAGTGTTTTCAACAGGAAAGGATGTTGAATCTTGTCAAATGCCTTCTTTGCATCAATTGAGATGATCATGTGATTTTTCTGCTTTGATTTGTTGATATGGTGTATTACATTAATTGATTTTCTTATGTTGAACCATCCTTGCATACCTGGGATGAATCCTACTTGGTCATGATGTATAATTCTTTTAATGTGTTGTTGGATACGATTTGCTAGAATTTTATTGAGGATTTTTGCATCTATATTCATTAGAGAGATTGGTCTGTAGTTTTCTTTTTTTGTAATATCTTTGCCTGGTTTTGGTATGAGGGTGATGTTGGCTTCATAGAATGAATTAGGTAGTTTTCCCTCCACTTCGATTTTTTTGAAGAGTTTGAGGAGAATTGGTACTAATTCTTTCTGGAACGTTTGGTAGAATTCACATGTGAAGCCATCTGGTCCTGGATAAAGTCGGTAAGCTTTTGACAATTTGTTCCGCAGGAATAGAAAACAAATACACTCAAATTTAGAATTTTGTATCGAAAACTATTTATCCTCAGAATTAAAAAAAAAATTTGTAATGCAATTTTATTGATATATATTATATGTTCATATACCATGTAATAATCCAAAGTGTAAAATCAGTGGTTCACAGTATCATCATATAGCTGTGCATTTATCATCACGATTGACTTTTTTTTTCTATTTTGTGAAAAATAGCATACATACAAAAAAAGCAATGAATTTCAAAGCACACCACAACAATTAGTGTAGACCAGATTTCAGAGTTTGGTATGGGTTACTATTCCACAATTTTAGATTTTTACTACTAGCTTCTCCAAGACATTGGAGTCTAAAAGAAATAACAATATAGTGATTCAGCAGTCATGCTCATTTGTTAAATCCTACGTTCTCTGTATAACTCTACCACTTCCTTTGATCTCTCTCCCACTCTTTAGGGGTATTTGGGCTGTCAACAAAATGGGATGGGGTATGGAACTAGTTGATATTCTGGAGGGGCTGTCCTCAGAATTTTAAAGTATTGCCTTATTTTTGTTTATATTATGATGTTGCAATTGATAACTATGATTTAACTCTGACTCCTGGTATTTTTTGACAAGACCGCATTGTGTTTTTCTTTTCTTTTCTGGAAACTTTTGGAGTCTTCTTTTTGAACTTATGGTCTAAAATATCATGGATTATATATTTTAAAGATGATATTTGTTCATTGATTAGGCTGGACACTTAGGTCCTCTTACTTGGCAAATGCATCCCCTCGTTATTAAGAAATTCTCCTTCTGTTATTATATCCATGTCAAAATTCTATACTTGCTTTTTCTTAACTTTTCTTTTATGGTTTCATCTCTTTGTTTTCTGATTCCTTTTTTCTAATATTTTCACTTCATTTTTAAAAATTTCTATTGTTTTAATTCTCTTGAATCTTAATTTTAATTAACTCTTCTTTATTGATTATTTAATCTCTTTTTATAACATCTAAATCTTCACATATATTGCATCTTCTCTTATCTGAGGATATCTAACTTAATTTTTGCAAGTGTTCTGCTCTCTGCATTATCTTTAATTTTTTTCCAAATTCCTTTTTGTATATTTGTTGAGGCATACTTTTTACATTAGAGAATTTCCTCAATTAGTGATAATCCTTGATTCTCCACTATATAATGGTAAAGCACCAAAATGTTTATTGGAAGTTCTGCATTTGAGCAGACTTTCTCAGGGGTTGGGGTTTGCTGTAGGAGGACCAAAGCGACACAATCTTTATTGGAAGCTTACTGTCTGTGTGTACCTATAGATTTTTTTTTCTATTGGGGTGGTCAGTTTTCCCAGAAAAGAATCCTCTAATTTCCACATAACCTTGGCTTCTAGGTTCTGCGTAATGAGTGGTGGAAGGGGCTAGAAGGTCTTCTCTTTAATCTGGAATTTCACTTATGCTTCCTATATTCAGTGTGGCACCTTTACACTTAACCCTGCTTGTGGTTGGCAGATGCAGAACCACTTTGACTGAAATGGCTCAAGGAGTAAACCTCTAATCCTTTGCTTGATGTAGGAAGAGTTTCTTTGAATTTGTTTGGGTAATGAGATTGTGATCTAGAGGTCTAACTACTTCTTAAACGGACTTTCCATCAATTATTCTATTTGAAATCTCATCTTCAGAGTTTCATGATGCCTCCGATTACTGAAATTTGTAAAGCATCTTAAGAAATGACTGTACATGTTGCTCCCCATTCTTCATTATAGATACATAGATTTTATCTCTCCAGCTCCTAATTCAGATGCCACTTACTCATCAACTTTTTAGCTTAGAGAATTTGTGGACACCTCTCAGCAAGTGCTACCACCAGGACCATTCTTAATATTTTCATTGGGAGGGGTGGGATTTTTAAAAAAAATTTCTATGCTGGCAATTTTGTGGATTCCAATTAATATGCATCCATTTTATTTGGTTCAGAATATTTCCAACATGAAGACTTTTACTTAATATAAGGTAGAATATAAATTTTCAATTTTTACCAGAAAAAATTAGTCTAAAATACAGTCAAAGAAGATACATTTCAGAGTAATTCCAAGTGTTCTTGACACTACCATCATGGTGAAATTAAACAAACTGAAACGAAATATTCATGAATTGTCCTACAAAAATATCATTATAAGTCTAATCATTCATAGGGATCAAATGTTTAAGATGTTAAAATTTCACTGCTAAAAGCATATTCCTTTTTGACATAGACAAGACTGAAATTCTACCTTGCCTCTTGCAGTGTTGAAAAATAAGAGTTGTATGTGTACCTGATTCTTGGTATTCATGCTTAGCTCAGCATGTTTGGATTATCTGTATTTTTGCTAAGATATTTTTGGCAACAAGAATTCCCCATCCTTCAAACAATTTTCACCTTGAGTATGATACACCTATGCAATGTGATTTGTAAACACCTATTTGATATCATAAAAGATAGTCACAAAAGTTTCCCTGTTGAATGAATGAACAATTGTGGATTAAAGACAATACTTCATCACTGAATTCTACACTCAGTTTTGTTCTCTGATATTATAAAAGTGCATTGAAACCTTTGGAGGTATTTTTATACTCATGACTATTGCTTTTTCAACTTTTGTCTCACACTTAGGTTCTATTTAACTGTTGTGCATTGAACACATAAACAAATGTTTTAACACCATCCACGATGCTGGAGGGAATGCAAATTGAGAAAATTCTAATAAACAAATGGGACTGAAAGAATGCTGTATGTAGATCCAGCTCACTGTCATCCCCTGTGGTATTTATTTATCATAAAACATTGATCCCCCAGTTTCAGATTGGTCCCCCAGGAACCATCCAAATTTCAATCTAAAAAATGCTAATGCTGTGGCAAATGAGGTTGAAAATACAACTTTTATTTAAAAAACAACAGTACATATTTTAAGACAGAAATTGACAAAGTAAGCAACATGCACTTTGCCATCAGAAATTAATTTTATGTTAAAAATTACAGGAATGTTTAAAAACTAAAAGCGGAAGTGATGGCTAGGAGAGAGAAATGTTGAAAACTTCAAATATAGTATTATGTAAGCATGGGTTTTGTGGCTTTTTCCTCTCTTTCTCTTTTTCCAATTCCCATTTGGTTTCTGTCCTGGTCTGAAAAATAAGAACTTCTTACAAAGCTACTAAGAAAACTCCCCAAACTTATATTATCGGCTGAATCAAAACAGGAAATAGCAGCAATTTTGTGGGAAAGTCTTCTCAAAGAGACTGGGTTTACCTGACCTCTTTTTTTTTTTTTTCACATGGGCAGGAATCGGGAATCGAACCCGGGTCCTCTGGCATGGCAGGCAATTTACCTGACCTCTTGTGCAGAGAGAGGGACTTTGGAGCCTCTGGATGTTCCATTTTTGTGCTCAATGTTGTAATGATGAAGTTCAAGCAACACTACAATTATTACATATACTTACTGTTAAAAATTAAATAAATCTATTGGTTTTGTTGTTATAAGTAGAAAATTGAGTCATAGCATAGCAAATTGCTTTTAGAATTTTTTAGAAAAATATTGCCTAATTTTGCATAACACATAAACTTTACTCAAGCTTATAAATCTAGCATTAGAAAACAAAGTATTGTACTGATATATCCTGGGGATAATACTAGAAATTAGATTCTGTATGTGATATTTGTGGCTCTGTGCTATATTGAATATATCCAGAATTCTGAACTTCTGAGTCCTAAAATCTAATTATCATCTTAAGTTCCACACAATTCTAAACAAACAATTCTATTTTATTAGTTTACCAATTTAAAACCAGTGATGCACCCAAATGTTGAGGAATAAGTATAAGTTAGAGTTATGAAACTAGCAGCATATTTTATATTTTGGACATACAGTAATTAATTACACTGTTTTGTTACAGCTGATATAAGATCACTAGGTGTAATGGCACTATCATTAAGTACAGGAAATGGAGAACATAATAATCCAAGAGATCTGATGGAAGTTTATATTTGGTTTGTATTTTGATATCATGAATGCCTAACTAATCACAGATTAATGCCATCATCTCCTTTCCCTTAGACAGCAATAAGTGCTTTTGTTCTGGGGAAGCACTAGACTCCTATAACACTATTACATACCCTTTATGTAAGGTCTGGTCTAGTCATTTCCTTATGTCACTAGGTCTTTGATGATTAAAAAAAAGAAGAAAAATAATCAAAATGTTTGTCCTCTTCCACTTGTCTTGACATATTCCCCAGAAAGCCCTTACATTAATAACATCTACTAAACAATTTTAATCCTTCCTATACCACTCTTATCCCAATTTCTCCAGACCCAACATCTTTAATATTCAGCCTGAGTTAAACCCTGGTTCTGAAAGAGAGAAACACAAAACATGAGTCAAAACTCATGGCTATATATATACAGCTACATGTATAGATACATGGCTGTAATCTAAATGATAAATACATTCCACTCCTTTCCTTCTTGGCCCTTTCACCCTCATCAACTTCCTCTTTACAAAGTTCCTAGCAAATTCTCTAGAGCTTTTGTTACTCTTGCCATTTCCTACCCCTCTGGCCCATTCTTCATTTTTGGTGTCCCCTAGGGTTCCTTCATTCATTAACATTCTCATTCTACAATTCTCTGAGTGATTTCACTTTTACTCAGCTCCTCAATTATCATCAATATATTTTGCTCAACCCACACCTCTGCCTACAGATAATTACTTCTAGAAACTGCAAGCCACATATTCTTCAGATACCTAAAACCATACAATCTGTACATCCAGACCAGAGAATATTTTGTCCTGAGCCTTGTGTTTTAAAATACCTCCTCCCTTTCTCTCTCTCCCCCTGCCTGTCCCTCTCTGTCTATCCATCATACACACACACACAAGTATACCTAGTGCCCCCCCCAAAGACAATGGTGCCTTTTTTCACTCATTGCTGGTATAACACAACCATCAGCAGTCCTGGCTAGCTGTTCAGATCCCAGGGAACTGCATCTCTAATTCTTGCATCCTGTATTTTCAAAACAAAAGGCAACTGCATCAGAATGTAGCTCAACTGCTCCTTGAAATACTGTCAGTTTCTCACCTTAGCAGTTATATAAGATAACAGATTATCAGAATATCTAAGTAATATTTCTCAGTAGTACCAAGTATCTTTTTGTTCCTCACCCCTTTCCAAAGATTCTGACTTGAAATGGTGTGTGAAACAGTTGCACATGGGACTGAGGAATTGTCCATATATAGATGTAGACAATTTGTGTGAAACATAATACCAGTTTTATTGACAAGTAAATGAACATTACATGCTATAGTTGCAATTTTTATAAAAAGGTCTCATTAAATTTCTGATAATTTTCAATTTTAATAATTTTATTTTAAAATTTGTTGAACACTAATTCTATTTTGTATCTTGACTTACAATTTTAATGTTTGATTATTTCACACACACACAAATCAAACAAACATATCTTTATGGTTTGCATTTTTTTTAGTTTATGTTTTTGTGAAGGTAAATTCAAATTGTATGCACTTTGAAAATATTTTGTTCTTCAACATTTAAATCATTGCCTGAGTATAACTTGACATCTTGATTGTATTTAAAAAAAAACCTAAAAGTTTATCACAGAAAAGATAAAAAGGATAAAAGAAATTGAAATTTTCTCTCAAGGAGGCATATTTTTCAAGGTAGGGTTTAGAGCATATATATTTTAACAGTTTCTTAGTTTGACATACACAAACATTTACAAAGATAGAACATGAAAAAAATAAAAGAAAAAGAAAAAACTAAAGATAGCACATGAGCCTCTATTTGTGTTCTTGCCCTAGGCTCTACAAATGCTAGGGGTGAGCTCCCTCAAATTCTTTGTGTCTACAGCCCTGTAGACACTAGCTGCTGGAATGCAATATGCCAGAAATAGAATGGCTTTTAAAAGGGGAATTTAAGAAGTTGTTAGTTTACAGTTCTAAGGCCAAGAAAATGTCCCACTTAATACAAGTCTATAGAAATGTCCAATCTAAGGCATCCAGGGAAAGATACCTTAGTTCAAGAAGGCTGATGAAGTTCAGGGTTTCTCTGTCAAGTGAGAAGGCACATGGTGAACATGGTCACAGTTTCTCTCTTGACTGGAAGGGCACATGGCGAGCACGGCATCATCTGCTAGCTTTCTCTCCTAGCTTCCTGTTTTATGAAGCTCCCCAGGAGGTGTTTTCCTTCTTTCTCTCCAAAGCGCTGGCTGGTGGACTCTGCTTCGTGGTGCTGCAGCATTCCCTGCTCTCTCTGAATTTCTTTCATTCTCCAAAATGTTTCCTCTTTCACAGGACTCCAGAAATGAATCAAGACCCACCCAAATGGGTGGAGACATGTTGTCACCTAATCCAGTTTAACAACCACTCTTGATTGGGCTACATCTCCAGGGAGATAATCTAATTACAGATCCAAACATACAGTATTGAATGGGGATTATTCTGCCTTAAGGAAATGGGATTTTGATGAAAACATGGCTTTTCTAGGGGACATACATCCTTTCAAACCAGCACAAGCCCAACTTATTAATATCTACTAAATTGGCTCAGCTTTGTAAATTTCCTAACCTGATATAGGGCATACCACCCTGCCCAATCATTTAAGCCAGAAACCCAAGTGTCACTCCAACTCTTCTTTTATACCTAACATCTAAGCTCCAAGAGATTTTTTGTTTGTTTGTTTTTGAGTCTAGTTCATAAATATCTTTAGAACCTGTGACTTCTTCTGAGATCTTCTCTGACCAGCTTCTACTAAACAGCCTCTCCCACTCTTCTATCCAATCATACTGTATTTCCACCTAATTTCTTCCTTATCATTATTAATTTGGAAATTACTGTATGTCTGTACTTATGTATCCATGATTAATCTTTACCCCTATATTGGAAATTAGACTCTTAGAGGGTTTAGCTTGCTCATCACTGTATTTGTGGGGGCCTAGAACAGTGCCTGGCACATGATGGTCACTCAATAAACTTGTTAAGTTAATGAATTAATTTTCCGTGCCAACACAGAGGTTTAGTGTTGAAAAGAGAATGTTTTATTTTAGGCTGCTTGTTATTTAAAGAGAAAAACATTGTATCTGTGCAGCCATTTTGTTGGACCCAGAATTTTGTCATTAGTTTTATAGCAGCATTTAGAGTCTTCTTTTATTTAATGTCCAGAGAAGCCTTCTCTTAAATAGCTAGATTTTCTTTGCTGAAGCACTGATTAATGGCTCACCTTGCAAGCAAAACTGAAGGTGATGAAAGGTGCTTGACTCCGCTAAGACTTCTCTGCTCCTCTGACAATCCTTTGGACTTTTTCATTCCTGAAAATCACCCATTCTTTTAGTAACATATGATCCGTATTTTCTCAACAGGCTTCTTAATTTCAGGACTACCTCATTCCACAATATAATTATTAACTGTAGGAAAATAATCTATAAAGTTTGCAAATGAAGGTTTTCTTTAACTGTGCATATGATCTTAAATTATTTGACCCACATGATCAAAGTTTTTTTTAATTTGTGTATTTTATGCCCCAGTATTTCTTGACATTTATAAAATAAATGCTTTAGGTCAAAGAGAGTGCAAGTTACTTCTTATATTCAACCCAATCTGGAATGTTATATTGATTAATGTATGTGGTTGTGGACATATGTGTTGTTTCTCCTATTAGATTCTTTGTCAGAAGTGTTTTCAAATTTCAGTGGAATTCCATTACATTTTTTAATTTTTCTCTTTCCCGTAGGGAGGATGCAGGTTTATTCTCAAATCCTTGCTTTTGGCTGTATTATTTTAGTCTATGGAACAGATGGCTTTCAAATTATTGAACTTGCTTTTGAGAAATGTCTTGGGAAATGCAAACTTAGTCAAGTAAACCTTTAAACATTTTTTCACATGGTTTTCGTAGAATTCATCTGTGGAACCAAGTTTTGAAAATGGATAGCTGGTTCATAATTAAGATATTATAAATGCAACCCCATCTATAGTTTTCTTAATGAGCGGCATACTTCAAAGACAACTGAAAAGATTTCATTCTACAAATGGTCTATCAGTCAATATAAGACAAACTTTAAAATTAATTTAAATGAATTCAGAGAAGCAGAAGAAAATGATTTTAATTTTCATCAAGTCATTTTCTCTTAGTATATTTGCAAACAAGGTGCTTTATGTTTTTGGTAATGACTTGCCACACCCATATCTGCATACAGAAGTGGTCTCCCTGAGCCCAAGCCCAGCTTAACCTTCTGCTGGCTGCTCTCCAGAATGCATCCCACTCACCTTTCTAAAATGTTCACTTTTGTTTTTTTATATGCTGTATGGCGGGGTCACATTTCATTCTTTTTCCATGTGACTATCCCGTAATTGCAGCACCATTTGTTGAATTTTTGTTTATTTTGTTTTTTGGGAAGTGCATGGGGCTGGGAATCGAACCCGGGTCTCCCGCATGGTAAGCAAGAATTCTACCACTGAACTATACTTGTACCCTGTAAAATGTTCTACTTTTTAAAATGTCACTTTCCTGGTATAAATATCTTCAAAGGCCCCAGACTCCAAGGATGGCAGGGTTGAGCCCAGCCTACTTCCATTCCCACTGCCCTTTACACTGCCACATGCAGGCGAGAAGTCTACCACTGAATTATCCCCACACCCCTTGCTGCTCTTTTTCCTGCTAATGCTTTTTCCAATTGTAATTAACTGTCTCAAAGGCTCATTTTAAACCTCATCTTTTCTGGCAATATTAATTGCCTCCACCTCCTTTTTGTCCTCAACTGAGTGGGTGAGTGAGGAGTAATTCTTTTTAAAAAATGACTTTAAATTATAAAATAATAGACATAAGATAGTCATGTACAGCATATTTGGAAAAAGAAAAGGAAAGGGAAAATAGACTTTAATTAGCCTATCACCCGAGGCAAACATTATCATTTGGGCTATGCCTTCAAGTCATTTTTCAAGTACCTCCTACTTTTAAATAGTAAAATAGTAGTTACAGTGCAAGTACAAACTTTTTGTCTTATATTTCACCAACACCATGTAATAAACATGTTTTAAAATTGATATATAGTTTCTAAAACCTTTGTTCTAATTATTTCTAGAGACCAAATGAAATTTGCTAAGTCATATTGCTAAACAGTTGTTTAAAATTCTGCTATTACAGCAATGTGCTAGCATGGAGGCAAAAGTAGCAGTGATGAAGAGATATATGACAGGACCACAGCTCGGTACTGACTCAAAAAACCAAGACTCCCACATGTTTCCAGAGAGTATGGATGTGGGGAAAAAGGAAAAAAACCTGACTAATGTCAAGACATATCAAATTATGGTACAGCAGGGCTATTATGACACAGGCAACATATTTTTGAGTATGCATGGAGACTGTGGAGTTTTCAGGTATTTCTTACTCCTTCTGCAAGGTTTGCATTCATTCTTCTAGCTTTGCTCATCTGTAAGACTGTATTTGGGTCTGTTAAGAAAGTTCCTGTTTGTTAACATTACAATGTCTACTACTTATACCTTTTTTTATTTATCCTTATTCCTCCAAGGCTAATTTCCTGTATAAACCCTCAGAGACGGTTCAGGCATAAACTCTAAACACTTATTTTGTTGATGAAAGCCCCTTTTAAAAACTGTCCCTCATGTTAGAACCAGTGCTAACTTAAGGGAGAACTGTTAAGGGGCAGGGAGGTGTCACAGTCTGAAATGTCAAAGTACAAGGAACAAATGCTTCCAAGTAAAGAACATGATATAGTACCTACAAAGCAGAACTTCATAATCTTCTTGTTTTAGAAGATACAGGAAGGAAACTAGGAAGTACTTTGACATTAGTTCAAGGAAAATTTATGTTTGTCTCATTGTTTAAACATATGCACCCTGCCATTTTCCTGGTACATGAAAGTTCTTACATAAAAATGGTTACCAGAAAAAAATGTAAGAAGTGGACCCAAGGTACAATAGGAGAGATTTAGACTAATTATAATGATTTTTTTTCTTAAAAATTCCTATTACATAGGAAAGCTTTGAAATGTAAGTCCTTAAACATTTAGAGTACACTTCCCTGTATCTGGGATGGTATTAAATGTGGCCCTACCAAAAAGCAAAACAAACAACTAAATGACTTTACTGCTTTTTACCAAACTGTCTTTTCTTTTCATTTTTCTTTTTACTTTAAGAGCTATTAATTTAGGTTTTCCTTTTAGAAAAGCAGACTTTTGTTAAGATACCTAATTCATGAAGCATTATGCTGAACTTATGGCAATGTTTTATTCTACTCTACCCATGACTTCCTAAAATGTCCATGTTTTCTAGTCAGATGATTTTATTTTCTTACTGGTTGAAAGAATTATACAAATGTCAAGCAAGCACAAAAAATAAGTCTGTGACTAATTCTATAGAGAAATAGGTTTTATTATTGCTGCCTTAAATAGTAGATATTTTTCAATTTACTATGTAACCTTTTCATCCCCATTTTCTCATTGTGGTCTGCTAGTTCTCCTATTTGTTATTTTATATAAATATGGCCTTTCACCAAATGCCCTGTACTCACAGCCCTAAATGCTTTCACTTACTCCTGGAGAACAGGGTAAGTTAGCAACTGATACAAATAGGTGATTCAGAGGATATATATTTGATTTATGTATTGTAGTCAATAATCATGGACTTACTTAGGCTTTTGCTTTCATTTGACAGCTCATCAATGTTAAGGTTGCATTTTTTAATCAAAAGACAATTTAAGATCCATGAGATGAAAGCTAAAAATCATGCACAAAACATTTCACTGTACAAAAAAAAATGACAGTGTTATTGATATTAATTAGTGGATGAGACGAACTGAACAATAAGCATCTTAGAACTTAAAAGTGAATGAAAATTGAGAGGAATCTTGAATAATATTAAACCTCTGGAACTGTGTTCAGCATCCCTCCTTGACCATACTCCACAAATAGAGAAGAGTGAAGTGAGAACACAGGACAGGTCGTGCAGTGGTGGAGGTAGAGGAGTTGAGTGGGAGAGGGACAGAAGTAAGGGTTTGATATTACTTGAGCTGTATATTTTCCAGTTGAGTATCAAAGTGGCTTGTTGATGGTATGATGGTTGATTTCATGTGTCAACTTGGCTCGGCTATGGTGTCCAGTTGTTTGAGCAAATACTGGCCTAGATGTGTTTGTAGCACCACAATAGGTGGGTTTTAAGTAAAGGAGAGTACCCTCAATAATGGGTTTGGTCTCATCTAGTCCATAGAAGGATTTAAATGCAAAGAACTGAGGTTTCCAAGGGAAAAAGAAATTGTGCCTCAAGACTACAACATCAGCTCTTACCAGAATGTCCAGCCTCATGGACAGACGTACAAATTTCAGACTTACCATGTCCTATAATCATGTGAGCCAATTCTTTAAAAATCTCTTTGTATATGTATATAGGTATCTGTTTATGTGTGTGGGCACGCACTTATCCTGCTGGTTCTGTTTCTCTGGAGAGCCCTGACTGATGCACTGGGGAAGGATGCAAACTGTTTGCCTGGTCCATCCCTCCCCCCCACCCCATCACATTTTCTTTTGCTTTATTGCTCTTATTCCTTTTATCACCATCACATCCTAATTTTGAGGTCACTGTTACCCCCCAAAGGCAGGCTAATGGGTAGCTCAATATTCTAGCAGCAAAAGGCCAAAGTTTGAATCAAACACAAGCACTTTTTACCTGTAAATCCTTAGGCAAGATAATTAAACTTCCTAATGTTTTCTCATATAAAAAGGTGAAGAAACAGTGCATACCTCATAGAACTGTTGAATTATTTAAGTGAGTTAAAATACCTCAAGTGTCTGATTTAGTGCATAGTGACAAGTGTATAATAATGCTAGTTTCCCTCTCCTGAAGGAGGGGTGCCATTTCTCTTCCATGCAGAATTGTTTCCATTTTATCAATCTAGTCACTTGGAATGCCTTAGACCCACTATTTTCAGGTCCTTTTAATTTCATGCCTGAACTATTTCAATAGTCTCTTGTCTCTGATCTTCAGGCTTTTCCCCTCTCCCATGTCTCTTATTCACTGTTGCCAGACTAATCTTTCTAAGGCAGCATTCTTACCCTGACATTCTTTTGCTTAAAAATATTTGAAGATTTGTAACAAATACAAGGAAATTCAAAATTGCTCCTCAAATGCCAGAACCAGGCCTCACCCTAATACAAACTAGGAAGCATTTGTTTCTTAGTATCTGTTATGTACGAGGCGCTTAGCGTGCATTTTCTCTGATCATTACAGCAATACAGTAAGATGGGAATTATCACTCTTATCTTGCAAATAGGAAATAGAAGATCAGACAGGCTGTGGGATTGGCCAAAATTCAATAGGAGGAAGTAGGAGAGTCTGCACTCAGATGCAGCTCACTGTAAAGTCCATATCCTTAGTCAGCACACACTACCTTACAATGAGGTTGTACCCACATCCTAAAATGTATATATATCCATATTTCATTCTCATTATTTGGTTACATGTTGACTCCCACTATGAGACTAGCAGCCCATTATATGGGAGGGACTGTTTCTTTTTCTTCTCAGCATCTCAGCACATGCCTGGCACACAAAGGATACTCTACTGAGAATGATTATGGCATGAAGGAATCCATTAATTAAAGATAAAGCAAGGAGGAGAAACCTAGGGTTGGCTTTGCAGGCAAGAAGCAATGTGAGTCCAGTGTGGGCTATCTTATTTTGAAGATGGAGAAGACACAAAAAATGTGTAAGAGTGGGATGCAAAAATTAGGGTAGATAAGATTAAACTGCCTACATTTGAACTACACTTTGTTTTTCCTTTGTTTTCATGATAACAACCTCTTAAAGTGGTTTAGCCTTTATTTCCTATCTAAAACTATATTTTCATTACATGCATTATGAATTTTGCCTCCATTCATATTGTATTCTGTCCTTGATAATACTTGTGAAACAAATTAGGATTCCCTTCCCTATGGACCCGACATGAGCCAATGAACTAATTACTTGAGGTAATTTGAAAAGATTTGATTTGAAAAGAAATAATGTCATGTACATGTGGAAACACATATTGCTTTTTATTACCGAATTCTGTCACTCAAAGTCTGATGCCATCCATATACAATATAGTCCCATTCCAGGCTTGGCATGTAACTTTCAGTGGGTATATGTACATGTGCTATCTGCTCTATGTGGGTGGCTAAGAAATATAAGGCATTCATTTCTGCATTTAGGATTTCTAGGTGAATTTATGAAGAATAATTTCATATCAGAAAACAACTCAATAAAAATAAAGTTTAAGCAAATTAATTTTATGAGTCCAATTATTATTAAATTTGAAAAGTAAAGAATAGTCAGGTCCTAACAGATATTCAACTTAACCTCTAGTAAAAGGTAATTGTTTAAAAAAAAAAAAAAGGCAATTGTTTGATAGTCTTGGTCAGTGTTTTAAAATGTACAATTAAAGAAACACCCCCCCATAACAGTGGCTTGCCGTAGTTGAGCAGTTTCTTTACAGATTCCTATAATTTTTGCATTTTCCAAGGTTGTGAGTGTGCCTCCCAGCAGGAAATTGTCGGTGAACCCTCTCGCTATTGTTTTTGCATGTTCAGCGGCACGATGATTAGTGGAATAAGTATGGCACAAAAGCCCTTGGGAAAACAAATAATACTAGTTATGCAGAGAAACGTTGGCATTAAACTCAAAAGCAGTTCCCTGGCCTTGCTGACATATTTGATGATAAATAAAGGACAAGATAAATGTAAAAAAAAAAATAAAGAAGGACAGAAATAACAATAATAGAAACAAAAGATGGATTCAGTGTTCATCAGGACTTGGTAATTCAATTTTAGTCCTTGTAGTTTAGATTATTGGTTATTGTTCAATAAAAAAGAGTGAATAAGGTAAAAACACCATAAAGCAATAATGGTTATTTATCATGATGGTAAAAATGATTTAAATTAATTTTTTAGGCAAGATTCCATTTTCCTTGTGAGGTAGCAATGTCTGCATTGCTGCATAATTGGTTTCAGCTGCTAGCCATGTGACAAAGTTAATTATTGCTTGTCTATGTCATGTTCCTAGGAGAGGATCCAATGTCCAGAGACTCTAGTTTGAAGCAGCTTTATCATGTAGTAGGATGGAGAATGAAATCATTATGTGTCCCTTATGCAGGAAGTACGATCACTTTCCACTATGCACAGAGGAATATTTACCTTTTAATTTAAAATATTTCCATATTTTCCTTCAAAAAGATAAGAATCATGAAGTATTTATAAATGGCAAGCTAAAGTGATAGTCTTTTAAGGAATTCATTTTTTAAAATATATATATTTCTTACTGTTCTGAAGTGTTTCTATTTTGTAGGGGAAAAATCTGATTCTTGTTCTTGATACCTACTCTCAATACAGTTGTGTGCATGTGTGTATTTCAAGAAGTATAATATGTTTCTAAATGTAATAAATTACCATTGCCAATTAAAAAGAAATAAAATCACTACCAGAAAATCCTAGGAAACTAATACCACCACAGCTGTCCACTGAGTGTGACCATATAATTCCTCATCCAAAGCCAAAAACACTTGAGAGTAAAAGGAAATATATTAATTTTAGGTTAACTACATGAAAATTGATATATTTGAATGTCAAAATAGTCAAATATTCCAGTTTTGTATGGTTCAATCAGAATTTACTAGGAGACCAAAGGAGTAAACAGAAAGAGTCCTAAATAAATCAGAATGTGTGTTTACCTTACATTTACTCTAACAATGGTTTTATTTCCTAAAGCATGGCAATGCTTAAATCAGGTGCACAAACATATGTGGCTTGATGTTATGAACCAATTGACTACTATGTACCTGAGGGATGACTAACATCTCTGCATTTACTTTCGATTTATGAATAGCAAACTCAACCACATTTCTTGTCGCACTTTGATAAGGTACCAGTTCCAGGTTAAAGGAAATATGCTTTCTTTTCTTATGGGTTGTGTCTATCTTTGCAAGCCTGTTTCTTCTTTTAATATTCCCTTCCTGTGGTAGCATGAAACATGTACCCAAAGATATATTCTAATTCTTAATCCACTTCTCTGTGGGTGTGAAACCATTATAAACAGGACATTTTGAAGATGTTATTTTTATTTAAGGATTGGTGAACTGAAACAGGGTGGGTCTCAGTCCAGATTACTGGAAACCTTATGAAGACTCAGAAGCAGGGAGTCAGTGGGAACCTTGAAAAGAAAGGAGAAGACCTCAATATGTGATGGGAAAGCCAAGGAACCCTGAGGATCATCAACCAGCAAGCACCAGAACATCACAGTCTTTTAGGAGATAGGTCCTGTCAAGATCTTTACGTTGGATTCTGGCCTCTGAAATTGGGAGCCAATAAATGTGGGTTGTTTAACCCAACTCACAATGTAGTATCTGATAGCAAATCTGGCAAACTAAGACCTTCCTTCTGCTGAAACATTCCCACAGGACACTGTACCTGGCTTAGCCTTCAACCATTTTCCATTAAAACTTACTGGCTAAGTGATTAGCTATACAATCCATTAAGCTAATACTACAATATTAATGAATGATTCAAACCTAATTTGTTCTACCTACATGACAAATTTACACAGAACTCCTTATTAGCCTAAGGCAAAAAGTAGTGAGCACAAGAATGTTAAACACTTTGTGAGTCCTACTGATGAAGTATCCTATGAGAAAAGCATCGTTTCACCATCTTCAAATCAAATCATGTAGACATCTGACTACCAATGTATAACTTCAGCTATATAATTATTTCATGTTCTTTAACTAAATTGCGCACAGATCTGTTTCATTCCACCCAATCTAATCTAGAGACACAATAAGCACTCATATAACCTCCAGAATGTTGATTTAATACCCCATCACATACATAGCGTTCATAATCATTTCATATGTTGGGTGATTAATCATATTTCTTCTATATTTTACTACGGAAGATTTCTAAATCTTATAATTCCCATATAGGACTACTTGAATATGTGAACCAGAAAAACTTAGTTTCTGAGTATCAAATAAGATGGTTAGGAGATTTAAGTGCCCTTTCCAATGAACTCTGTGATTTGGTTTGGAAAATCTAGAATGTTTCCTTGCCAAATCTACTTTTCAGAAACAAATCCTAGCTTTAATGTTAACAGAATTATTTTATGGCTGAAGCACCACCAGCAAATTCTCTGCAATTGGAAATAAACAACGTAACTAAGAATGAAAATATGTTTTTGATGTTAAACATAGAAATTGTTTTTCTATGAAAAAAATTCTAATCAATCAGTAGAAATTCTACACATCCAATGCATCTTGCAGTTAATATTTGAGTCAAGGCAAGAAAGACAGCATGATGGAGCAGAAAGAACCTGGTGAAAGAGATTATGGATTTGAAAGCATTTGCCAAAGCAGTATAAGCTGTAGCTTGACCTGTAACTCGTCTAATTTTTAGTTTCCTTGTCAATAAAATGAGGATAATTATTCCTACTCCAAAAAAATACGGTAAGACAGCAGTCACATGTACTTAGGAGCTGTAATTGTTATTTCTAAATTCTGAAATATTGCACTGTTTGTATATAACCTAGTCGTTCCCAGAAATTTAAGAGTATTTATATGACATCTGAGACTCAGAGTTAGAGCCCTAAAGCCTTGAAAGTCAGCACTACCCCATATAGGAGCTGTTTAAAAAGTTGAAAAAGTGATCAGACTTCGACTAGAGATACGAATAAAGCTGATCTGGATAGGACGGGGTATAGAGCAGAACACAGGGTAAAAGATGATATAGTCCATATTTTAAAACTCCAACTTCTGCATGAAACTAAAGGGAGAGATATTTAGTTGGTGCAAAATTTATACTTTGGGTAGTACATTACCTAATTTAACTTGTATGGCCAGTTTACTTGAATACCATAAGTACATGGAATCTTGAATAGGGAATAAGATCTTGTTGGTTTGTACAGGTTACAGTGATGCGCTGATATTTCCCAGAGTAATCTGGGCAGTGAATAAAGAAGTATTTGCAAAGTCCCCTTGGGGGACTGGGAAGAAAGGAGGAAGTATTCTCCTTCCCCATCTGGTGACTGCTTGATATTCTCACAGGCAGTAGGGACAACCAAATCAACAGGCTGAGCCGTTGATCTTGGAGTTTGCCACTATGAAATTTATTCCTGCAAAGGATAGGCTAAGCGTTATACCTTAAGGGTCACCCCCAGAGAACCTCTTTTGTTGCTCAGATGTAGCCTCTCACCCTAAGCCAACTCAGCAGGAGAACTCACTTCCCTCCTCTCCCTATGTAGGACATGACTCCCAGGATTCACCAGGACCCCACATCATGGAATGAGAGAATCTTCTTGACCAAAAGGGAGAAGAGAAAAACAAGACAAAATAAAAGTTTCAGTGGCTGAGAGATCTCAAACAGAGTTGAGAAGTTATCCTAGGAGGTTATCCTTATACATTATATAGATATCCCCTTTTTAGTTTTTGGTGTATTGGAGTTGCTGGAGGAAAGTACCTGAAACTGTTGAGCTGTGTTCCAGTAGCCTTGATTCTTGAAGACGGTTGTGTAATGATATAACTTTTACAATGTGACTGTGTGAAAACCTTATGTCTGGTGCTGCTTTTATCCAGGGTTTGGAGAGATGAGTAAAAAAATATGGATAAAAAAATAAATAAATAATAGGGAAGGCAAAGGATAAAATAAATTGGGTATGTTGAAATACTAGTGGTCAATGAGAGGGAAGGATAGGGGTATGGGATGCATGAGGTTTTTTCTTCTATTTTTTTCTGGACTGATGCAAATGTTCTGAACATGATCATGGTAATGAATATACAACTATGTGGTGATACTGTGAGCCATTGATTGTACACCCTATATGGACTGAATGTGTATGAAGATTTGCCAATAAAAAATATTTTTTTAAATTGTGGGAAGGATTTAATTAAATGAACTGAAATCCATAGCATTGCAGAGAGTCAAATTCTGCTGGCATCCTCCACTTCTTTACTGTATTTCAGTTAGGCAATATTCAATTGATCCTCATGTTCTAAAACCCCAAACAGTTTCCAAAGGTACTTCCTTAAAACAAGTTATAAAGTTGGCCTTGAGACTATCTGGCTCAGCATATATAACAATAATATCCTGCAATGTAGAGAACATAAATGTACTTTATAGTTTCTCCTCTGTAAAGCAAAAAAGATTGCCTGTTTTTATAGATAAAATCTGAGAGGAGAAAACCCAAGGTCAGGATGTGCTTTCATATATATCACCAATGGGGAAATTAAGTACAATGGAATTACAATTTGATAAGGTCACCCGGGAGCCACAAATAAAAGCAATGAGTCTACTAGAATATTGACAATCACGGAAATTTTCCAGGAAGTAGTATGGTCAACATTTAAGGAAATCATTTCTGCTTATTACTGAAAAGACAAGTGGGCCTACGTTAGGGAACTGTCCCTGTCATAACACTTGTTCAACAGGATCATCTTTGAGGAGCTGAGGAAAATGTACCTGTGATGACAAAACTACTGCCCACTTTCATCTCTGGAGATCAAGATGAAACGCCACACCAATACAACCTCAAGCTTCATTTGTGCTTTTTGCTTTTACCCCAGAGGATCTACCCTACAAGTGTTAGAGAGCCGTCAGAAAGATGTTTGGCAAAGCAGAAAATGTAGTTTGGGCTAGAACCTAAAATTTAAGTATGTGATGCTGTCTAGAAGAAAGCACTTCCAAAGGAAAGATTATGGTTTACTTATATTTCAATTATCATCCTACACAGTAATTTTTATTTATAAACATTTGGAATCTGCCTATTACAGTTACTTAATGCTTAAAATTACACATGATATGGCCTAACTGTTTCTAAATAACTCACTGCAAGTAAGTTCTCTATTTAATACTGTACAATACAATCTGGGGAAAGGCTTCTTTTTGGTTTTCCTAGTCTTCTTGTTTAGTCAGTAAAGGCCTGATGCAAAGCCACATGGGGATTTCAACTCTAAAGAACTTTTGAAACAAACAAACAAAAAAATTGTGCTACTTATTTCAGTAGAGCAAACAACTTGTATAAGTTGATTTAAAAAAAATCATTCAATATTTTAAGTGTATTTTCAAAACAAGGCTTTTGCATTCAGACTCTACTAATCCAAATAGGGATAATTCAAACTTGAAAAATACATTAACTAATGTGGAAGTTCCTAAAGGGCAGCAGTATTTTATGTCTAAGTTCTAGAGTGTACCAAGGGTATATGGACTATAAGGGATGTTCAGTGATCTTTAATTTTTGTTCAACACTGTGTTAACAATAAGACAATTTGAAATTATTCAACTAGGTTTCCATTTAATGCATACATCTAATATACACAGTAAAGAAAAGATTTAATAATTGTTGAAATGTTTTTATGTCTCAGAAATAGAAAACTATTAAGCAAAAGATATATAGAAATTAACATTGTATTAGAGTGCTTCAGGTATAAGTCAACTAATAAATAGCATAACCTTGCACACTGAAAGTAATTTGCAAGAAAGGAAGGGTGATATGTCACTAATCAAATTCAAGACATAATATATTTCCTATAAAAACGATTGAAAGGCCATTTTGCTGTTCATGTGTAAACAGCACTTTATTGAAAACATTTTTTTTTGTCTGTTCTTTGATTAACCCTACATTTGGAGAGAAGCAGTTTTGAATGCCTTTCATAATTAGCAAGTAATCCAAATTAGGGAAATTATTTAACATGCAGCAACTGAAAAAAATACTTTGATTTCTCTTGTGAATTTAACCATCAACAAAGTAAGACTATTATTAGAGAAATGCCACAAGACTGTTAAAAACAGATCCCCAAAGCCTATAAAACAAGGTACATGATTAGATATCAAGTAACACATTGTCTCCCTTTGCACCTAACTCTTGTTCATTGATTTGGGGGATGATAAGAACAAATCCTTTTGATCCATTACCTTTCTCTTTGGGAGGGGTTTCCTCATCTTTAATTCTATTTTGCTATTCTAAGAGAATACTTAACGATGCATGGATAATGAATTATACTTCATGTGAATTTGTATTCATTATACAAATGTTTATGACAGTTTATGATGTGGCAAGTGCTATTGCAGGCACTATATAACAGAATACATATATATTTTTAATTGTTTTGTATTTGCTCATAAGTAGTTTGCCACCCACCTATATCTGATTATTTCTTTTGTAATTAGACAATAAGTTTCTATGCAGGAGAAAAATGCATTTTTGTTTCTAATAACTACTCTTAGGCTGTGGGGCTACAATGAAAAGATGATAAGATAGTTGTTTAAGATAGAATTATACCAGGGAAACAGACAGACCTGAATCTCTTGTTCAGTTACTTCTCTTCTCAAGGTGCCTGAGGAAAATACATTCAAAGGTAATAAGAGAAAACACTCTTTATTACAAGTAAGGACTTTTTTATCTGTTCTAGTTTGCTAGCTGCCAGAAGGTGATATACCAGAAATGGAACGGCTTTTAAAAGGGAGGAATTATTTAGTTGCAAGTTTACAGTTCTAAGGCCAAGAAAAATGTTCAATATTAAAGCAAGGCTATAGAAATGTTCAATCTACAGTATCCAGGGAAAGATACCTTGGCTCAAGAAAGCTGAAAACATTCAGGGTTTCTCTCTCAACTGGAAAGGCACATGGCGACCATGGTGACGTCTGCTAGCTTTCTGTCCAGGCTTCTTGTTTCATTAAGCTCCCCCAGGACTGTTTCCATCTTCATCTCCAGAGATTTCTGGCTGTGTGGGCTCTCGTGGTTCAGTACCCACATGAGATGGGTGGAGTTACAACTCCATCTAATCAAAGGTTAATACCCACAATCAGGTGAGTCACATCTCTGTGGAGATAATCTAATCAAGTCTCCAAACGGCAGTACTGAATGGGATTAAAAGAAACAGCTGCCTCCACCAGATGGATCAGGATTAAACATGGCTTTTCTAACCTACCTAATCCTTTCAAACCTGCACAGTCTCCAACCATGAGAGAGTTGGTTCAGGCTAGACCACATGTAAAACCCCTTTCCCTACTATGAGGGCCTGAAAGGTCTAGATTCAAAAGAATGTCAACATACTAGTAAAATAGGCAAGTCATTGAGATAACTGTGCAGTGTTCCATGTCTGACTTTAAGGTACTACCTTATACATGTCATTCCCCTACAATAAATCTCCGGAAGCTGCATATATAGTATTCTACTCATTTAACCCTGTTCCCTGGCTTTCTAGCTCTTCTTTCCAAGCTTTCACTTCCTGGAGTAAAACGACCCCCACAATTAGGCTTAATTCTCTGGGTTTCTTTTCTCTCTCAGATTTTGCCTCACAATTCCTCACTGTATAATCACAGTTTAATCTATAATTCCATCAGGTAATTGCTTTTTGAAATGTGTTCCAGCTTTTTAGTTTTTTTTTTAGCAGGAATGTTGATCCAAACCACCTCATTCATCATTGCCAGAAGTGCAATTCTTCATCTGTGATTACTTTCTTTTTTCATATTCTACCTCTATTCCATTAATAAGTCCTGATGACTATACCCAAAAAATATCCCTAAAGGAATAAATTCCTTTTACTTCATTACTACAACAATATGCCAAGCCTCCAGGATTTCTTGCCTATATTACTGCATTAGATTCCTATCTAGTTTCTCTGCTTTCAGTCTTGCTATTTCAAAATCTATTCTGCACACAACTGCCAAAGTGATTTTTTTAATGCAAATTAGATAATATCACCTCCCTGTTTAAATCCTCCTGGCCTGTTGTCATATTTCGGGTAAAAGGCTGATTTAATGGCCTACAAGTACTGTGTTATCAGACCTCTGTGTGTGTCCCTGACTCCTGTGTCCCTGTCTCCTTCTGTTCTCACCACGTATTCTGCCCAAACTCTCTGGTCTTCATAATGTTTCCTGAATATGAACAGCTTGTTCACATCTCAGGGCTTTTGAACTTGCCATTCCCTCTACCTGGAGTTCTGTTTTGCTACTTCTCTATGTGTCTCACTCCCTCACTTTATTCAGGTTTCTGCTTAAATAGTATTTGAGACCTTCCCAGATTGCATTATAAAATCACCTCCCCACATAACCCATTCCCTTTTACCTTACCTTGTTTCATGTTTCTTCCTAGCACTGCACTGCATTTGTAAACCCACCTAAGCCAACGTTTGTAGTGCAAACTCATAAACATTCTTTGTGGTTCATAACAGTAGCCATTAAAATAGGTGGAGGAAGATCAGAATTGGCTGCTCCTCCATAACTTTCCCATTGCATCATAGTGAAAGCAATTTTCAGATTAAATTCTGCTACTCATCAAAAGATTTATTAAACATTCAATAGCAAGCAATCAAAAGGACAGCTTATAAGCTTTTCTGTAAATTATTATATCCTAGCTGTCTGTCTTTTTAGGTAATCTGGCAACCTTTAATTATTGTTTGTGGCAGACATGATTACATTTCAGGCAATATGTGGTTACTCTTATTTGTTGGTTCCAGACTACTAGAAATCCATCCATCCAGTCAGTGACCAGACAGAGGATCCGTTTAGAATTAAGCTTTGGGGACTAACTCTAAGGTCAAAGGAGACAGGTGTGCTGGATAATTATATCTGAGTATATGATTATGGGTGTGTCTCTAAAATATTTTCCTCAGTCCAAAGGTATATATCTTGAGTACCTTTCGTTTCATCAGTAAGAGCCTGTCATTAATGGCTCATAGTGGTCATTACTAAAGCTTGAGATTTTACATTTATATCAATTATAAAACATTTTAGTAATTGCATCTAGAGTTGGTCTTCTGCTTTTCTCACTATCTCTGGAGTTTACATTCTCGGTTAGTACAACTCATTGCCCTTAGAATTGAGGCTTGAATTAACTATCAAATATATAATATCACACTCTTCATTCTGACTTTTAAAAATTACAGACATTGTAACAACTACATGGAATAATGTTATATATTACTTGTTTCCTTGTTTAGTTACTTACACTAAATAAAAGCTCCTTGGAAACAGGGACTGTACTTGTCCTGCTTCTCTTTATTGTCAAGCAACTTGAATAATGTCTAACATAGGTGGGTACTCAAATTTTGAAAGAAATTAATAAAAAAGCAAATTAATAAATGAAACAGTTGGGTAAAGATATGTAATTCAAAAAAAAAAGATATGTAATTCAGGTAAGATTTGGATGTATTCAATAATTTCATTCCACAAATATTTCTTCAAAACCTTTACAGTTCTCAGTCACCATTTAGGTAAACATTGACTCTGTATTTCAATTTTTTTTTAATTTTGATTTTTATGGAATTTTATGGAGATATAGTAAAATACCATCCAATCCATCCAAAATATACAATCAGTGGCTCCCAGGATCATCACCTAGTTGTACATTCATTACCACAATCAAAATTAGAACATTTTCATTACTCCAAGAAAAAAAAAGAGAGAGAAAACTCTCTACTCCTTATCTTCACATATCATTGATCTCTAGCATTGGTGTGGCACATTAGTTACTGTTAATGAAAGAATATTAAGATATTACTGTTAACCATAGTCCATAGTTTGCAATAAGTGCATTTTTCCTAAATATCACTCTATTATTAATTGCTTATAATAGTTTGGTACATTTCTCCTGGCTCATGGAAGAAATTGTTTTATATCGGTACTATTAATTTGTCTTTTACTATAAATCACCACAATATTTACTGAGTTATGCAGTCCCATATTTAACTTTTGACTTTCCTTCTGGTGATCCATATGACTCCAAACTTCCCTTATCAACCACATTCACATGCAATTCAGCACTGATAGTTAATAATAATGTGCTAATATCACTTTATCTATTTCCACTCATTGAAATTCAACCTATTTAGAAATTCTGCACATCATGAGCAACTGCTCCCCATTTTCTAGCCTCATTCTGTCTCTTATTTCACTCAACATAATGCCCTCAAGCTTCATTCATGTTGTTGCATGCTTCAGGACTTCATTCCTTTTTATGGCTGAATAATATTCCATTGTATGTATAAACCACGATTTGTTTATCCACTCATGTGTTGAAAGATACTTGATTGTCTCCATCTGTTAGCAATTGTGAATAATGCTGTTGTGAGCATAAATGTGCAAATGTCTGTTCACATCCCTGCTTTCAGTTCTTTTGGGTTTAAATGAAGTAGTAGGATTGCCAGATTATAAAGCAACTCTATACTTAGCTTCCTGAGGAACTGGCAAACCAATTTTTATAGTGGCTGCAATGTTTTACATTCCCACCTGCAGTTTATCAGTGTCCCTACTGCTCTATATCCTCTCCAAGCTTGTGGTTTCCTGTTTGTTAATAGCAGCCATTGTAGTAGGTGTGAAAAGTTATCTATTTCATTGTGGTGTTGATTTGCACTTCCCTAACACCTAGTGAAGATGAGCATCTTCTCATGTGATTTTTAACCATTTGTATTGCCTCTTTCATGTCTTTTGTCCATTTTTAAGTTAGGTTGTCTTTTTATGGTTGAGTTGTAGGATTTCTTTGTATGTTCTAATATCAAACCCTTGTGTGGTATGTGATTAATTTAATCTGTTGGTTTGGCCACATCTTCTTGTTTTTAGTATGTCTTGTAATATTTTCTGATATTTGGGCATCTGATTATCTTCATAAGATTATTTTGAAAATTGGTATCCTTCTCTTGTATAAGATTTTGTTTTTGAATGGGTCTGTGTTAAAGATTTTCTTTGGCACTTGGTTTGTCAGTAGGTCCCAGCCAATACAGGCACAGTATCCCATGCAGGATAGTAGCTTCCCAAGACTATACTTTCCCAGCCTTCCCAGCAGATGGTGGCCTTTGCCAACCTATTCCCCACAGCCCTACAAATCTAAGTTATTTTTCAGCCCTCTGTCCCCTCCGTTTCTGAGGTGGGTGGAAATAATGGCACCATGGTCTGTGGGCATCTATCCATAAAGGACTAAGGATATGGGACCCCCATGGTCCAATTTCTCTGACCTATAGTTACATCAGAACTGTGCCATGTCCCCTTCTGTTCCCAGCTGGGAGGGCTTCCTGTCTCTCCCAGTCCATAGTAGCCCACCTGTTAGAGTCTGGGCAGACCAGAAGGTGTTGGCCTCAAGGGTGGGAGATGGGCATTGGGAACTGAGTTCAGTCACTCACCCACTTTCCCCTTGTGTGGAAACAATGGTGCCATTGCACCTCAGGCTCCTGTCTGTAAGGGATCAAGACTGTGGGACCCAGAGGGTCAACTTTGCTCACCAACAGCTGGATCAAAACTGTGCCACGTCCCTCTGTTTTTCTATGGGGACGGGCTCCTTACCTCTTGTAGTCCACACCAACCAGTCAGGCAAGAAGTTGGTCTACCCCAAGATTTTGTTTTTGACTTTGACAACAGATTCAGGAATTAAAGTAGCTTCCTGGAAAGCCTCTTGTATTTTTATCTTGTTTGCTTGAAGGCTATGTTAATTTTTTTTGCCACCTTCCTGATCTAAGCAGTTGCTCTGAAATCTCTACTTATTTCTAGATTATTTTTACTTATCTCTGGTATTTAAAGTCCAAAAAAGAATAAAAAGGAATTTTCTTTTTTTCAACAGCATTTCTTTCCTTTCCTTTATTAGATTCTATAAAGTTTAAGCTATGGCCATTGAAGAATGACGCTTAGAAATGAAATTGCATAAAATACCATCTCTTGATATGATATTCTCAGTGTCAGTTAAATATCATCTTAGTACATTCTCTCAGCACAACTCCAGTCTGCTCCAACTTCACTCCTATAAATTTTGCAGAATTCAATTAAGACTAACATGGACTCTAATAACTAAGTTCCATTTCAAAATGTGACTATGCTCAGATACAAAAGAACAAATATTGTACGATCTCATTGATATGAACTAATTATAATATGTATACTCATGGACATAAAATATAGAATATAGGTTACTAGGATATAGAATGAAGTTAAAGAATAGGGGAGCAGTTGCTTAAATGTGCAGGATGGTTAATTAGGTTGAACTTAAAACATTTGGAAATGGATAGAGTTGACACCAAGTTACTGTGAGAATATTTAAAAGTGCTGAATGGTGTGTGAATGTGGTAGAAAGGGGAAGTTTACAGTTTCATGTCTATCACCAAAAAGAAATTTAAAACATGGGACTATATAAACCCAGTGAATTTTGTGGTAAACAACATCCATGATGAACTGTACAAATATTAAAAAGTTATTTATGAACTAGAATGAATGTATATGTCATTAATTCTAGGAGTTAATAATAGAAAGGTATATGGGGAAAATGTACTTATTGCAAACTATGGACTTTTGTTAACAGCAATATTTTAATACTCTTTCATCAACAGTAACAAATGTACTACACTAATACAAATAGGTCAATAATAGAGGGGTATAAAGGATATTGGAGGATTTGGGTTTTCTTTTTTCCCTTTATTTCTTCTCTGGCATAATGAAAATGTTTCAGAATTAATCGTGGGGTTGTACACACAACTATGTGATGATATTTTAAGCCAGTGATTGTATACTTCAGATGGTTTGTACAGTATGTGAATATATCTTCTGTAAAACTGCATTTAAAAATGTGACTATGCTCAAAATCTATGTAAGTTACTGAAAGAAACTGAAATTTTCATCACATCCCAACTTTGGATAACCAATACACTTTATACAGTACAAAAACAAAGCAATACAAAAATAGACACAGACTAATTTTCTTACACCATCACACATATTTACTTATTGTGTTCGTTTGAAAGCTGCTGGAATACAACATATCAGAACTGGTATGGCTTTTACAAAAGGGAAATTTAATAAGTTACAAGTTTACAGTTCTAAGGAAGCACAAGTGTCAAAATTAAGGCACTAACAAGAGGTTAACTTCATTCAAGAAAGGCCAATGGGTCCGGAACACCTCTGTCAGCTGGGAAGTCCTGTGGCTGGCATCTACTGGTCCCTTGCTCCTGGATATTGTTGCTTTCAGTCTCTGTCCTTGTTGGGTTTCTCACTTAGCTTCTCTGGAACAGGCTTTCATCTCTTGGCTTCCCTTGGCTCTCTCCAGGTTCTGGCTTGCTTAACATCACATGACAACATCTGCTCAGCTCCAAGCATCTCCAAACATCTGTATCTCTCTTCTCCATGCTCTATTCTGAAGTTTCTGTCAGCTCTCTCTCTGTTGCTTCTGTCATTTCGACTTGCTCAAAAATGTTTCCTCTTTTAAGGAGTCCAATAAAATAATCAAGACCCACCTGAGATGGGTGGAGTCAAGCTCCATCCAAAAGAAAGTTAATACCTACAATTGGGTTAATTAAAATCTATGGTTAAGTTTAGGGTTCTAAACTAAGTATCGTGTAGTTACATGTTTTTTTTTTTAACATTTTTATTGTGAAATAAAACATTACACAACAAAAAGCAATGATTTTCAAATTACATTTTGACAAGTAGTTACAGAATAGATGTCAAAGTTGGTATGGGTTACCAGTCCACATTTTCATGGTTTTCCTTCTAGATGCTCCAAAACACTAGAAGTTAAAAGAAGTATCATGATGATACAACAGTCATACTTGTTTGTCACATCCTATCTTCTTTGTTATAACTCCTCCTTCTCTTTTGATACTATTCCCAATCTACAGAGGTCTTTGGGATATGCCCAGTCTAACTTTTTCATATAGAAAGAGGATGTCAACAATATAGGATACGGGGATGAAACTAGTTGATATTCTTGGAGAGGCTAGCCCCTCTGAGTTTCAGGACATATCTGGCCTAGGAACCCTCTGGAGGTTATAGGTTTCAGGAAGGGGAACCTATTTCATGTAACTTTTGTGCAGTCACAGAGCCCTAGATGTTCTTTAGTATTAGCAGGAATGAAGTTAGTCAGGGTATGGCAAACCATGGCAATTTGCAATATCTAGTGGAAGGTTGTGCGGCGTGGGGCTTGCCTTGCCTGACCACACTGGGGTCTCGTCCTCGGGTGTGGGTCAGCCGAAACCACGGGGCTCGAAGGTCTGGAGGGCGCGCGAGCACAATAAACCGAGAGCAAAGAAATATTTGCAGCAGTTTATTGCAGGGGTGGCTCTCAGAACCTAGCTGGCTGGCAAGGCTTACAGGCTAGGCTCCCAAGAGGGGGAAACACAGAGAATATATAGGGTTGGTGAAGGGGCGGTAACATAGGTGGGGAAACTTTGACGGACGGCTAGTATGGAGTATGTGGATTGGTTAAGGGAGTGTGTACATGGTCCAATGAAAAGGAGGTGAAAAGGTGGGGTGGTATATGCTCAGGAGTTGCTAGGCAGAGGGTTAGATTAGCAGGGCTTGCAAGATCGAGAGATGTTTGGACATGTTAGGGCATGTCAAGGCAAACAAGAGGAGACAGTTTTTGAATATATGCAGCAAGGTTGCATAAGAGTAACTTCCAGAATAGACCCTTGACTCCATTTGAATTTTCTTAGCCACTGATATCTTATTTTGTTACATTTCTTTCCCCCGTTTTAAGTCCAGAAGGCATTGTCGATCCCACAGTGTCAGGGCCAGGCTCAACCCTGGGAGACATGTTCCCCATTGTCAGAGAGACTTTCACTCCTAAATGTCATGTCCCACATAGCAGGGAGGGTAATAATTTTCCTTGCAGAGTTGGGCTTAGAGCAAAAAAGGCCATATCTGAACAACCAACAAAGTTCCTGGAAGCAACTCTTAGGCATAATAATAGGTGGTCTTAGCTTTTCCACTACAGAAATAAGCTTTGTAAGTGGTTTTTAAATTCTGTTATAATATATAATCTAACATTTCACCTTTTACTCATATTCAGATATATATATTTCAATGGTGTTAATTGTGTTCACAATGTTGTGAACCATCCATTACCCCAAATTTCCATCATTCCACATAGGAACTCCATACATTTTAAGTCTTGAATTCCCTTCCCTATCCCTGTTCCATCCCTTGGTAACCTATGTTCTAGATTCTGACTTTATGAGTTTGCTTATTCTGAGTACATCATATCAGTGAGATCATACAACATTTGTCCTTTTCTGTCTGGCTTATTTCACTCTACATGATGTCTTCAAGTTTCATCCATGTTGTCACATGTGTCAGGACTTTGTTCCTTTTCTCAGCTGAATAGTATTTCATTGTATATACTACATTTTATCTATCCATTCATCAGTTGATGGATACTGGGGTTTCTTCCATCTTTTGACAATTGTGAATAATACCAGCTATGAAGTTGGTGTGGAAATACTGGTTCGAATCCATGCTTTCAATTCTTGTGGGTATATTATCTAGTAGTGGGATTTCTAGGACATGTGGAAGTTCTATACTTAGCTTTCTGAGGAAGTGCCAAACTGTCTTCTACAGTGGCTGCACCATGTTACACTACCACCGGCAGTGAATGAATGATCCTATTACTCTGCATCCTCTCTAACACTTGCTTTTTTCTCAATATCAGTTGTGCCAGATTTAAACTGTTGTGTACCCCAGAAAAGCCATGTTCCTTAATCCTGATTCAATATTGTTCAGTAGGATCTTATTTATTAAGTTGTTTCTATGAAAATGTGACCCACACAATTGTGGGTGGGACCTTTAGATTAGGTGGTTTCCATGGAGATATGTCTCTACCCGTTCAAGGGTACTTACTAGAACTCACTTACTAGAGTTCTTTAAGAGGGAACCATTTTGAAAGGGGCTTCAGAGCTGAAACAGAGATATTTGGAGAAACAGAAAGAAAATGTCACTGGGGAAGCTATTTGAAACCAGGAGCTAAAGAACCAGCAGATGCAACCCATGAGCCTTCCCAGACCAGCCTTTCTTAAGCCAAGTCATCTCTGGATGCCTTAGTTTGGACATTTTTATGGCCTTAGATTGTAAATCTATGACTTAATAAAATCTCTTTATAAAAGCCAACTTATATCTGGTATATTGCATTTCTGGCAGCATTAACAAACTAAAACAGCTGCTATTCTAATTGGTGTGAAACGGTAACGCACTGTGCTTTTGATATGCATTTTCCTGATGGCTAATGCCATTGAGCAAGTTTTCATATGCTTTCTGGCAATCTGTATATCTTCTTTGGAGAGATATCTATTCAAGTCTTTTCCACAATTTTTAATTGAGTTGTTTGTCTTTTTGTTTGTCAGAGAATTTCTTTATATATCCTGGATATTAAACTTTTATCTGATATGTGGTTTCCAAGTATTTTCTCCCATTGTGTAGGTTGTCCTTTTACATTCATAGTGAAGTTTTTTGAGGTGCAATTAAAAAAAAATTGATAAAGTCCCATAAATCCATTTGTTTTTCATTACTGCTTGTGCTTTGGGTGTAAAATCTAAGAAACCATTGCCTAACACAAGGTCCTGATGTAGCTTCCCTTATATTCTTCTAGGACTTTGACAGTTCTAGCTCTTATATAAAGGTCTTTAATCCTTTTTAAATTTTTTTTTAAATGCAATTTTATTGAGATACAGTCACATACCATATAATCATCCAGAGTACAGTAACTGGTTCACAGTTTCATCATATAGTTGTGCATTTATCACTACAGTCAATTTTTAAACATTTTCATTACTCCAACAAAGTGAAATTAAGAATAAAAATAAAAAGAACACCAAGAACATCCAAAGCCTTTTAGCCCCCTATTATTATTCATTTTTGTCTTTATTTTCCTATTCATCTGTCCATACATTGGATAAAGGTAATGTCAGTCACAAGGTTTTCACAATCACATGGTCATACCATTAAAGCTATATAGTTACACAGTCATCTTCAAGAATCAAGGCTACTGGATTATGGTCCAACAATTTCAGGTATTTCTTTCTAGTTATTCTTATATATTAAAAACTAAGAAGCCATATCTATATATTGCATAAGAATAATATCCAGAATGACCTCTCAACTCTATTTGAAAACTCTCAGTCACTGAAACTTTGTTTCATTTCTCTTCCCCCTTTTGGTCAAGAAGGATTTTTCAGTACAACAATGCCATGGCCAGACTCATACCTGGGAGTCATGTCCCACATTTCTAGGCAGAAATACACCCCTGGGGGTCATATGCCACACAATGGGTAGGGCAGTGAGTTTACCTGAAGAATTGACATTGAGAGAGAAGCCACATCTGAGCAATAAAGGAGGTTCTCTGGGGGTGAATCTTAGGCATAATTAAAAGTAGGTTTAACTTCTCCTTTGCAGAAGTAAGTTTCATAAAGGCAAGCCCTAGTATTGAGGGCTTGGCCTATTAAATTGGTAGTCCCAAATGCTTGTGAGATTATCAGGAATTCCCCAGGTGGAGAAATGCAATATTTCTACATTTTTTCCCCCAGTACCTCAGGGGGACTTTGCAAATACTTTATTATCTGCCCAGATTACTCTGGGATGTATTGAGGCATCACACTAACCTAAACAAGCCAACAGGATCTCATTCCCTATTCAAGGTTCCATGTATTTATGTTGTTTGAATAAACTCACCATAGAAGTTAAGTTAGAGAGTTTGCTACTGAAAATATAATTTTGCACCAAATAAATATCTCTTCCTTTGTTCACACACAGAAGTTGAAGTTTAAAAACGCATTCAATATAATCCTTTATTTTTGAGTCTGATTTACTATAGTCTCATTTGTCACACAGAAACCTAAAGTTCTAGGTAATGACCAAAATCTCAGCATCTCAAAATTTAGAGATAACTATTACAACTCAGGAATAGATGTGACTGCTGTAAGAGAATTGAATCTAGGAAATTTCACAATAAGCCTTCTTCTGGTAACCTATTCTCTCAAATTAAATTCTCAGAGTGTACACATTATAGTTACTCCAATTCATGAGGCATTATAATGTCTCCTTGTTCCTGGCTTATTTCACTCAAGATCTATCTTAAGGTTCATTCAACTTACTTGCATCCCTCACAACTTCATTCCTTCTTGCAGCTCTCAATATTCCATCATATGGACAGACCAGTTTGTCCTTCTGTTCATCAGTCAATGTACCCTTAGGCCGCCTCCATCCATTGAAAATCATGAATACTGCCATGCAAACACCAGCTTGAAAATATCCATTCATGTCCCTGTTTCAATTATTCCAAGTATATACCTAATAACAGGGTTATAGGATCATATGGCAACCCATACCTAGCCTCCTGTGGAACCACCACATTGTCTTCCAGAGGGTCTGCACCATTCTACATCCTCACCAACAGTGAATAGGTACATCTCTCTCTCAACACATTTGTACCCACACTTGTATCTTTCTGTTGATTTTTAAACAGTTTTATTCATACACTGTGCAATCCATCCTACGTAACTGTGCTAGTTTGAAAGGATTTATGTTCCCTATAAAAACCATGTTTTGATCCTGATCTGATCTTGCGGGAGCAAGCATTTCTTTTAACCCCTATTCAGCACTATAGGTTGGAAACTTGATTAGGTTATCTCCACAGAGATGTGACTCACCCATTTGTGGATATTAACCTTGGATTAGAGGGAGATGTGACTCCACTCATTCCAGGTAGGTCTTGATTAGTTTACTGGAATCCTTTAAAAGAGGAAGCATATTGGAGAAAGCTTCAGAACAATAAGATAGCCAGGAGAACTACCAGAGCCCTAGCAGCCAGACACCTTTGGAGATGAAGGAAAATGCCTCTGGGGAAGCTTTATAAAACAAGAAGATCAGAGAGAAAGCTAGCAGATATTGCCATGTTTACCATGTGCCTTTCCAGTTGAAAGAGAAACCCTGAACTTCATTTGCCTTTCTTGAGTGAAAGTAACCTCTTGTTGGTACCTTAATTTGGACATTTTTATAGACTTGATTTAATTGGGACATTTTCTTGGCCTTAGAACTGTAAATTTGAAACTTAATAAATTCCCCCTTTTAAAAGCCATTCCATTTCTGGTATATCACATTCCAGCAGCTAGCAAACTAGAACTGTAATTATCAGTGGCTCCTGGTATAATTGCATAGTTATGCATTCACCACCATGATGAGGACATTTCCATTTCTTCTGTAAAAAAAAAAAAAAAAGAAAAAAGAAAAAGAGGGGAAAAATAAAAAATAAAATAAAAGAGAAACAACAACAATACCAAGAGTCCCATCTCCTCCCTTAAATCCTCTTCTTACTGCTTTTAATATTGCCTTTGTTTCATTTAATGGAAGCATATTACAACATTACTATAACTATAGACCCTAGTTTGTACTGACTGTAGTTTTCCATATACCACCCCATTTTCAACATCTCACAATGCTGGCATTAATTTGTTCTGCCTCGTGTAAAAACTTTATCATATTTGTACATATAATCATTGTCATTTTGCTAAGTTATACAGTCCCAACTATATCTTCTGTCTTTCCTTCTGGTGTCATACATGGCCCTAGCCTTCCTCTTTTTACCATACTCACTGTTCTAGTTTGCTGCCGGAATGCAACACACCAGAGATGGATTGGCTTTTAATAAAAGGGGATTTATTTTGTTAGTTCTTCAGAGGAAAGGCAGCTAACTTTCCACTGAGGTTCTTTCTTAGTGGGAAGGCACAGGATGGTCTCTGCTAGCCTGCTCTCCAGGTCTCTGGGTTCCAACAACTTTCCCCGGGGTGATTTCTCTCTGCATCTCCAAAGGCCTGGGCTGAGCTGCGAGTGCTAAGATGAGGTATGCTGAGCTGCTTGGGCTGTGCTACGTTACACTTTCTCATTTAAGTAGCAGCCAATTAAGTCAAACGTCATTCATTTTAGCAGGCACACCTCCTAGCCGACTACAGACATAATCAGCAACAGATGAGGTTCATATACTATCGGCTCATGTCCACAACAACAAAACTAAGTGCCTTCACCTGGTCAAGTTGACAACTGAATCTAACTATCACACTCACACTCAGCTTTGTTCAGTGTATGTACAATATTATGCTATCATCAGATAGTATTGTGCTATCTATTTCTGGATCTTTACAATCAATGCAGTTGAACATTCTGTACTCCTTCAGCATCAAATGCCTAATCTCTATCCTCTGACAAACAGCTTGTTTAGCCCACTCATCCGTTGATGGACATTTGGGCTGTTTCCATCTCTTGGCAATCATGAATAATGCTGCTATAATCATCAGTGTGCAAATGTCCATTGGTGTCCCTGCCTTCAGTTCCTCTGACTATATATATAAATCGGATGGCTGTATCATATGGCAATTCTATACTTAGCTTCTTGAGGAACTGCCAAACTGCCTTACAGAGTGACTGCACCATTCTACATTCTCACCAACAGTGAATAGTGAGCTTCTCTCTCCACATCCTCTCAAGCACCCGTCATTTTGTTTATCCGATAACGGCCATTCTGGTAGGTGTGAGATAATATCTCATTGTGGTTTTAATTTGCATTTCCCTAACAGCCAGTGAAGTTGAGGATCTTTTCATATGTTTTTGAGACATTTGTATTTCCTCTTCAGAAAAGTGTCCATCTCTCTTGTTCCTTTTTAAATTGGGTTGTTTATCTTTTTGTTTTATTATTGTTATTCAATTATTTCTTGAATGCTTGGTAGAATTCACTTGTGAAGCCATCTGGCCCCAAACTTTCTTTTGGGGGAGGTTTTTGATGACCAATTCAATCTCTTCACTTGTGATTAATTTGTTGAAGTCTTCTATTTCTTCTCAAGCCAATGTTGGTTGTTCATACTTTTCTAGGAAGTTGCCCATTTTCTCTACTTTGTGTAGTTTATTAGCATATAGTTGCTCATATTATCTTCTCCTTATCTTCTTTAATTCTGTGAGGTCAGTAGTTACGTTCCCGCTCCCATTTCTGATTTTATTTATTTGCAGTCTCTCTTTTTTTTTGGTCAGCCTAGCTACAGGTCCATCTATTTTATTAATTTTTCTCAAAGGACCAACTTATATATTCTGGATATTAAACCCTTATCTGAAATGTGGTTTCCAAATATTGTCTCCCATTGCATAAGTTGCATTTTTATTCTGCTGGCAAAGTTCTTTGATGCAGAAAAGTGTTCAGTTTTGAGGAGATCACATTTATCTGTTTCTTTCATTAATCATACTTTGGGTGTAAGGTCTAGGAAACCACCTCCTATCCCAAGACCTTTAAGATATTGCCCTACACTTTCTTCTAAAAGTTTTATGTTCTAAGCTCTAATGTTTAGGTCCTTGATCCATTTTGAGTTAATTTTTACATAGGGTGTGTTCTAGTTTGCTTCTTGCTGGAATGCAATATACCAGAAATAGAATGGCTTTTAAAAGGGGGAATTTAATAAGTTGCAGTGTTTACAGTTCTAAGGTCAAGAAAATGTGCCAATTAAAGCAAGTCTATAAAAATGTCCATATTAAGGCACCAATAAGGTTACCTTCACTCAAAACAGGCTGATGAAGTTTGGGGTTTCTCTCTCAAATGGAAAGGCACATAACAAACATCACGACATCTTTCAGCTTCCTCTCCAGGCCTCTAGAATCATGAAGCTCCCCCAGGGGCATTCTCCTTCATCTCCAAATGTAGGTGGCTGGTAGACTCTGTAGTTCTTGCATCTCTGCTGCTCTTGTCATTCTCAAGCTTTCTCCAAAATGTTTCCTCTTTTAAAGAATTCCAGTAAAGTAATCAAGACCCACCTGGAATGGGTGGAGTCACATCTCCCTCTATTCAAAAGTTAATATCCACAACTGGGGAGCCACATCTCTGTGGAGATAACCTAATCAAGTTTCCAATATACAGAGTACTGAATAGGGATTAGAAGAAATAGTTGCTCCTACAAGATTGATTAGGATTAAAACATGGCTTTTCTAGGGTACATAAATTCTTTCAAACCAGCACAGGTTGTGAAATAGGAATCCTCTTTTATTCTTTTGCATATGGATATCCAGTTCTCCAAGCACCATTTATTGAAGAGGCTGCTCTGTCCCAGTTGAGTTGACTTGACCACCTTAACAAAGATCAACAGTCCATAGATGAGAGGGTCTATTTCTGAAAATTCAGTTAGATTCCATTGGTCAGTGTATCTGTTCTTGTGCCAGTACCATGGTGTTTTGACCACATTACCTTTGTAATATGCTTTAAAGTCACATAGTGTGAGACTTCCCATTTTATTTTTCTTTCTCAAGATATTTTTTAGCTATTCAGGGCACCCTGTCCTTCCAAATAAACTCGGTTATTCATTTTTCTATTTCTACAAAGCAACTTGCATTGAGATAATCAATTTGGGTAGAATTGATGTCTTAACTATATTTAGTCTTCCAATCCATGAATACCATATGTCCTTCCATTTATTTAGATATTCTTTGATTTCTCTTAGTGATATCTTATAGTTTTCAGTGCATAGGTTTTTTTGTGGCCTTAGTTAACTTTATTCCTAAATATTTTATTCTTTTGGTTCCTACTGTAAATGGAATTTTTTCTTGATTTCCTCCTCACATTATTTATTACTAGTGTATAGACCCAATACTGATTTCTGTGTGTTGTTATTGTATCTGCTATGCTGCAAAGTTTTTCAGGATTTTCTACATATAGTATCATGCTATCTACAATTAGTGAAAGTTTTGCTTCCTCCTTTCCAATCTGGATGCCTTTCATTTCTTTTTCTTGCCTAATTTTTTCTAGATAGAGCTTCCAGCACAATGTTGAATAACATTAGTGACAGTGAGCATTCTTGTCTTGTTCCTGATTTTAGAGGGAAATCTTTCAGTCTTTCTCCACTGAGTGTGATGTTAGCTGTGTGTGCATGGTTTTTTGTTTGTTTGTTTTTGAGTGGGGGTGGGGGTACATGGTCTGGGAATCAAACCCAGGTCTCCTAATGGAAGGTGAGCATTCTACCACTGAAGCACCTGGGCATCCTAAGCTGTGGGTTTTTAAAAAATTCTCTTTATCATCTTGAGAAAGTTTCCTTCTTTCCTTTTTTTATTTTGTATTTGTGAGGAAGTTCCCATCAATCCTTTGAAGTGATTTTATCAGGAAAGGACGTGAAATTATGTCAAAGGCCTTTTCTGCATCAATCGAGATGATAATATGTTTTTATGCTTTGATTTATTGATATGTTATATTACATTAATTGATTTTCTTGTGTTGAAACAGCAAACATGGCACAGAAACCATTTGATCATGGTGTATAATTCTTTGAATGTGCTATTGGATTCGACTTGTGAGTATTTTGTTGAGGATTTTTGCATCTGTATTCATTAAAATGATTAGTCTGCAATTTTCTTGTCTTGTAATATCTTTGTCTGAGTTTGGTATTAGGGTGACAAATGAGTTGGTAGCTTTCCCTCCTCTTCAACTTTTTAGAAGAGTTTGTGCAGAATTGGTAATAATTCTTTCTTGACTGCTTGGTAGAATTCACTTGTGAAGCCATCTGGCCCTGATCTTTCTTTTGGGGGAGCATTTTGATGACCAATTCAATCTCTTTATTTGGATTAATTTGTTGAGGTCTTCTATTTCTTCTCAAGCCAATGTTGGTTGTTCATGCTTTTCTAGGAAGTTGCCCATTTTGTCTACTTTGTGTAGTTTATTAGCATATAGCTGCTGATATTATCCTCTCCTTATCTCCTTTAATTCTGCAAGGTCAGTAGTTATGTTCCCTCTCCCATTTCTGATTATTATTATATTTTCCAGGCTTCCACCTGTCATTGATTTCCAACTTTATTCAGTCTTTTTTTTTGGTCAGCCTAGCAACAGTTTCATCTATTTTATTGATTTTCTCAAAGGATGAACTTCTGGTTTTATTGATTCTCTATTGCTCTCATGTTGTCAATTTCATTCACATCTCCCCTAATCTTTGTTATTTCTTTCCTTCTGTTTGCTTTGCAGTTTAGTTTGATGTTTCTTCTCCAGGTACTCCTGGTGAATAGTTAATCCCTTGATTTTTTTTCTCTTCCTTTTTTTTTTTTTTTTTTTTTCATGAGCAGGCACTGGGAATTGAACCTGGATCTCTGGCATAGCAGGTGGGAATTCTGCCACTGAGTCACTGTCACACTGCCCCCTTCTTTTTTTATTTTTTTTATTTTTTCCCTGCATTGGCAGGCACTAGGAATTGAACCCTGGTCTCTGGCATAGCAGGTGAGAACTCTGCCTGCTGAGACACAATGGCTTGCACCCACCCCACCCCCCTTCTTTTTTAATATAAGCATTTAGGGCAATAAATTGTCCTCTCAGCACCACCTTTACTGAATCCCATAAGTTTTGATATGTTGTGTTCTCATTTTCATTTGCCCCAAGATATTTACTGATTTCTCTTATAATTTCTTCCTTGATCCACTGGATGTTTAAGAGTATGCTGATTAGCCACCATATATTTGTGAATTTTCCAGGCTTCCACCTGTCATTGATTTCCAACCTTATTCCATTATGATTGGAGAAAGTGTTTTGTGTAATTCCAATATTTTTTAAATTTATTGAGACTTGTTTTGCAACCAACAATGTGATCTGTCCTGGAGAATGGCCCATGAGCACTTGAGAAAAATATTGTGGGATGTGATGTTCTGGAAATGTCTGTTAAGTGTAGTTCATTTAACATAATGATCAAAATCCCTCTTACCTTTTTGATGTGAGTGGCGAATTGAAGTCTCCAACTATTATTGTATAGGTGTCTCCTTCTCACTTAAGTGTCGACAGTGTGTGCCTCGTGTTTTGGGGCACCTTGGCTCAGTGCATAAATATTTGTGATTTTTATATCTTTTTAAAATATTTTTATTGAGAAATCTTCACACACATACAGTTCATACATGGTGTACTGTCAATGGCTCACAATATTATCACATAGTTGTGTATTCATCGCCTTGGTCATTTTTAGAACATCTGCATCAGTCCAGCAGAAGATATAAAAAGAAAAAAAGAAAAAGAAACTCATACAATCCATACCCTTTCCCCTCCCTTTCATTGACCATGAGTATTTTAATCTACCCAATTTTTACCCCTTATCCCCCCCCCATTATTTATTTATTTGTTATCCTTATTTTTTTTTTTTTACTCATCTGTCTATATCTGGATAAAAGAAACATCAGACACAACATTTTTATAATCATACAGGCTTTTTGTAAAAGCTATATCATTATATAGTTGTCTCCATGAATCAAGGCTCCTGAAACACTGTGCAACACTTTCAGGTGCTTCCTTCCAGCCACTTTGTGCTAGTTTGAAAGGAAGTATGCCCCTAGAAAAGCCATGTTTTAATAGAAATCCCATTTTATAAAGGTAGTTGAATAATCCCTATTCAACACTGTATGTTTGAAACAGTAATCAGATCATCTCCCTGGATGATGTGATTTAGTCAAGAGTGGTTTTTAAACTGGATTAGGTGATAACATGTCTCCACCCATTTGGGTGGGTCTTGATTGGTTTATTGGAGTCCTATAAAAGAGGGAACATTTTGGAGAATGGGAGATTCAGAGAGAGCAGAGAATGCTGCAGCACTATGAAGCAGAGAGTCCATGAGCCAGTCAACTTTGGAGATGAAGAAGGAAAATGCCTCCCGGGGAGCTTCATGAAACTGGAAGCCAGGAGAGAAAGCTAGCAGATGATGCCATGTTTGCCATGTGCCCTTCTCACTTGAGAGAGAAACTCTGAACTTCATCAGCCTTCTTGAACCAAGGTATCTTTCCCTGGATGCCTTAGATTGGACATTTCTATAGACTTGTTTTAATTGGGACATTTTCTTGGCCTTAGAACTGTAAACTAGCGACTCATTAAATTCCCCTTTTTAAAAGCCATTCCATTTCTGGTATATTGCATTCCTGCAGCTGGCAAGCTAGAACACACTCCAATACACCATAAACTAAAAAGGGATATCTATATAATGCACAAGAACAACCTCCAGGATAACCTCTCAACTCTGTTTGAAATCTCTTAGCACTGAACTTCATTTTGTCTCATTTCTCTCTTCCCCCTTTTGGTCAAGAAGGCTTTCTCCATCCCATGATGCTGGGTCCTGGCTCACCCCAGGAGTTCTGTCCCATGTTGCTAGGGAGATTTATATCCTAGGAGTCATGTTCCACACAGCAGGGAGGGCAGTGAGCTCACCTGCCCAGATGGCTCAGAGATAGAGGCCATATCTGAGCAGCAAAAGAGGTTCTCTGGGGGTGACTCAGGCATAATTATAAGTAGGCTTAGGTTTTCCTTTGCAGGAATAAGTTTCATAGGTGCTAACCCCAAGGTTGCAGACTTAGCCTATTGATTTGGTTGTCCCTCCTGCTTGCGAGATATGAAGAAATCATGAAATGGGGAAAACTGAATATTTCCTTCTTTCTCCCCAGTTCCCCAAGGGGACTTTGCAAATAGTTCTTTTATTCAGTGCCCAAATAACTCTGGGATATATCGGGGCATCACACTAACCTAGACAAACCAATAAGATCTCACAACCTATTCAAGAGTCCATGTACTTACAGTGTTCAACGGAACTAACCAGACAAGTTAACTTAGGTAATACACTACCCAAAATATAAACTTTTAACCAACTAAACATCTCTTTCTTTGGTCTCACATAGAAGTTGGAGTTTTAAAATATGGACCATATCATCTTTTATCCTTCATTCTGATTTACCTTTGTCCTATGCAGCTTAGCTTTATTCATATATGTAGTTGGAGTCTGATCCCTTTATGCTGACCTTCTTAGCTTCAGAGCACTAACTCTGAGTCTCGGAGGTCACATAAATACCTAATATTTCTGGGAACAACAGGGTTATATACCAAAAGCTCAGTATCTCAGAATTCAGAAATAACAGTTACAACTTCTGAATATATGTGACTGCTGTAAGAGATTACAATCTAGGACCCTTTAGAATAGGCCTCAACCAGATAATCCATGCTCTCAACTTCAATTCACCGAGTTTGTACATTATAGTTAGTCCATATGAATGAAGCATGATAATATCTGTCTTTTTGTTTCTGAAATTTCATTCAACATACAGTCCTTAAGGTCCATTCACCTAGTTGCATGCCTCACAACTTCATTCCTTCTTGTGGCCATTCAATAGTCCATTGTGTATTTTCACCATAGTTCCCCCTTCCATTCCTTAGTCACTGTACCCTTAGGCCACCCCTATCCATCATGAATCTCAAACATTGCTGCCATAAACATCAGTGTACAAATGTCCATTTGTGTCCCCAAACTCAGTTCCTCCAGATACATACTGAGCAACTGGGTTTCAGGATCATATGGCAGCTCTACCCCTATCCTCCTGTGGAACCACTACACTGCCCTCCAAGGGGCTGCACCTCTCAATTTCCCTCCCAACAGTGAGTGGGTACATCTCTTTCTCTGCCTTTTCTCTAGCACTTGTTTCTCTGTTCATTTTCAAATAGTTTTATTCACACATCACACAATCTAACAAAGCATATAGATATAACTTTGCCACAATAATCTATATGAAGACATTTCCTTTTCTTCCACAAAGAATCCATACCCCTCCCCTGGGCCCCACACCTGCTGACATTTAGTTTTGGCATAATGTCTTTATTACATTCAGTGTAAGCATATTACAATATCACTGCTGATTATAGACCCTACCTTGCATTGATTGTACTTTTCACTGTATACCATCCATTTTCAGCAGCTTGCAATATTGACATTCATTTGTTCTCCCTCATGCAAAAACATCTTTTATTTGTATGTTTAATCACCATCACTATCCACTCTAGGCATTCTTAAATTATACTGTCTCAGTCTTGATCCTCTATCTTTCCTTCTGGTTTCATATATGCTCCCAGACCTTCTCCCTCCCTCATACTCACATTCAGCTTCATTCAGTATACTTATGTTATTATGCTACAATCCGGTAGTATTATGGTAAAAAATTCTGAATTTTTACAATAAGTCCTGTTGCACAATCTCTATTCCTTTAGCAACAAATGCCCAATTTCTACCCTATTTCTATCTTCTGATACCCTGTGTTCATACCTTTAATTCTCAAAGTTCACCCATTAATGTGAGTTCATATGATGAGACCATATAATATTTGTCCTTTCATTTTTGGATGATGTCACTCAACATAATGTCCTCAAGGTTCATCTACATTGTTGAATGCTTCATGACTTTATTCAGTCATTCAGCTGTGTAATATTCCATTGTATGTATACACCACAGCTTATTTAGCCACTTGTCCGTTGATGGACATTTGGGCTGTTTCCATCTCTTGACAGTAGTAAATAATGCTGCTATAAACATCAATGTGCAAATGTCCATTTGTGTTCTTGCTTTCAGTTCCTCTGAGTATATACCTAGTAATGGGATTGATGGATCATATGGCAATTCTGTACTTAGTTTCCTGAGGAACTGCCAAACTGCCATTTCACATTCCCACCAATGGTTAATAAGTATATCTCTTTCTCCACATCTTCTCCAGCATTTATCATTTTCTGTTTTGTTGATAACGGCCATTCTGATGGGTGTGAGATGATATTTCACTGTGGTTTTGATTTGCATTTCCCTAATAGCCAGTGAAGTTAAGCATCTCTTCAGGTGCCTTTTAGCCATTATATTTCCTCTTCTGAGAAGTGTCTGTTCATGTATTTTGTCCATTTTGAGTTAATTTTTGTATAGGGTGTGAGATATGGATTTTTGTTCATTTTTTAATTGGGTTGTTGGTCTTTTTATTGTTGAGCTAAAGAATCTCTTTATATATTCTGGATACTAAACCCTTATCTGATATGTGGTTTCCAAATATTGTCTCCAGTCACATACACTGCCTTCTTACTTTCCTGAAAAGTTCTTTGATGCATAAAAGAATTCAATTTTGAGGGGATCCCATTTATCAATTTCTTGTTTCAGTTCTCATGCTTTGGGTGTAAAGTCTAGCAAACCACCTCCTATTACAAGATATATAGGATATCTTCTTATATTTTCTTCTAAAATGTAAAATTTATGATTTTAGCTCTAATGTTTAGGTCTTTGATCCAGCTTGAGTTAATTTTTGTATTGGGTGTGAGATATGGATCCTCTTTTATTCTTTTGCATATGGATATCCAGTTCTCCAAACACCATTTGTTAAAGAGGCTGCTCTGTCTCAGCTGGGTTAACTTGACCACCTTATCAAAGATCAATTGTCCATAGATGAGAGGGTCTATTTCTGAACACTCAATTCAATTCCATTGGTCAGTATATCTATCTTTATGCCAGTACCATGCTGTGTTGACCACTATAGCTGCATAATATGCTTTAAAATCAGGTAGTGTGAGACCTCCCACTTCATTTTTCTTTGTTATGATATTTTTTAGCTATTCAGGGCACCCTGCCCTTGCAAATAAATTTTGTTATGGTTTTTCTATTTCTGCAGAGTAAGTTGTTAGTATTTTAATTGGTATTGCATTAAATCTATAAATCGATTTGGGTAGAATTGACATCTTAACTATATTTAGTCTTCTAATCTATGAACATGATATACCCTTTGTTTATTTAGATTGTCCATGATTTCTTTTAGTAATTTCTTGTAGTTTTATTTGTATACATCTTTTGTATCCTTAAATTTATACCTAAATATTTTATTCTTTTGGTTGCTATTGTAAATGGAATTTCTCCTTGATTTCCTCCTCAAATTGCTCATCACTTGTGTAATAGAAACACTAATGATTTTTGGGTGTTAATCTGGTATGCTGCCACTTTGTTGTGTACACATCTATTAGCTTTAGTAGCTTTGTTGTAGATTTTTCAGGATTTTTTACATATAGTATCATGTCATCTGCAAATAGTAAGTGTTCTTTCTACTTCTTGCTTTCCAATTTGGATGACTTTTATTTCTTTTTCTTGTCTAATTGCTCTGGCTAGAACTTTCAGCACAGAATTGAATAACAATGGTGAAAGTGGGCATCCTTGTCTTGTTCCTGATCTTAGGTGAAAGCTTTCATTCTTTCTCCATTGAGGATGATGTGAGCAGAGGGTTTTTCATATATTACCTTACAATGTTGAGAAAGTTCCCTTCTATTCTTACCCTTTCAAGTGTTTTCATCAAGAAAGGATGTTGGATTTTGTCAAATACCTTTTCTATATCAATCGAGATGATTATGTGATTTTTCCACTTTGATCTGTTGATATGGTGTATTATAGTAATTGATTTTTTACTGTATAATTTGTCTCATATTAATTGAGCTACCTCTGCTCTTTTCTGATTTTTGTTTGCATGAAGTATGTTTTTTCAAACATTCCCTTTCAGCCTATTTTTGTCCTTGGGTCTAAAGTGAATCTCTTGTGCACAGCCTATAGATGGGTCTTGTTTAATCCATTCTGCCAGAATATATCTTTTGATAGGGGAGTTTAATCCATTAACATTTAATGTTGTTACTGTAAAGACAGTACTTTCTTCTACCATTTTGTCTTTTTGATTTTATGTCATATCTTATTTTTTCTCTCTCTCTTTTTACCCTACTGATAAGTCTTCATTTCTACACTCTTCTCCAAACCTCTCTTTCCTATCTGTTTGTAGTGCTCCCTTTAGTATTTCTTGTACAGCACGTTACTTTTTCATAAACTCACTCAGTGGCTGTTTGTCTGAAAATATTTTTAACACTTTCTCATTTTTCCAAAGCTTAACAGATTTATTGAGGTGAGGAAGCAAGGAGAAGGTAGGTGGGAGAGCAAAAGGGAGAAAGTAGGTGGGAGCCTGAAAATGGCTCCTGCCTGGGAAGCCAGCTTAGAGGAAGAGAAAATGGCTCCTGTCTCTTTTTTTTTTTTTTTTTTTTTTTACATGGACAGGCACTGGCAAACAAATGAACCCAGGTCTCTGGCATGGCAGGTGAGAACTCTGCCACTGAGCCACTGTTGCCTTCCTCTCCCTCATTTTTGAAGGACAGTTTTGCCCGATATAGAATTCTTTGTTGGTAGTTTCTCTCAATCAGTATTTTATATATATCATACCATGCATTTCTTACCTCCATAGTTTTTGCTGAGAAATCTGCACAAAGTCTTATCAAGCTTCCCTTGTATGTTATGGATCACTTTTCTCTTGCTGTATTTGGAATTCTCTCTTTGTCTTTGATATTGACAATCAAAGATTTTACTAGTAAGTGTCTTGGATTAGGTCTATTTGGATCTATTCTGTTTGGGGTACTTCTTGGATTTGCAATTTCACATTTTTCATAAGAGATGGGAAATTTCCAGGATTATTTACTTCATTAGTCTTTCTGCCCCTTTTCCTTTCTCTTCTTCTGGGACACACATAACTTGTATATTCATGTACTTCATGTTGTCATTCAATTCCCTGAGACCTTGCTCATATTTTTCTAATCTGCTATTATGTGTGTTGGATTTCAGCTGTCCCGTCCTCTAGCTCACTAATACTATCTTCTGCCCCTTCAAATCTGCTGTTGTAAGTCTCCATTGTTTTTTTTTTTTCATATCTTCTATTGTCCTTTCATTTCCATAAGTTCTGCCATTTGTTTTGTAAAACTTTTCAAGTTTTTCTTTATAGTTGCCCAGTATCTTTATATCCTACATCTCTTTTGCCATATCTCCCTTCACCTCATTGATATGATTTTTCATTTGATTTAGCATGCCTGTTTGAACATCTTTAATTAGTTTTTTCAACTCTTGTATTTTGTTAGGAGTGTTAGTTTATTCCTTTGACTGGGCCATATGTTTTTTCTGGTATGACTCAAAATTTTTTGTTGGTGTCTAAGCATCTGATTTGCTTGATTAGTTTATTTTGGAGGTTGTTTTCACTCTTTTACTTTTGGAGCCCCTTATGCTTCCATATAAATTTAAAGATGGGTTTTTCCATTCCTGCAAAGGACATTGTTGGAATTTTGACTGGGATTGCAGTGAATCTATAAATTGTTTTGTGTAGTATTGGCATCTTATTGATATGTAGTCCTCCAATCCATGAATATGGAATGACCTTCCATTCAGTTAGATTTTTATTAGTTTCTGTTACCAATGTTTATAGTTTTCTTTGTACAAGTCCTTTACATCCTTGGGAGATTTATTCCTAGATACTTGAGTCTTTTGGTTGCTATTGTGAATAGAAATTTTTATTTTTTTTTATGATTCTCATTGCTTGTATATAGAAACACTTCTGATTTTTGTAAGCCACTTTTGTACCCTACCAGTTTGCTGAATTCATTTATTACCTCGAGGAGATTTGTTGTGGATTCTTCAGGATTTTCTTATAAAGGATCATATTATCTGCAAATTGGAAGAGTTTTACTTCTTTTCCAATTTTGAAGATTTTTGTTTCTTTTTCTTGCTTGATTGCTCTTACAAGAACTTCTAGTATGATGCTGAATAACAGAGGTGACAGTGGGCATACTTGTCATGTTCCAAATCTTAGAGGGAAAGTTTTCAGTCTCATGCCACTGAGTAGAATATTAGCTGTGGGTTTTTCATATATGTCCCTTATCATGTTAAGGAAGTTTCCTTCTATTCTCAGTGTTCTAATTTTTTTTTTAAGTTTGTGATCAGAATTCATTAATCAAATCCTATAACCAGTGATAGGTTGTGCCCATCTCTTTTCTTGGGGAAGAGGGTTTGTACATCCTTTCCTGTCACCAGTGAGCTAGCCAGGCACTGGATCCCATGGAGGCCTGCTGTGAGAATGGGAGATTGGCACCTGTAGCCATCACAAAAAGAGAGAAATTTATTCTTCTTTATCATAATTTATCAGCTTCTTCCTCCTACACTTCCCTGGATGCTGTACAGTGTTCTTATGGCCTCCAGCTTCAAAATAGTTGTTTCAGACAGTTCCTGCCTATTTAATAGTTATTTTGTTGGAAGGACTGAATCTTAGAATTCCTGATGTTGCCATTTTCCCTGGAAGTCTCTAATACATTTTTAAATCATTTCCTCTGGAAACTCATCATTTATTAGACCAGGGACCTGGTGTCCAGGAAATAGCCTTACTTCCTTTCAAATACCCAAATTCACACTGTTGTTGACTCTATGGCCTAATTGAGACTTTCCTGACAAAGAATATTGCTTAATCACTTTTCCTAATTTGACCTTTCAAGTTCTGGTGGGTTTGGGGATAAAAGAAACTACATAGCTGACCATTTAAGTACTTTGATGGACTTTAAAACCATTAGCACTGGAAAATTTTACTGCCTTCTTGAAAGCTTGGTGAGCTTTTCAGCAATTTGGTACAGTCACAGTAAAATAAAATGATCCTTTTCTTGAGCCAGGTTCACCAAGCTTACCCTGGTTTATAAGGGGGTAACTCTCACATGTATACCAGAGGTTAAAACTACCTAATGTTTTGCTTTTAGGGTTCAGTTAATTAGATCTGAAATAAAATGGTACAGGATTAGGTTAGGTGATGGATGTCTCATAAGAATTTCTACAAAGCTTACAGAAAATTGACAGGTACACAAAATAGTCATATTTAGCCAAATACAGAATAGGAAAATTAAGTCTGTAAGAAATATTAATCAACCAGTTATTAGTAGTACTAGTACCATTTCCGATTTAAGGCAATCTGATATATCTCAAGGCTTTACCTATGAAATTAATGCAGTTAAGAATGCAATGTGAATTTTTACATGCAAAGACACGGATGGATCTCATAAACATAACAAATGAAAAAAATCAGAGGCAAAAGAATACATGCTTGATGATTCCATCTATATAAAATTCATATACATGCAGAACTAATTTATGACATCAGAAGTCATACAGTGACAGTTTGAGAGTCAGAGAAAGAGAATTGCAAAGATCCAGCTTAGCGTTGGGAGGAAGGAGAAGAGGATTGTAAGTAGAGCTGGGCTTGCTTTTTCTGGCAGTAAAGTGGATACCATCTCCTTTTTTACCCGATCAACAACAAACAAGAAACAAAGAAGAAATCTTAAAAATCTTTCCCTGAGAAGAAAAACATGCCAACCAAAGATACATTGGTAACATTCGTTCCAAGCCATGCTCTGTTATAAAGGTGTGTTTGCCTCATGTTTAATAAAATTGTGTTTAAATTAACCACTTAGCTTAAAATTTTAAACATTGGCAAAAATAGTCATCTGTGCCACCTTAGCTATTTTTCCTTCATTAATTTCATATGCTTTCTAAGCCAAAGTTAAAATGGCATATTAAAACTTATTTATTGGGTGAGCTATGGTGGCTCAGCAGGCAGAGTTCTTGCCTGCCATGTTGGGAACCCAGGTTTGACTCCAGGTGCCTGCCCATGCGAGAAAAAAAAAAAAAAAAAAAAAAACTTATTTATTGAAGCTCCTATAGCAAAGAAACTAGAGGTACATGCATTTTACTTGTGTTTATGCCTTAGCTCATTCTTATAATCCTAAAACATTGTCTTCTATTTATTTTTATGACCAGGACACTAAGTTGAATATTGTGGCTTCCAATCTCTCCAACTTACTGAGATATTAAGGGGACCATTTTTCATAAATATTTTCTATTTTAATTGCATGCTCAGATCATATGGCATGGGGCAATATATATAAAATGGGAATGCTTATCTGATATTCCTGCATTCCGAACCTCTTGTGTTCCTCTTTTGTGGCATGGTTGAATTGACTTCAAAGCTTTTTTTCTGGAGTTATGAATTATGTAACTATGATCCTATGACTTTTCAGAGTAATACTGCAATTAGCTTATATCTGCTTATAAGTTTAAAATTACCACCTCTGAGCTTATTACCTTAGATGAAGTTTTGATTGTAATGATAAACCATCTATAGGTGAAATAGAATAAAGTGTTTCTTTAGTCAGTTTAATCAAATGTTTTTTCATAGCATATTAGATGTAACCCATATAGTGATTCTTCTCATAAATTATGAGAGTAGTAAAAAGGAAAATGGATTATATTTTATTTATTTGTTTCTTGGTAAGGTTGGGCAGATTTTTTCTCTCACTGGAAATAGCTTCACTTTATTAAATTAAATAGCTTTTTAGTGTATGCCTACTGTACCATATTGTATTGGCATTTCTAACAGATTTTAGATTTTTATTAAGATACAAGGTTCCCACATATATTCTGGGGTACCTTTTCTATTTTTAGAAAATTTTGTTTTATCTAGGGCTTTCCTGTTATTTCTGGTATTTTAGGACAACATCCAAATGATATCTAGTAAATAATATATACATAATTTAAACACCTAGTCTTTTTAAGAACCACTCAGCCAATATTACATACAATATGATTAGGGGAGAACATAGTAGTTATATTATAAGAGAATTTGAAATGAATCTGTATTAAAAATATAGCTAGGAAAGCAGAGAACAGTTAGTTGGATAGCAGCAGAGAGGAGGTGAAAGGACAAAGGAAAAGATGCTCCTAGGTATTAGACAACTGTGTTATATTAGATTGGATGAAATGGCCTCATATGCCCTTCCATTCTATTTTAGATTTCAAAAGAGGGAGCTTATTTCAAGAGAAAATAAACTTTGAAAAATCAGTTTGAAACTTTAAAAAATTATACACTCAACTGTTTCAGTTCCATGATATAAAACTAAATTTCGAAGATTTTATAAGTCCCTTTGCACTGACGCTTTCCTCCAGTGCATTTCTATATGCTGGGAGAGTAACCTTCCAATAGTTAGTCAGAAAAGGTGGGACAATGGTTGCTGACAACATCTTCCAGAAAGTCCACATGATTCTCCAATGAAAATGACCTAAAAATAAGCTTTCTATTTTTTGAAAATTTGGAAAATTTAAAGTCATTTATGAACTTTAAAATGGAAATCATTCATTGCTTATTTAAGTTGATCAAAGTCAGACAATTTTTATTACTTTGAATACTTTATTTTAAATGATATATTGGATACTAGTAGATTTGTGCTCTATGATACTTTTTCTTAAACTAACATTGGTCATTATTCATCCACACATTGATTTATTTAACAATCTTTTTTTTAGCCACTCTGTAGGCACTAATAATATGTAAATCAATCATGTGTGGTCAATATTTAAACCGAACTCAGAGCCCACAAAGGTAGACAGATATGCAAAGAGATAATTATGAAATGTTATGAAGAGTTCCAGAGTGTACACGCATAGCACAGAAGGTATAAATTACGTTCACAAAGCAGTTACTCCATCTGCCCTTGAGTAATTGAAGAGGGCCTCCCAGAGAAGAAGACACAGGAGCTGAGCCTTAGATAATTAACACAAGTTTTTCAAATGTGTTTTTGGATGGAGGCAATATCCATTCCTGCACATTAATTTTTTTGCAAAACAGAGTTGTCCCTTGGATTTCTTTGATGCTATTTTATTAGTCCAAGTAACGCAGCTGACTCTCTGAGCAGTGAACTTGAGTTCTCTTACAGAAGGTGAAAAAAGAGAAGCTATGTGGTATATGCAGTGTAGACTTCCAGTTGAACATATCCTTTTTAATGCTTTGATTAAAGTTTCAGGTTTCCCTGTGTTAGGACACAGATGAAAGATTTTCTCATAGCCTCAATGAACTGCTCCATTTGAAACATATCACACCCAAGAGCATGCTTGTAGAAAGTAAAGGAACAAATTTGGAGTTTGGAGTACAGCACTCTGCCATATGATACACATACCCTTACTTGTACTTCCTCCTCAGCAGTCTTCTACTTTAAACAATAAATAAGTACTTTCCTCTATTAAAAAACAATTGAACACTTTAATGAATTAATATAACGTTAATCCTTAAAAGTGTCTCAGCTTTTATTCTCTTCTCCTTGTCTGACATTCCCTTGGTAAAACTAGAAACTAGATATGTTCTTGCCGTATAAAAATACCTACTGGGCTCTTGCTTGCCATGCCAGAGACCCGGGTTCATTTTCCAGTGCCTGCCCAGGTTAAAAAAAAAAAATCTACCTAGTTTTCCTAATAAATTTAGTCTAAGTCATCTCTATGCCTTTTATCAGATAGGTGCTATATCTAGTGCCAGTAATACTGAAATAAACAATTTATGTTTTTTGTTTGGAAAGATCACATACTGAAGACTATAGTGGAGGATATAAAGAAGTAAATTATAAAACAAGGGAATAGCTGTTATATTAGAAATGTAAAGAGAATAGCACAAGAGCACACAGGGAGTTACTACCAACTCTGTATGGAGCTGATAGCTTAGGAGGAGCCATTTTATGTTAGATTGTCATGTTGGGGTAGGAGTTTGCAAGTGAAGAAAGAAGCAAACAAAGGGAACCCTTTGTGCAAAAGAAAAATCATTTAAAAAATAGCATTATGATAATGGGTGAAGTTAAATGGCAAAGGGTGAATTAGTGAGGTACACATGTCCATGATAAGCCCCACAAATTTACTGTAGAGATAGCTTTTGTTAACCATGGAGTTCAAACATGAAAAGCCGTTTGATAGCTTCCTTTAATTTCCAAAAGTAAAATTGTTGAGTCTTTGCACAATGATCCTTTCACCTCACTTCTAACTATGGCTTTCCTTTATCTTAGAATAATTCCTGAGAATGCCTTCACTACTAACCCCACTCTTACCACCAGATCCCTCAATATACATTTGCATGACTTCTTGAAAATAAACAATTCTCTGTCATATTGTAGGAAACATTTGCCAGATAATTAGTTTTCCAATTATCTGAATAAAAATGAATCCATTATGTATACAAAAATTTTAAGAATTCTTCCTCTAGTGAGACAACAGAATAGATTGTAATGCTGATAAAGGTACAATAATATAAGTATTTATCTTGAACAAACTTACTGAAATTTCCAATGAACATTTTTGTAATTACCAACACCCTATGGGAAACTATTCTTTGGAAAATGATTTTTAAAATTTTGATTTCTTTTTGTCTAGAAAATGTAAATTGTGAAGTTTAGCCTAAAGCAATCAAATGTAGACACTCAAGTGTCTCCCATTGTAACTTGATATCCATATATTTAGTAATTTCTTTGTTATTTGAGACTATAATCATAGGCATGTGATAAAAAAAATGTAACCATTTTTCTTTTAGGTACCACAGAAGGAAAAAACTAACCCCACAAAGAATAAACAAGAAAAGAAAAAAAGGGTTATTTTTCCCTAGACAGAAAATCTATCAGAGTTTAAGAACTTCCTCCTACTATACCCTCACATAAATATACTGAGAAAATTAATGAAACACAGTGAAATACAATGAACACTAAATTTGCCTTTTTTTTAGCAAGCCGTTCTTAAATCCTTAGGGAAAATTATATTTGAGAAAGCATTAGTGAGCACTTTCCAGTTGATATAGTTCACCTACAACAATTACCTCCTAATTCCATCAAAGACTGACCCATTTCTAATTCTCTCATACACTATGTTCTAGCTATTTAGATTAAAAGCCACATAATGCTGAGATATAAAAACAAATTTCTGTCCATGCCCTATCATGAAGCTAATTTTGACAACCTTCATCCCTTCTCTATGAATCACACTAGAGAGGAGAGCTCAGTGTGGCCAACAAAATTCCTACTGCCTCATAGGGATGGGTACCAGCTATGAAAAGGGAACATGGTACATTACCTTTGGAGATGGTATTATGTTGTTGTTTCTATTTCCTTAATAGAGGAGATTTGGAAAACTCTCAAAAGTGGTCTCACCCGGAATCTATCATTTCATTTACTCATTTATTATAACCTTACTGAATGCAAGACATCATTATTAGCCATCCTATAACCACATGTTCAAATCTATTATGTTCATAACTAAGCTCATAATTGCATTGCAAATCTCCTACTCCTATGATGTTCCATTTTGTTGTCAGTGATTTTAGAGTCTTCCTAGTCTTCCTTCTCAAGGTTATAAAGTCATCTTTCTTTTTATAAAATTTTGATTGGTGAAGTAGAAAATAAAAGGTCAAATGGGGGAGGCTCATTTCAAATATTCACTAGATTTTACAATTTCTTTTTAAATTTTTTTTATTGCTAAATATAACATATATACAAAGAAAAGAAAGAAAAAGCAATGATTTTCAAAGTACACTTCAACAAGTAGTTACAGAACAGACTTCAGAGTTTGTTATGGATTATCATTCCACTATTTCAGATTTTTCCTTCTAGCTGCTCCAAAACACTGGAAGCTAGAAGAGATATTTTTCCTTTTTTTGTGAAATAACATAGATACAAAGAAGCAATACATTTCAAAGCACATTACAACAATTAGTTGTAGGACAGATTTCAGAGTTTGGTCTGTGTTACAATTTCACAATTTTAGGTTTTTTCCTTCTAGCTGCTCTCAGATATTGGAGACTAAAAAATACCAATATAATGATTCAGCAATCATATTCATTCATAAACCCTACCTTCTTTGTATAATTCCACCATCACCTTTGATCGTTCTCCAACTCTTTCGGGGTATTTGGGCCATGCTCATTCTAACTTTTTCCTGTCAGAAGGGCTGTTGGAATTTATGGTTTAGGGGGATGGAACTAGTTGTAGTTCTGGAGAGGCTAGCCCCTCCGCATTTCAGGACTTGGCTGGTTCAGGCACCCTTCTGGAGGTTATAGGTTTCTGGAAAGTTACCCTAGTGCATGGAACCTTGGTAGAATCTTATATAACATCCTAGGTGTCTTTTAGGATTGGTAGGTATGGTTTGGCAAGTTATGATAGGTAACAATGTCTAACAGAAGCTTGCATAAGAGTGGCCTCCAGTGTAGCTTCTCAACTCTATATGAACTCTCTCAGCCACTGATACCTTATTTTTTATACTTCTTCCCCCCCTTTAAGTCAGGATGACATTGTTGATCCCATGGTACCAGGGGCCAATCTCATTCCTGGGAATTATCTCCCATGCCACCAGGGAGACTTTTACCCCTGGATGCTTGTCTCACTTAGAGGGAAGACAATGATTTCATTTGCAGAGTTGGGCTTAGAGAGACTGAGGCCACATCTGAGCAACAAAAGAGGCCCTCCACAAGTAACTCTAAGCATACTTATTGGTAAGCTCAGCTTCTCCACTATATACATAGGCTTTCCAAGAGCAAGCATCAAGATGAAAGGCTTGGCCTATTGATTTGGGTGTCCATAGTGTTCAAAGTGGTATCAGGGGTTTCCCTGGTGGTGAAGTTTAATAGTTCCATATTTTTTTCCATCCCTCAAAGACTTTGCCAATACTTTTTGATTATCTGCTTAATATACTCCGGGATGTATCCAGGCATTACATTAAGCTATACAGGATTAAAGGCTTAAATGAGGATTCTTATTCTGGGCTCCCTGTGTTTTGGCTGTTTACAGGAGATATCCAAACAGGTTCAGTTAGATTATGTGCTATAGAGAATTTAGGTTTTGGACAAAATAAACCTTTCTTCCTTTGGTCTCAAAGAATAGGTGAGGGTAAAGTCATCTTTGATTTGTCCCTCAAATCACAATGTCTTAGATCAGTTTCTACTTCTTCAGATGGGTAGGAGACAAAAGAACTAAATAGCACAGTTCAGGTGGACATGGAGTGAATGGAGGAAAATCAGGCTTCCCAGTGGCATTGTGTTCTGCAGTTCCTGGGCGGCTGCCAAGGTGGACTTCTGATCTGCATCACCAAAACAAAACAGGATAAATACAGTTGTGAGAGTCATGATGAGAAGTCATGATGAGAGTCATGATGAGAGTCATGATGAGAAGCCTGGGACTGGAGATTATGGATTATATTTTGGAGGAATGTTGAACTAGGGAGGCAAGACCTAGATGACCTACTAGAAAACTTACTGGAGTTCAGATGTATATTACAACATTTTTAGAGTGTCTGGATCTCTGAGCCCAAGGGTGTGCTTGAAGAAAATACAGGAACTAACTTGGAGTGGCATATTCTGCGTCTAAAATATCCCTCAAACACCCTGAGATTCAGCCAAACTGAATTATTTGCTTTTGTGTATAAAACCTTGTATTTTTCCACTTGTGATTTGACTCTCCAAATTGATGCCCAATCTAAGAATATCCAAATCTTATGTACTTAAAAAGGAAGCAATTTAAATTTCCCCACTACTGAGGGTTATCCCCATTGCTTGAATTCAGGCATAATTAACTTTGCCTATTAATCCTATAATACTTTTCCTTAACTTCTAGTGAGGTACCTATACTACATACAGGTTTATATACACACACAATAATACATACATGTGTGTGTGTGTACAGTAACTCAACTTGTACAGTAACTCAACTCAGCTTGTGTATTAGTAAGGGCTTTGAGGATTCTTTCATATTTATAAGTTTTCACTGTCTGTCACTATTTGCCCCTTACAGTTATTTAGCTAGGTTTAGTGGAGGAAAGGAAGGACAAGGGAGGGAGGGAGGTGTAGATAGTTGGCCAAGTAAACCATGGGTTTGAGAACCCCGTAACCCACTGTAGTTGTGTAGAATTCCCTTTATATGTTCTACTTCCTTCTTCAGACTTTTGCCAATGAATGTTAGGTAAAATGGTAGAATAACTTGATTCTATAAGTAAGTTGCATAGATTTTTCTATGATTTACTTTTAATATAATCAGTGTAATTTTTAGAATTGCTTCCAGGGTAAGAATATAATGAAGCAGCTGTGAAGTTACAAAGGTCCTGAAATATTAAAAAAACAAACAAAAAAAAAACACCAATTGAAAGCAGAAGGTGGTTGCAACAAAAAGAGGGAAGCAAAGAACAGTCAGTGAGGGCAGGCACATCTCTTTCCTCTGCTTCCTGCTCCATGATTTGTAGTTGTAGACTTTCCATTCTCTAAATTCATCCAAAGGAAAAGTAAGACAAGAGTGGCCTAAAACTCAATGCAAGACAGGGAGATGAGTCTCTTTCCCCTCCCAGAAATCTAAGAAAACCTAGACTTTGCATATAGAAACAATGGTTCTGGCAAAATATTGCAATTGCAGTATAAGACATGCTGGTGTTCCTTAGGAAAATATCTTATAAGCATTAATTAATCAAATTATCCATGGAATTTCAGAAAACAGCAGCTGGTGGAGACTGTCCCATGCTGCCTCTCTATGTAGCACTGTGAAAATGTGATGTTACTGCCCTCTAATGGGTGGAATGTAACAGAATTAGCTCAAGCTATGATGTGTAAGAAATTATTCAATGGTGATGATGATAAAAGCTATTTTTGTTTACTACATTTACAAAAGGATTTCAATTTAAAAATGTATGTCATGTTCCTAGGAAGTAAGCAGAAGAGGGATCATTAATCCTACTTTAAAAAGAGTAACCAAAAATTTAAGGAGAGGGCAGTGCAATGGTGGCTCAGCAGCAGAATTCTTGCCTGCCATGCCAGAGACCCAGGTTTGATTCCTGGAGCCTGCCCATGACAAAAAAAGGAAAGAAAAATTAAGGGGAGAAATGCTCATGCTCACACTTAATAACTGCTATAGATTCAGATATCAGTACAGCATTTTTATAAGTCTTCTTGTAAATGTGATCTTGATATTATAGCACAGGGATTCTACTAGTCAGAAGTTTAGCCTAGAAATACACCCTGATATTTTATATTTTAATAAAATAGAAGTATTTCAGATCAATACATTTATACTTCACCTTGTACACAAAAATAGAATACAATACATTCAATTTGTATTAAAACGTGTTAAACGAATGTTTTTGTTTTTCTTTTTCTTTCCCTATAACAGTAAGTATTAAATGATTTTGAGTGATATATAAAGAATCATAGCATTTCAGAACTGCTTTAAGTCCAAATCCTCACTCACTGGATGAGGAAACTCAAGTAGAAAGATGTGAATAACACAAGACAGGCAGGACTGGATTAGAATTTTCTACTATGCCAGTGTTTCCCAAACCGAGTTCTCAAATGTAAACTTAGGTGCCCTCAAGATACACCACTTTGAATTTTCTATTTAATGATAAATTACAAAAATGAATAGCAGCATAAATTGGATTGACTGGGTAACCAGTGTTATAACAAAGCACCATCATGTGATTTAGTACCTTCATTTATGTTTGTCACTCAGGTCACAAAGTTGAAACAATGTCACTTCACTCTGAACCAAAGTTTCAAAGTGACTGTATTACAGAAAACTGGTAGCAGAAATGAGTTAACACGTGACATTCTAATCATGCCAGTAACGGCATGCCAAACCCAAGAGAACCTGTTCTTTAAATATTTTTTAGATCCCATCTCTGTAGTTACTACTTGTGAAGAGTATGCTAGTAGTAGCTACACTAAAGTATATGCAACGAATACAATTTCTGCTTTAAATTCTACTTTGAATTTTATTATCTTAGACATTTAATGTATATTTCAGTAACGCATAACGGTAATCTGATCTTCAAAACTGCAAAAAAGACAGATATTGAATGATACCTCATCCACTATATAATTTACTTAATCTAACCCAGCAAACAAGTTCTGAAGTAATTAATACCATTCATTATGTGAACAGCCACTCTCTCCATTAGTATTGCTAATGTCTAAAAATAGAAATGGAGTAAATGTGAACAAGCCTTTACACTCTAGCTTTGTACTCTAAACAGTATTTCATTAATGTTTTCATTTTTATTCTTATTGGCTTTATTGTACCGTTTGAATTTGATGCATAAAGTTCTCTTGGATTTATATTTCCATAAGAGTTGTAAAAATAAGGAATCAAAATCCAATTTAACGTTTATAGAGATTTAATGTAAATTCTTAATAAAATAGTTCATGTCAACTCTGAATATGTTGGAAGTTTGTAGATTTCATCTTAAAAATATGTTGTAGCCTCTTACAATAATGTAAGAAAATGGAAGAAGCATATTAGGAGAAACTCAAACTATAAATGCTTTAACTGAGTATGTCTCTTGTCTTGGCTCTGTCTTTGGATTAGAGCATTATCATTGTCAATATGTGATGATAAGCATTTAGGTCTGTATAGAGTAGAATGAAATTCATTTAGATAAACAATTTCTACCTTCCAAAATCTTCACATTTAAACAAAGGCACTGAGAGATGGAAGAGGGTACAAACACAAACATTTTAACCACAGACAAATATGTGTCAACAGTAAAATAAACTAAAGAGGATTTGAGATTAAAGTTATTTATATTACATTATTTACTTTTCATGGACTATATGATTGGATGATAATGGAAGAGTCATTTTTCTCCTTGACTCATTCAATTAGGTATCCACCAGTGATTTATTACACTTTCACAGGCAATGTACTATACTCGGGCAATCTGCCTATTTCCAATGTCATTTTTGCTGCCTCTTTATGATTTTTCTGCCTTAATGTTGGCAACTTCTCCATCTTTGTACTCTTTCATTGTTTGGTCCGTCCTAGACCAATCAGTGTGAAGAACACAAAAGCATTGCTTACAAAAATGGAAGAAAAAAAAGTTTTCCCAACTCTTTTCACCTGCTTGTTTGTTTTCTTTTAGAAATGAATGAGAGATTTTGTTTGGCAGATGTAGACATTTATTCACTGAAAGATATGTTTAAAACTTAGATTAAGTCAGAGAAATGATTTAAGAAACTGATCAAACTATCCAAAACTCAGTAAAAATTATCTTGAGCCAAAATATTTTTCATTACAGAAAGAAGAAACAAGAAATGTTTACTTTCTTGAGATCTGGGAAAATGTACTTTTATACTATAATGTTTTATATATCTTTGAAAGTTTGCTTTTTCAACTTGTATTTAGTACTCATCTACCTATTCTTTAAAACAGTAATTCAACTCTTGAAGAATTATTTTGCTCATTAACAGTAATAACTCATTCTTATAGTTGGTTCTTAAATATATTTAGCAGCTGATCATTTTCAGAATATTTTTTAAAAGACAGTAGGAGAAAAACTAGTCCAGATTTATACTTCAACTATAAGAAACTCCTAGAAGGTAATCCAATTCACAGAATGCAAATTTATTGGCTGTAGTCAGGGCCCAGTGCTTATGATCTGACTGACTCAGACGCATTTGAATCTAGGACACCAATTCTTAGCAAACTAACAAACCAGACAGATCATTTTATAGGTTTCTTCTTTATTATCATCCATCATATACTAATTTAACTTACCCTCGCTAAGGTATTGCTAAATTTCATAGAATCCAAGACAGAAACAATTTAAGATGCATCACTTTTCATGTGCTACCAAGAATTCTTTTTAAAACCTGCCAATTAAACCGATATCCTGTAAACAGCAAGCAACAGTCTGATTTCACAGATTTTAAAATGTAAAGGAAAAAATGGCTATCTGTAATCTAAGAAATATTTTCGTTGAAAAAGCTTTATGGTCCTCATTAAATTCCTAACAATAATAAAATTTCAGGTATCAGCCCTTGTATTTGTTGTAATAACCTAGTTTCACCTGAGACTCAGTTAAAGCTCCGAAGCCATATAAAGTCAGCATTACCCCACACAGCAACTGTTAAAAAAAGTTGGAAAAGGGATCAGACTTCTTCTAGAGATAGAAGCAAGCTGATCTTTGTAGGACTAAGGTAAATTAGGATACAAGGTAAAGGATGATGTCCATATTTTAAAACTCCAATCTCTGTGTGAGACCAAAGGGAGAGATGTTTATTTGCTGCAAAATGTGTATGTTGGGTAATGCATTATCTAATTTAACATGTGTATTTGAATATCATAATTACATGGAATCTTGAATAGGGCATGAAATCTTGTTGTTTTGTACAAGTTAGTATGATGTCCCAATATACAACATATCCCAAAATAATTTGGGCAGAGTATAAGCAAGCATTTTCAAAGCTCTCTGGGGGGTATGGAGAAAGGAGAAAATACTAATCTTCCCCATTTGGGGAATTCCTGATGTGCTTGCAAGCAGTGAGGACAACCAATTCAATAGGCTGAGCCACTGATCTTGGGGTTTGACCCTATGAAACATTCCTGCAAAGGAGAAGCTAAACCAACTTATAATTATGCCTAAGAATCGTCCCCAGAGAACCTCTTTTGGTGCTCAGACATTGCCTCTCTAAGCCAACTCAGCAGGTGAGCTCACTGCCCCACCCCTACATGGGGTATAATTCGCAGGGGTGTAAATCTCCCTGGCAATGTGCAACAGGACTCCCGGGATGATCCAGGACCTAAAATCATGGGGTTGAGAAAGCCTTCTTGACCAAAAGGCGGGAGAGAAAAGACAAAATAAAAATTCAGTGGCTGAGAGATTTCAAACAGAGTCAAGAAGTTATCCTGCAGGTTATTCTTATGTATTACGTAGATATCCCTTTTTAGTTTATGGTATTTTGCAGCGGCTAGAGGGAAGCACCTGAAACTGCTGAACTGTGTTCCAGGAGCCTTCTCAAAGGTAATTGTATAACTATATAGCTTTTACAATGTGGCCATGTGATTGTGAAACACTGTGTCTAATGCTCCTGTTATCCAGGGTATAGACAGATGAATACAAAAATAAGGAAATTAAAATAAATAATGAAGGGGGATAGGGGTAAAAAAAAATGGGTAGATGGTAAAACTGGTGGTCAATGAAATGAAGGGGTAAGGGATATGAAGTGTATAAGTTTCTGTTTATTTTCTGAATTGATGCAATGCTCTAAAAATGATCATGGTATTAAATACACAACTACGTGATGATGTGAGGCAAGTGATTGTATACTTTGGATAGACTGTGTATGAAGATTTCTCTACAAAATATTTTTAAATAACCCAGTATCAATCAAAGTAGTTTTATAAGGTAAATGCCTACCCTCATGTAAGAATTCCCACATCCCATAATATGGTCGTTTATCTTGATTTGAAGTCTAAGCATCAAATGTAAATGCTGGTATAGATACTACAGTAAATTTGGAAAATCTGTATTTATAAAACTGTGAAGTCCCTTTATGCAAAGCTAAAAATCTCTGCGAGAGACTTCAAGTTTGCTTTCTGTAGCCTAAGTTCCCATCAGCAAGAGATAGCTTTGTTGTTAAAGAGATATTTGAAAGCAATCTTCTTAAAAAGTTAATTAAAAATAAGTTTATGGGGCAGGCCACCGTGGCTCAGCAGGCAGAGTTCTCACTGCCCATGCTGGAGACCTGGGTTCGATTCCTGGTACCTGCCCATGCAAATAAATAAATAAATAAAATAAGTTTATGGAGTAGGTGAAAATACATATATTAGTGTATTAGTTAGGGTTCTCTAGAGAAACAGAATCAACAGGGAACACTTGCAAATATAAAATTTATGAAAGTGTCTCACGTGACCGTAGGAACGCAGAGTCCAAAATCCACAGGGCAGGCTGCGAAGCCGATGACTCCAATGGATGGCCTGGATGAACTCCACAGGAGAGGCTCACCAGCCAAAGCAGGAATGGAACCTGTCTCCTCTGAGTCCTCCTTAAGAGGCTTCCCATGATTGCATTTAGCATCACTAATTGCAGAAGACACTCCCCTTTGGCTGATTACAAATGGAATCAGCTGTGGATGTAGCTGATGTGATCATGACCTAATCCTATGAAATGTCCTCGTTGCAACAGACAGGCCAGCGCTTGCCCAATCAGATGAACAGGTACCACAACTTGGCCAGGTTGACACCTGTCCCTAACCATGACAATTAGTTTTAAATAAGTATATACATATATAACAAATGGCTAAAACTTAAAACAGTGAATATAATGGGTGTTTTGATCAATCAGTGTACATGATTGTATTTCCCATGGCTTGATATTTATGGAATTTCCATTATTTCAAAACAGCTGCAAAGAAAACAAGTCCATGAGAGTTAAAATTATTTATCCATTTAAAATATTTAAGCTCTAAGTTTTTCCAAAAGATCATAGGTCATAATTTAAACAGACGGTGGTGTGACCATTGGAAAAGCATTCAGCCATGATGTCTTATAATGAGTTTGACAGCCTTGAAATTAGAGAAGCCATGAATGGTTGTCAGGTTTGGCAGCAGGAGACAATCATGGTCGATATCATTTAAGGGCTTCTCCAATACTCTCTATTTAGAGGCCATGCCGATTATAATTTTAAAAATCAATTCAATACCTTAGGAAAATTTTCTGAGTCTATACAAAGATTTTAGTGGGATAACACTTCTCACAAAAGTGCTATAATAGCAAATATCATAATTTTTCTGTATTTCAAATTATTAGGTATTGTCTCTATCTTGTTTTACATTTCAGTCTTGCCAGGTGAAGGATACTACACACATTAGTACAAAATGATGGGTCAGCCGGTCATCAGTCTTTTGGAAGGAATCCAGGAGCATGTGTATTAAGATATTATAACTCAACTTGCTCATATCTGGTTCAAAAATTGGTTTTGTTCCTAATTGCCTATCATTTACACTAAACATATTTTAGTAGACTAAAAAAATGTTAAGTTCTTGAGTAGACCACTTCAAATCTACATTCCATTTTCTTTCTTTTTCCTCTACTTGAGCTAACATATTTTAAATGGAATTAGATGAATGTGTTTTACTGGACCCCATCAGAAACAAATGAGGCCATGGGGAGGCTGTAATGTGCATCTGAGTTCAACTAACTTTAATGGCTTTATGAGCAACTTGTAACTGAATACCTATCAGTACCTTGTGAAATTAACAGACCACCATTTACATGAATGTCTAGGATAACATATCAGTGGTATATTTGTCTAATTACTGAAGTTTCCAGTTCCCTGGTGAACAAAGCAGGAGTAATGAACCATTTTAAATAATGTAACAGTAATGTTATATCTCGGCGCTTCACAGAGAGTCACTTTCTCCAAGTAGGAACAGAGTCTTAACGTGTATCAAAGACATGAGGAATCACAGATGTTTGTCACACTTTGTAGATGTGTTGGATGACTTTTCATAATGCTGAGAAACTTCCCAAACTATTTTTAGAAAGTAAAACACAGGAAGCAGGCATGGCATTAAAATAGTGTAGCCATGACTACCGCAACATCTTGCTTAGGCCTTCCAATAGATCCAAAGAGGAAGGAATGAAAAATAACACTGCAATTTTAGTTGCTATGTTGCTTGCCTTCTACTAATGATCAATTCAATAAATTGCTAAGTATATAAACTCTGCTTATGATTATATATCAAGCACTAAAATACTGTGTGTATAATCTTAATCCTTAAATAGGCTAACATGCCATTATGATCTTAAATCTTGAGTAATATATAGCGGTATCACTAAAGCATCACACCAAGTATTTTGGACTCTTTCGCATACTTTCATTGAATTCTTTATTGGTGGTTTCTTTGAAGATTTATTTGTGTTCCTATAAATCCAGATGGATGAGAAATAGGGAAAAATTGAGATCATGAGGAAAATCTAAAAAACTAACTGAAAATAAAATTTACAATCATTGTTTTTTATATAAGACTCCCAGAAAAGAAAGAACAGAAGGAAATAAGAATAGTCTAAGAAATTATCATGGCCTGAACTGGATCAAAACATAGAAAAGACAATAATGAGATCAATTCTAATTGGAGAGAATCTGGCCTAACAATATATACTCTTGAGACCTTAGTTAACTGCCTAGATTTAAGTAATTTCCTCGTTACGTATCAACCTTTTGCCAAAAACTGTCAAGATGCCTGTTAAACCTCATTGTTTCTTTTTTCGTTCATTCTCTTTTGTTCAAGAAATATAACTTTATTCTTTTACAAGTGAATTTCTTATAATTTTCAATGAAGCTTTATTAAGATATATTCACACACCATATAGTCTATCTGAAGTATACAATCAGTGGCTCGGCTCATAGTGTCATCACATAGTTGTGCATTCATCACCACAGTCAATTTTAGAATATTTTCATTATTGCAATAAAAAAAGAAAATAGAAAACCAACCATCCGCTAGCCCTTTTCTCTACACATCACTAACCCCTAGCATTGGTGTGGTATATTTGGTTACTGTTGATGAAAGAATATTAAGATACTACTGTTGAGTAGGTAGGGCAAGATGGCAGCATAGGGAGTTAGTCCTCTAGAGCAGCTAGTAAATAGCCAGGAACTGTCTGGAACAATTGGGGGACATCTGTGACCAGACACACCTAGTATGTCAATCTTGAATGGATGAAAGGGCCCAGACCACAACACACAACTGTAAGTAAAGTCCCCAAATTGTGGAGCCTTACATCCTTGGTTAAGTTTATTCCTTAGATACTCGATTATTTTGGTTCCTATTGTGAATGGAAGTTTTTCTTGATTACAGTCTCAGCTCATTACTAATATACAGAAATACTGATTTTTGCATGTTGATTTATATTCTGCCACATTGCTGAGCTCTTTTATTAGCTATAGTAATTTTTCTCATATTCCTCCCCCTGCCTTGAGGTTTTCTAAATGTAGAAGCATATCATCTGAAGTGAAGTTACTTCTTCCTTTCCTAATTAGATGACCATTATTCTTTTTTCATGCCTAACTGCTGTAACTAGAACTTCTGGCACAATGTTGAATAGCAATGATGGCTGGTATATTTGTCTTGTTCCCTATCTTAGAGGGAAAGTTTTCAGTCACTCACCATACAGTACAATATTTAATGTGGGTTTTTCATATATGCCCTTATTTTGAGAAGGTTTTCTTCAATTCCTTTCTTTGTAAGTGTTTTTATCAAGAAATGATGCTGGATTTTTTAAAATGCCTTTTCTGTATCAATGGAGATGCTCATATGATTTTTTTTTCCCCTTTTGATTTGTTGTGTGCTACCTGAATTGTATTTCTGTGTTGGACCACCGTTGCATACCTGGAATAAAACCCACTTGGATCTCTGTATATAATTCATATAATCTCTGTTGGATTCAATTTGCAAGTTGAGGATTTTTGCATTCATGTATTTTCAGAGATAATGGTCTGTAGTTTTTTCTTTCTTGTAGTATCTTAATCAGGCTTTGGCATTAGGGTGATGTTGGCTTCATAGAATGAGTTATGTAGATTTCCCTCATCTTCAATTTTATGGAAGAATTTGAACAGATTGTAAGTAAATCTTCTTGTAATGCTTGGTAAAATTTGCCTGTGAAACCATGTGCTCCTGGGCTTTCTTTATTGGGAGGTTTTGAGGACTGATTCTCTTTGTCATTGGTTCTCTGAGGTCTTCTATTTCTCATTGAGTCAGTGTAGGTTGTTCTTGTCTTTTATTGTTTCTATTGTTTGTTCTTGATTTAATTTACTTCCACTCTATACTTTGTTTCTTTCCTTCTGCTTGTTTTGGGATTCGTTTGCTGTTCTTTTTCTATTTTCTCCAGGTATTCACTGAAGGCACTGATTTTAGTACTTTTGTCCTTTTTGATGTAGGCGTTTAGAAACTACAAATTTCCCACTCAGCACTACCTTCGCTGAACCTTGTAAATTTTTAATTTTAATTTTATGTTTATTTTTGGGAGGGGTTACATGGTCCAGAAATTGAATCTGGATGCATGGAAGGCAAGCTTTTCTACCACGGAACCACTTCTGTAAGTTTTTAAGTGTTATGTTCTTGTTTTCATTCATCCTGAGATATTTATCGATTTCTATTGTAATTTCTTCTTTGACCCACGGACTGTTTAAGAGTGTATTGCTAGGGTGGGCCACGGTGGCTCAGCAGGCAGAGTTCTTGCCTGCCATGTTGGAGATCTGGGTTCGATTTCCACTGCCTGCCCATGCGAAAAAAAAAAAAAAAAGAGAGAGAGAGAGAGAGTATATTGTTTAACCTCCCTGTATTTGTGAATTTTCCAGTTCTCTGGCTTTTGATTTTCTGCTTCATTTATTATGATCAGAGAAAGTGCTTTGTGTAATTTCAATTTTTTATTAAGACCAGTTTTTTTGCCCCAGCATGTGATCTATCCTGAGGAATGCCCTTTGAGCTTTGAGAAGAATGTATATCCTGCTGTTTTGGGGATTCAGTGTTCTATATATGCCTGGTAAGTCTAGTTCCTTTATCATATTGTTTATATTATTTCCTTACTGATATTCTGTCTAGAGGTTCCATCTCTTAGAGAGAGCAGTGTGTTGCAGTCTCCCACTCTTACTATGGAGGTGTCTGTTACTCCCTTCAGTTTTGCCAATGTTTGCCTCATGTACTTTGGAGCAACTTAATTAGGTGCCCAAATATTTATGATTCTTTCTTCTTGGTGAATTGCCCCTTTTATTAAAATATAGTATCCTTGTCTCCTTAAATGCAAAACTAGCTCAAGTTTATTTGGCTGATATTAGTTTAGCTACCTCAGCATTTTTGTGGTTACTGTTTAATGGAATATATTTTTCCATCGCTTCACTTTCAACCTATTTGTGTTCTTGGGTCTAAAATGAGTCTCTCTTGCAAGCAGTATATTGATGGAGCATACTTTTTTTTTTAATCCATTTGTCCAATTCATGTCTTTTGATTGGGTAGTTTAAACCATTAACATTCAATATTATTACTGTAAGGGAAGTATTTAGTTCAACTATTTTATTCTTTGGCTTTTGTTAGGTCTATTTTCTCTCTCTTTTTATCCTTTTAGTTACCATAATGGATAATCTTCATTTCTAAACTATTCTCCAAGCCTCTCTCTCTCCTGTCTCTTTTAGTTCATCTGGAGGAACTGCCTTTAGTATTTCCTGCAAGGCAGGTAAGAAACTCTCTCAGCTTCTGTTTATCTGTGAATTTTTTAAGCTCTACCTCATTTTTGAAGGAAAGCTTTGCTGGATAAAGAATACTTGGTTGACAACATTTCTCTTTCAATATCTTAAATATATCATACCACTGACAACTTGCCTCCATGGTACCTGATGAGAAATCAGTACTTAGCCTTATGTGGTGAATTGCTTTTCTCTGGCTACTTTCAGAATTCTTTCCTTCTCTTTGCGTGTTTGACATTCTCGTTAGCATGTGTCTTGGAGTATGTTGGCACCTTGTATTTGCATATTTATTGCTATAACAGTGGGGACATTTTCAGCCATTAATTCCTCAAATATTCTTCCTTCCCCTTTTCCTTTCTCATCTCCTTCTGGGACACCTATGATGCATATGTCTGTGTGTTTCTTGTTGTCAATCATTTCTCCGAGACCCAATTCAAATTTTCCCATTTTTTCTTCCTTTCTTCTTTAGTCTGTTTGCATTTGGTTGCTCAGTCTTCTAGTTTACTAATCCTTTCTTCTGTCCTTGAAATCTGCTGTTTTGTGTCTAGTATATATTTAATTTCACCTATAGTCTTTCATTTCCATAAAAGCTGCTATTTTTCTATCTAATCTTTCAAATTCTTCATGTTCTCCTCCTTCTTAACATGCTGATTTCTTTATTCCTTTCACTGAATTTATTTGGATATTGGTTTGAATATTTTTGATTAGTTACTCCAAATTCTGTATCTTTTCTAACTTTTCAATTCGATTGCTTGGCTTGGCCATATCTTCTTGTTTCTTAGTATGTGTGTTAGTTTGCAAGCTGCTGGAATGTGATATATATGAATTTGAATGGCTTTTATAAGTTTCCTTTTTTTCTTTTTCTTTTTTTTTTTTGCATGGGTAGACACCAGGAATCGAACCCAGGTCTCTGGCATGGCAGGCAAGAACTCTGTCCACTGAGCCACCTTGGCCTGTCCCTAAAATGGCTTTTATAAAGGGGAATTTAATAAGTAACAAGTTAACAGTTCTAGGGAAGCAAAAGTGTCCAGATTAAGGTACCTATAAGAGGTTACCATCACTCAAGAAAGGCCGATGGGCCTGCAACACCTCGGTCAGGTGGGAAGTCATGTGGCTGGCATCTGCTGGTCCCTTGCTTCAGGACTCTGTTGCTTTCAAGCCTATGTTCCTGTGGAGGTTCCTCAGTTTAATTCCCTAGGGCTGGATTTCATCTTGGCTCTCCCCTGGTTCTGGCTTGCTTAACATTTCATAGTGATGTCTGCTGGGCTCCACACATCTCCAAACATCCATGACTCTGTTCTCCATGTGTTCATATCTGTGTCAGTTCGGCTGTGAAGTTTCTGTTGGCTCTGAGGCTTCCATCATAGCTCCAGCCTCTGTCTTTCTCCAAAATATTTCCTCTTTTAAAAGATTCCAGTAAGCTAATGAAGACCCACCTTGAATGGATGGAATCACTTCTCCAACTAATCAAAGGATTAGAACCACCACTAGGCATGTCACATCTCCATGGAGATAATCTAATCAAAACTCTGACTCAGGATTAGAATAAACAGCTGCCTCCACAAGAGTGAATTAGGATTAAAACATGATTTTTCTTGGGTACATAGTATTTTCATGCTAGCACAGTACGTCTTATAACTTTTTGCTGGCATCTGACATTTTTGATAAGATTATTTCAAAAATGTGTTTCCTTCTATTGTTTCAGATTCTGTCATTGATTGGGTTCATGTTAAAGGTCTTCTTTGGCAGTAGCCTCTCAGCTAAGGGTCCTACTTGGGGATGCAAACCATTTCCAAAGAGCCCTTGAGGAGAGGGTTAGGAAAACAGCTTCCCAAGACTGCACTTTCCCAGCCTTCCCAGCAGATGGCGCCTTTGGCAACGTATTCTCCAAAGCCCTACAAAATAAGTTGTATTTTTTTTTTTTTTTTTTTTATAAAGCCCTCTGTCTCCTCTGTTCTGAGGCAGGCAGAAATCATGACACCCTGGTGTCGTGGTACATGTCCTAAAAGGACCAAAGGCTGTGGTACACCGTGTTTCAATTTCCCCAATCTACCACTGGAATAGGACTGTGCTGCATCCCCTCTGTTTCTGGGTTGGAGGGCTTTTTTGATTCTCCCAGTCTACAACACCCAACCGGGCAAAAAACCAGGCTGACCTGAAGCTACCAGCCTCGGGGTTGGCAAATGGGTGCTGAGAAGTACAGCTGTTCAGTCACTCACTGCAGTTTCTCCCTTGTGTGTGGCAAAGGTCCTTCCGTGGTCACCTGGGCCCCAAAAGCCTGCTTTGGACAGTTTCTGCCTGTTCTCTAGGTGTTTTTTTGGTGGAGGAATGAGTTCTGCCATCATCTCAGAAGTTGTCAGCATTTGGTTTTTAATGCTTTTATCCTGTTTTTGTATTATCTGTCAAGAAACTGTTTCTTCTGGTTAATGGTCACTTCCTGGGTCCTGAGAGATGATGTCTTCTTCAGCTTTGTAAGTCCTCTTTACTCTGCAACCAGCATATCATTTTGAATATAAAAGGCCATAGAACAAACACTATCTCTTCATCTCTTCCACTTTCCAACTCCTGAAGCCCCTCTAAGAAGCAGTTTGGATGTTCTCATAAATTTTTATTAGGGTAATAAATATCTCAAAATTTCCCATTTTATCTACTTTCAAGTATACCATTCAGTGGCATTATTTATGTTCATGATGTTGTGCTACCATCACCACTATTATCCCAACATTTTTATCACCTCAAACAGAAACTCTACCCATTAAGTAACAATTCACCATTCTCCCTACTCCCTCTATCTAGGAACATATAATCTACTTTCTGTATCTTTAGATTTGTTTATTCTAGATATTTCACATAAGTGAAATCATACATTGTCCTATTATTTTTTACTTATTTTACTTCAATATGATGTCTTCAAGGTTTGCCCATGTTGCTGCATGTATCTTTTCATTCTTTTAATGACTGTATAATATTCCATTATATGTATCCATTCATGTGTTGATGAGCACTTGAGTTGCTTCTACCTTTTGATTATTGCAAATAATGCTGCTATGTACAAATATTTGCTTGAGTCCCTGTTTCAACTGTCTGGGGTATACACCTATAAATGGGATTTCTGGGTCATATGATAATTCAATGTTCAACTTAGAGGAACCACTAAACTCTTTTCTACAGAAGCTGAACTATTTTATAATCCCTGCAGTAAAGTACACAGTTCCTGTTTCTCTGAAGCCTCATTGCTTCTTCAGAAACATGAAAAGTTCAGCAGCCTTTTCTGTAATGCCAAACTTCATTCTTTTGAAAGTTCATATGTTACATTGATATTTTTCCCTTTCTATTTTCCAGCATGTAAATGCCTTAGTTTTCCCTGAAATTTCTCTAAGTTCATTTTATACCATTGAAAATGCTAAAAACATTGCATGCTTTCCATTTAAGAACAATCTCACCTATTCCAAGTTTAGTGAACAGCTTTTTGGCTATTATAATGAAATATATTTCAATTTACACATAGAGTAATTTGTTTAAACAAAAACAACAGAGCTATGATACTGGCTCATATTCAACTTTTCAGAAGGCAGATTCTAATTGCAAGTGATTTCCATTTTATGATGGAGTCTCAGATGGATCCATAATTAAGTCCATGTGTGTTACATTTACCACATATAAACATTTTTGTCATGTGTTTTTGTTTGGGTCACTAAATTGAAAAACTAAGGACATTTAGGGTTTTTTTGCTATTTCTTTTCCAAAAATCAATGTGAACTAATTTTAGGAATTTCTGCCTTGTCAGATAAATTAATTCCATGACATTTAGATTCAAATTAGAAGTGAGTGGCCTGTGGAGCCTGAGGTGGTCGGGGGTGCGGTGCTCCGAGTCTGAGGGGCTCCGGCAAAGCAACGGTGGTGGCGCCCGCTGGCGCCTGAAGAAACTGAGAACGAAGCCGTGTGGCGACCCCGCGGCGCGGCCCCCTCTGGCAGCCGCGCCCGGAGCGGCTCTCCAACCACCACCGTGCCCTCTTCCGCCTTCACCGGCTCCTCCACCACCGTCCTCGACAGCCTTGCCATCCTCGCCATCCTCACCTTTCCTCCTCCAGAACAGCTACTAGGGGAGTAGAAACAATACAGAACAGCTCCCGGAGCCACGACAGAAATCAAAAAGATAGCGTACCCCATTCTGGAATGGCTGACAGCCTGGAAGAACCCGCTCTGGTGAGATCGCCAAGGGGCGTGGGCTTCCGAGGGGCGCGGGCTTCCCCGGGCCAGAGCAGCAGGTGGCCGGAGTCCCTCCCTCCCTACTTCCCGGGTCGGCTGGGAGAATTAGACAGGCGGTCCCCTCAAGCCGTGGCAGCTGGCACCCCCACCACGCGAGGCCCCCCGGACCAACTGAGAGAATTGGATCGGAAATCCCCAGGCCGCGGAGAACGGTGACCAGGGGGTCCCTTCCAAACACGTGACTCCCCGGTCCAGCTGGGAACGGTGCACTCTCCTGGGCCGTGGCAGCTGGCGCCCTACCGCCACACTTGGCGCCCCGGGCTAACTAGGAAATTTGGACGGGCACTCTCCCGGGCTGAGACGGCCAGCGACCCTCCCCACATTTGGACCCCCGGGCTGGCTGGCACTCTTCCAAGCTGCTTCGGCTGGCGAACCTCCCCCACGGCGAGAGTATTCCAAAGTTAAAGGACCCACAGCACCTTTTACTGGTGGGACCCGCAGACAAACGTGTGCCACGAGTGCCACCTACTGGGCAGGATAAGAAAAACAGAACCCAGAGATTTCACAGAAAAATCTTTCAACCTGTTGGGTCCAACACCCAGGGAAATCTGACTAAATGCCCAGACGCCAGCAGAAGATAACGGATCACGCTCAGAAAATTGAAAATATGGCCCAGTCAAAGGAACAAACCAATACTTCAAATGAGATACAGGAGCTGAGACAACTAATGCTGAATATACGAACAGAAATGGAAAAACTCTTCAAAAATGAAATCGAAAAATTGAGGGAGGACATGAAGAAGACATGGGCTGAACAAAAAGAAGAAATATAAAAACTGAAAAAACAAATCACAGAACTTATGGAAGTGAAGGATAAAGTAGAAAAGATGGAAAAAACAATGGATACCTACAATGATAGATTTAAAGAGACAGAAGATAGAATTAGTGATTTGGAGGATGGAACATCTGAATTCCAAAAAGAAACAGAAACTATCGGGAAAAGAATGGAAAAATTTGAACAGGGTATCAGGGAACTCAAGGACAATATGAACCGCACAAATATACATGTTGTGGGTGTCCCAGAAGGAGAAGAGAAGGGAAAAGGAGGAGAAAAACTAATGGAAGAAATTATCACTGAAAATTTCCCAACTCTTATGAAAGACCTAAAATTACAGATCCAAGAAGTGCAGTGCACCCCAAAGAGATTAGAACCAAATAGGCGTTTTCCAAGACACTTACTAGTTAGAATGTCAGAGGTCAAAGAGAAAGAGAGGATCTTGAAAGCAGCAAGAGAAAAACAATCCATCACATACAAGGGAAACCCAATAAGACTATGTGTAGATTTCTCAGCAGAAACCATGGAAGCTAGAAGACAGTGGGATGATATATTTAAATTACTAAAAGAGAAAAACTGCCAACCAAGACTCCTATATCCAGCAAAATTGTCCTTCAAAAATGAGGGAGAAATTAAAACATTCTCAGGCAAAAAGTCACTGAGAGAATTTGTGACCAAGAGACCTGCTCTGCAAGAAATACTAAAGGGAGCACTAGAGTCAGATATAAAAAGACAGAAGAGAGAGGTATGGAGAAGAGTGTAGAAAGAAGGAAAATCAGATATGATATATATATAATACAAAAGGCAAAATGGTAGAGGAAAATATTATCCAAACAGTAATAACACTAAATGTTAATGGACTGAATTCCCCAATCAAAAGACATAGACTGGCAGAATGGACTAAAAAACAGGATCCTTCTATATGCTGTCTACAGGAAACACATCTTAGACCCAAAGATAAACATAGGTTGAAAGTGAAAGGTTGGGAAAAGATATTTCATGCAAATAACAACCAGAAAAGAGCAGGAGTAGCTATACTAATATCCAACAAATTAGACTTCAAATGTAAAACAGTTAAAAGAGACAAAGAAGGACACTATATACTAATAAAAGGAACAATTAAACAAGAAGACATAACAATCATAAATATTTACACATCGAACCAGAATGCCCCAAAATACGTGAGGAATACACTGCAAACACTGAAAAGGGAAATAGACACATATACCATAATAGTTGGAGACTTCAATTCACCACTCTCATCAATGGACAGACTATCTAGACAGAGGATCAATAAAGAAATAGAGAATCTGAATATTACTATAAATGAGCTAGACTTAACAGACATTTATAGGATATTACATCCCACAACAGCAGGATACACCTTTTTCTCAAGTGCTCATGGATCATTCTCAAAGATAGACCATATGCTGGGCCACAAAGCAAGTCTTAACAAATTTAAAAAGATTGAAATCATACACAACACTTTCTCAGATCATAAAGTAATGAAGTTGGAAATCAATAAAAGACAGAGTGCCAGAAAATTCACAAATATGTGGAGGCTCAACAACACACTCTTAAACAACAAGTGGGTCAAAGAAGAAATTGCAAGAGAAATTAGTAAATACCTCGAGGTGAATGAAAATGAAAACACAACATATCAAAACTTATGGGACGCAGCAAAGGCAGTGCTAAGAGGGAAATTTATTGCCCTAAATACCTATATCAGAAAAGAAGAAAAGGCAAAAATGCAGGAATTAACTGTCCACTTGGAAGAACTGGAGAAAGAACAGCAAACTAATCCCAAAGCAAGCAAAAGGAAAGAAATAACAAAGATTAGAGCAGAAATAAATGAAATTGAAAACATGAAAACAATAGAGAAAATCAATAAGACCAGAAGTTGGTTCTATGAGAAAATCAATAAGATTGATGGGCCCTTAGCAAGATTGACAAAAAGAAGAAGAGAGAGGATGCAAATAAATAAGGTCAGAAATGGAAGAGGAGACATAACTACTGACCTAACAGAAATAAAGGAGGTAATAACAGGATACTATGAACAACTTTACGCTAATAAATACAACAATTTAGATGAAATGGACGGGTTCCTGGAAAGACATGAACAACCAACTTTGACTCAAGAAGAAATATATGACCTCAACAAACCAATCACAGTAAAGAAATTGAATTAGTCATTCAAAAGCTTCCTAAAAAGAAAAGTCCAGGACCAGACAGCTTCACATGTGAATTATACCAAACATTACAGAAAGAATTAGACCAACTCTCCTCACCCTCTTCAAAAAAATCGAAGTGGAGGGAAAACTACCTAATTCATTCTATGAAGCCAACATCACCCTCATACCAAAACCAGGCAAAGATATTACAAAAAAAGAAAACTACAGACCAATCTCTCTAATGAATACGGATGCAAAAATCCTCAATAAAATTCTAGCAAATCGTATCCAACAACACATTAAAAGAATTATACATCATGACCAAGTAGGATTCATCCCAGGTATGCAAGGATGGTTCAACATAAGAAAATCAATTAATGTAATACACCATATCAACAAATCAAAGCAGAAAAATCACATGATCATCTCAATTGATGCAGAGAAGGCATTTGACAAGATTCAACATCCTTTCCTGTTGAAAACACTTCAAAAGATAGGAATACAAGGGAACTTCCTTAAAATGATAGAGGGACTATATGAAAAACCCACAGCTAATATCATCCTCAATGGGGAAAAATTGAAAACTTTCCCCCTAAGATCAGGAACAAGACAAGGATGTCCACTATCACCACTATTATTCAACATTGTGTTGGAGGTTCTAGCCAGAGCAATTAGACAAGAAAAAGAAATACAAGGCATCAAAATTGGAAAGGAAGAAGTAAAACTATCACTGTTTGCAGACGATATGATACTATACGTCGAAAACCCGGAAAAATCCACAACAAAACTACTAGAGCTAATACATGAGTACAGCAAAGTAGCAGGTTACAAGATCAACATTCAAAAATCTGTAGCATTTCTATACATTAGTAATGAACAAGCTGAGGGGGAACTCAAGAAACGAATCCCATTTACAATTGCAACTAAAAGAATAAAATACCTAGGAATAAATTTAACTAAAGAGACAAAAAACCTATATAAAGAAAACTACAAAAAACTGCTGAAAGAAATCACAGAAGACCTAAATAGATGGAAGGGCATACCGTATTCATGGATTGGAAGACTAAATATAGTTAAGATGTCAATTCTACCTAAATTGATTTACAGATTCAACGCAATACCAATCAAAATCCAAACAACTTATTTTTCAGAAATAGAAAAACCAATAAGCAAATTTATCTGGAAGGGCAGGGTGCCCCGAATTGCTAAAAACATCTTGAGGAAAAAAAAATGAAGCTGGAGGTCTCGCGCTGCCTGACTTTAAGGCATATTATGAAGCCACAGTGGTCAAAACAGCATGGTATTGGCATAAAGATAGATATATCGACCAATGGAATTGAATAGAGTGCTCAGATATAGACCCTCTCATCTATGGACATTTGATCTTTGATAAGGCAGTCAAGCCAACTCACCTGGGACAGAACAGTCTCTTCAATAAATGGTGCCTAGAGAACTGGATATCCATATGCAAAAGAATGAAAGAATACCCATATCTCACACCCTAAACAAAAGTTAACTCAAAATGGATCAAAGATCTAAACATTAGGTCTAAGACCATAAAACAGTTAGAGGAAAATGTAGGGAGATATCTTATGAATCTTATAATTGGAGGCGGTTTTATGGACCTTAAACCTAAAGCAAGAGCACTGAAGAACGAAATAAATAAATGGGAGCTCCTCAAAATTAAACACTTTTGTGCATCAAAGATCTTCATCAAGAAAGTAGAAAGACAGCCTACACAATGGGAGACAATATTTGGAAATGACATATCAGATAAAGGTCTAGTATCCAGAATTTATAAAGAGATTGTTCAACCCAACAACAAAAAGACAGCCAACCCAATTACACAATGGGAAAAAGACTTGAACAGACACCTATCAGAAGAGGAAATACAAATGGCCAAAAGGCACATGAAGAGATGCTCAATGTCCCTGGCCATTAGAGAAATGCAAATCAAAACCACAATGAGATATCATCTCACACCCACCTGAATGGCCATTATCAACAAAACAGAAAATGACAAGTGCTGGAGAGGATACGGAGAAAGAGGCACACTTTTCCACTCTTGGTGGGAATGTCAAATGGTGCAACCACTGTGGAAGGCAGTTTGGCGGTTCCTCAAAAAGCTGAATATAGAATTGCCATACGACCTAGCAATACCATTGCTGGGAATCTACTCAAAGGACTTAAGGGCAAAGACACAAACGGACATTTGCACACCAATGTTTATAGCAGCGTTATTTACAATGGCAAAGAGGTGGAAACAGCCAAAATGTCCATCAACAGTGGCTAAACAAACTGTGGTATATACATATGATGGAATATTATGCAGCTTTAAGACAGAATAAACTTATGAAGCATGTAATAACATGGATGGACCTAGAGAACATTATGCTGAGTGAGTCTAGCCAAAAACTAAAGGACAAATACTGTATGGTCCCACTGATGTGAACCGACATTCAAGAATAAACTTGGAATATGTCATTGGTAACAGAGACCCGCAGGAGTTAGAAACAGGGTAAGATAATGGGTAATTGGAGCTGAAGGGATACAGACTGTGCAACAGGACTAGATACAAAAACTCAAAAATGTACAGCACAATAATACCTAATTGTAAAGTAATCACGTTAAAACACTGAATGAAGCTGCATCTGAGCTATAGGTTTGTTTTTTTTTTTTACTATTATTATTACTTTTATTTTTTTTCTCTATATTAACATTCTATATCTCTTTCTGTTGTGTTGCTAGTTCTTCTAAACCGATGCAAATGTACTAAGAAACGATGATCATGCATCTATGTGATGATGTTAAGAATTACTGACTGCATATATAGAATGATATGATTTCTAAATGTTGGGTTAATTTCTTTTTTTCTGTTAATTAATAAAAAAAATTTAAAAAAAATAAAAATAAAGGTAGGAAACTCAAAAAAAATTTTAGAAGTGAGTGGATCTAGAAAACTCATGGTAACTGCCAAGCCTATAAAGAATATTAATAATAATAATACCATCAACCTAAGTACCACTGTAATTTTAAAACTTATCTGATAAACCTCTGAAAAAGTTAATCAAATTTATATTAATTAGATAGCATCCACTTGGTGTCAGTGATCCACTCCTAAAAACCAGACATTTGGTACAAATAATGGTTTACCAGGAGTTTATATCCCATTATTTTAAATTTGATTACATTTTAACTAAAACCTTCAACCAATAGTTTTTGTTTGTTTGTTTGTTTGTTTTTTAAAGCATGGGCAGGCACCAGGAATTGAACCCGGGTCTCCTGCATGGCAAGCAAGAATTCTGCCACTAAGCCACCATTGCATTGCCCTCAGTCAATATCTTTTTATACACAAATTTATGTTTGGATGTAAAGAATATGCTTAAAACATATGCATTTTCTAAAAGTTTTGACATTAGAAACCAAGGGACATTCTACTGAACAAGTTTTGACCAAGAGACTTCTCCGGAGTATACCTATAATTCTTACTAGGCTGTAAACTGTGAATGGGAAATACTTTCATCTATAAGTCTAACTATAATATAAAAATATATCTTTTTAAAGAATAAAACCAAGTATAGCCATATTTGCCTTCTAGGAGCTCTGACATAAATCATGTTGGTGAGATTCTAAATCTTTACTCTCTTGCAATTGTAGTGATTCAAAAAGAGAGAGAAGAAAAAACAAAAAAACATAAAAGAGAGCCAAAAGGAGAGATTAAAATTATGACTTCTAGCTGATTCTGAGAAATCAAATTTAATTCATTTGTCTTACTTACTGGTGAGACCCTGAAATAGATGAAGCAATATTTGGTTTATCATGTCAAGAGATCTTTGGGTATACACAGTAAACTAAGATGTTAATAGAGAAATACAACCTAAAGTAATCTAAGTTTAATAGGATTATAGGAAAATTATAATATTTTATAATACATGCACAAAAACTGTCCTGATATCAAGTTCGTTTTGTTTTGTTTTCTTAATCTCTAACTTATAACTTCATTAACCAAGTGAAGTTAAGGCAACTTTTCTTCCTGATATAAGCAGGTAAATACTGGCCTTATCACTCCTTTATGACAACAGGGCAAGAATTATCCATTGTTTTGCTTTTCCTCTTAGTCAAATAATACAATCATATTTTAAAACTGTTTTGAGAACTTTGAAATGCTTCAGGAAGAAAATAGTTTAATCACAGCCACTATATTCTTTTATCACATAATTTTCAAGTCCTTTGGGAAAAAAGTGTTAAAAGATAATTTCCAAAAATATATAAAACTATGACACACACAGATAAAGAATGCTTTGTTAAAGAATTTATTTTGCTCAGTTAATATGGGGAAACCAACCAAATGTTATAATAATAGTTTGAAGTAAAAGCCAAAACAGTGCAGATTGATATGAAATAAAAGAACGTTGATGTTAATTACAAATGAGGACAAAGCTTTTTCAACAGGGAGAAGAAAGTCAGTTGAAATCTCCCAGCTAGGATAAAGTGTATATATCTCTACTTGATCCCAACAAGTTACAAAGCACTGCAAAAATTCCTGTTTATCAAAGAGTATAAACAGGAAGTATAAACAGGACTAGAATCTGATAAATCTGGAAGGGCATGCTATAATGGATGCACAGTATTCCATTACAACATTTTTTTCCTGCAATTTATCCCCTTTTGATAAAAAATAATCTCCAATAGTTTATTCTTGATCACAAGGGATATCATGAGATGTGTCCTGAATTTTTATACAGATGTAGCAAAAATGTGAATTTGCCATATAGGCAAATTTTGCTTTGCTCAAAGTTTTCAATAGGGATCTCAGATTAGCCCTCTAAAAGTCTCTTCAGGTAGGAAGTTAAGAACTTGCCATAAGATTTTACCTGCGGCATGTATTAATTTGGGCAAACTTCTCTCTTCTCAAGTTGTCTGCTTTAGTTTGTAAATGCCACCAGAATGCAATATACCAGAAATGGAACAGCTTTTAAGAAGGGGGATTTATTAAGTTGCAAGTTTACAGTTCTAAGGCTGTGGAAGTACCCAAATTAAGGGAAGGCTATAAAAATGTTCAAATTAAGACATCCAGGCAACAATACTGTGCCAATGTGAATCTGTGGTAGACCCCAGAAAAGAGATGTCCTTTAATCCTCATTCAATATTGCTGGCTAGGAGCTTTTTGATTGTTTCCATAGAGATGTGACCCACCAAATTATGGGTGGTAATTTTTGATTAGATGATTTCCATGGAGGTGTGTCTCCACTTATTGAAGAATGGGGTGCTTACTGGAATCCTTCAAAAGAGGAAACATTTTGGAGAAAGTCCTCCCCCCCCCTTTTTTTTAGAGCCAGGAGAAAACTACAGAAAGCCACAGCAGAGCCAAGCAGAGCCACGAGGCCAAGAGCCCATGCCGCTGGAGACATTTGGAGTTGAAGAAGGAAAACACCCCCAGGGAAGCTCCCATAAACAAGAAGATGGGAGAGAAAGCTGAACAACTTCACCACATGCCCCTCCAGGTGTGAGAGAAACCCTAAACTTCATCAGCTTTTCTTGAATGAAGGTAACCTCTTGTTGCCACCTTAGTTTGGACATGTTTATAGTCTTGCTTTAAAGAACTGTAAACTAGCAACTTACTAAATTCCCTCTTTTAAAAGCCTTTCCATTTCTGATATATTGCATTCCAGCAGCTAGCAAACTAGAACAGATACCTTGGCTCAAGAAGGCCGTTAATGTTCAGGGTTTCTCTCTCAGCTAAAAAAGTACATGCTACCTTTCTTTCCAGGCTTCTTCAATGGCTTCCTGAGGGAGTGCTTTCTTTATGTATCTCCCTGGCTGTGTGGGCTCTGTTGGCTCTTTCCAAAATGGCTCCCTCTTAAAGGGCTCCAGTAAGCAACTCTACCTTTACCTTGAATGGGTGGAGACACATCTCCCTGGAAACCATCAGTTGTTACCACCCATCACTGGTTGGGACACAGTTCCATGGAAATATCAGAAAGCTCCCACCCAACAATATGGAATGAGGATTATTAAAGGACATGGCTTTTCTGGGGTACATAATTGCTTCAAACCAGCATGGTCTCCAAAATATCCTATAGTCCCTGGGCCTTCCAGAAAATGACCTTCCTTAATCAACTGTAAGCCTGGTATCAGGTCAGGATCCCAAGAAAGCTTTGAATCCCTGTAATCAATCTTACGAATGAGTGTCAATCTCAAATATGACATTCAGACAAATCCTTGGTTGTATATCTAATGTTTCCAATCATGTCCTAGTGAAAAGAAGGACAGACTCTTAAATGAATCTATACAAATAACTATGTTACTATGAAAAGAAAAATATTCAATAAGAGCTTCTAAATTCTGGGATAATTTGAAAGGAAAAATATCATTTACAAAGTTCCATTTCAATTTACAAAATCAGAGTCTACTACATCATTACGATTTATAGCTAATATAAGAAGAAAGAGAAAGGGTCCCTTATAGAACCAGAAAATAGAATATTAACATTTTAAATTCTTGCTCCATTAGATCTTGCAATAGTCACCTAATGAGCCCATCTGTTCCATGCCAAAGTTCTGGAAATCCTGACTCAGTTGCACTAGTATGATCTCACAGTTGTTTAGTTGATGCTATCAGAAGCCTGTACCCCAAAGCCCCTTGCAGAGTCCTTTTTCATGGGGTTTTTAGAGAGTCCTTCTTTGTTAAAGATGAAGCCTCTTGGCTGTAACTATCCAGGAACTTCCTATCCAGGAAATATCAGCATAAAACGATAAAAACTATGTGCCAATGACAAAAGACTTAACTTACTATTAATAGTTTCAAAAGCAAAGATCTAATGAGAGTTTATAACAAGATTTGGTGGGTTACAAGTTTGGACTTCCAAAACAAGGAAACAGTCAATCAAAAAACATTTTAGAGGTAATAATCACAAAAATAATGATAATGCTTTTTTCAAAGAAGACAGTGAATATTATATCAGTTAAAAATTAATAAACAGTCTCTACAGAGAAAAATATTGATGTAACAAATAAGAATCTTGACATAAAATGCCACTAACATGTGGACATACAGTAAGAATATAGTACTAATATACCAAGACTATCAAGATGAGATACAATAAATCGGAAGTACTAAACATCTCCATAAGTAAGTGATGTGATTTTCCAGCTGAAAACTACTAGCTTAAAAGATGTTACATTCAAATTAAAGAAGTAGGGGTGTGATAGAAGATAGTATTTTCAATTATAACTGAAATTACGACAAAAAACAAAATTGATCATAGGTAAATGTAATGGTTAGTGGTTTCACTAACCATCTGTATTCGCTTGAACTTCCTTTTTATCCCAGGGACTACAAAGATGAAACGGGAAACAACTTAGTCAGGCTGACATACCAATAATCCTATATGGTGTCAAATAAAACCTATACCCCTGAAGTGAACGACATGTCAAGCTGACACCAGCAAGTCTGCTTTTCTTCATTAATGTGCTGGTTTGAAAAGGTTTATGCACCGTAGAAAGCCATGTTTTAATCCTAAACAACCCTGTGGGGGCAACGGTTTCCTCTAATCCCTATTCAGTACTAGAGAATGGAAACTTGATTATCTCCATAGAGATGTGACTCAATCAACTGTGACTAGTAAACTTGATTAGATGGAGACATGTCTCTACCCATGCTACATGAGTCTTGATTAGTTTACTAGGATCCTATAAAAGAGGAGACTTTTTTTTTTTTTTCAGAAAAGAGACCTTTTTTCTTGTCCTTTTGAGAAAGACAAGAAGACCACAGCAGACCAGAGCAGAGCCATGAGGCAGAGAGAACCACCGAGTCCACCAGTCATTGACCTTTGGAGATGAGGGGAGAGGAAGCCATGAGATTCCAAGAGAGACAGAGTTCACCAGCCAGCGACCTATGGAGATGAAGGAGAATGCCCCTGGGGTAGCTTCACAAAGCAGGGAGCCTGGAGAGAAAGCTAGTAGACAGTACCCTGTTCACCATGTGCCTTTTCAGTGGAGAGAGAAACCTGAACTTCATTGGCCTTCTTGAACCAACGTATTGTATTTTTCCCTGGATGCCTTAGATTGGACATTTCTATAAACTTGCTTTTGGACATTTTCATGGCCTTACAACTGTAAAATTGTAACTTAGTAAATTCCCCTTTTTAAAAGCCATTTCCTTTCTGGTATATTGCATTCTGGCAGCTAGCAAACTAGAACAACTAGATAGCCCTGATCCTGCAGAAGCATCCTACTGAGTTGTGAATTAATGAAACATAGTAGCCCAAGGACATTCTGCCCCAGGCAAGTTATGTAGCTCACTCTCCCTTGCTCCCCTTCCCCATTCCTCACATCTTCCCTTGTTCCTAGCAGCCATATAAATGATTTCACACAAACTTGCTTTTTTGAGCAGCAACTTACTTTTAGTTCTGCTTCCCATGCAAACTACTCTAGGTCATTAAACCTTTTCTACATTTTGGGTTTCAGAATCTATTTGTGCTGAAAACAGACTGCATACTTGGGAGATATTAACACTTAGGTAAGATCAGATCAAGGAGCCTGAAAAAATCTTTACTATTCCTTTCAAAGTGACAATAAAAGATTCAAAAATTAAACATTGATGGTAAAATTATAAAGAATTGGAAAAAAAATTGTTTTCTTAAATATGTCCTTCATTATGTTCTTTCATATTCTGGAACAAACTGATACTTACTTTAAGACTGATCTCAGGGAGTATGTGAGGTCAGAACTAAATTCATGTTACTAAGATGTTATTGATATGCAATGTATTCATTATTCCTACCTTTATATGGATAATAAGTACAAATTTTAACTTTTGTTTCAATTTCTAATAACTTAAACATCAGTAATTTTAACCCATAAAAGCAATTTAGGGTTCTCAATAAGTTTGAAGAGTGCGAAGGGATTTGTAGACCAAAGAAAACCATGGTTTTCCTTGAAAATTAGAAATATGTACAAAATTGTACTTCTCTCAAACTGTTGCTTCTAAGTAGAGCCTCATTCATGTATATCAATTCTAACTTTCATCCAAAGTAATTTTATTTCAGAGAAAACTGAAGAGTGGATATCCATGAATGTGACATACCAGCAGCATCCTTATAGTCCAGAAAGCTCATGAAGTTTTATTTTATACTAAATTCTCAATGTGGCAAGAATGAAACATTTATTTTTATATGCTACAGAGATTTAAAATGACAGTAAAAGCATATAAACTTCACTATATTTACCTTAGAAATGATCTAGATAGCTAATGAATATATATTAATTCATTTAATGTAATATCAGCCCAAGGTTTTAGCTTATATAAAGGTCTTAGACATTATCTTCTAGTTGACATTCCACGAACAGTAAACAAACTAAAAACTAAATAAATACAGAATTAACAGCAAAAACAAAATTAGGAAAATAAGAGTCAGTCAAATTCTATAGCTTTGGATTCACCTCTGGGAGCTTAAACCACTCATGAGGTGAGGTATACCTGTCTCTGGCAGGTCAATCCATCAAGCATCTTGGTGGAAAAACCAAAACTGTTAAAAGGTAATTTTCATAAAATCATCTCTTGCATACAGATATAAAAATGAGCACATGTCAAATAATAGATCCTATTAATGTACTATGAAGGAAACAGGCAAATATCAGTTCAAAGGGTAAGCCAAAACAGCATAAATATATTTGGAGTAAAGTAATGTTGAACTGAACTGCATATGTGGACCAAATTGTTTTTCTCACAGGGGGAAGAAGTCAATTAAAACCTCTACCAGACAAGACATAATTTACCTAAAACTTATACCGAGTTGCAAAACAGCTGAAAGATAATGAGCAACGCTTGAATTTAATAAATTGGGAAGAGTATGCTATAGACAATACATAGTTTTCCATTGAAAAAAATATCTTTTACTCAAAAGCAATTCTATGTCTATCATATTGACAAAATGGTACAATTTATATTGCCTTGCAAAAGCATACAATGTGACTTTGCAGAATACAGGACTGCTTTGGTTGTTCCTCCATTGCTTTAGACTGAATAAGACTTAGGAGGTCCCTTTAGGATATAGAGATTCGCAGTTATTTTAATGGAGTAAGTCTAGGCAATACTTAATGTACAACAGACATAATCTGCCTTTTCCCATACTTTGCAAACACTTAGTACAGAGGTTGGAAAATATTTTGGTATACAAAACATTTACCAAACAGCCCTTCCTCCAAGATAAGACAAACTTAGACAAGAGAGTAAACTTCATGCTTATAGGTGTATTTCTTATCCTCCTCTTTTCATTGTCTCTTTCTTTCTTTTCCTGAATATGCCTAGGAACAGAAATTGTTAGCTACCTTCCAAGATTGTCCACTTGATCCAAAATAACAGACCTTGCTTTTTTTTTTTTCCCCTCGACCCTCAGATCTGTCCCCTAAAATAAGCATACATCTTATTAAAAAAAATTCTATTCTAGCCCATGGATTAAACACCCCTCTCTTCTACCCACCTGTGTTAGTTAGAGTCAGTTGTCAACTTGGCCAGGTGAAGGCACCTAATTCTGTCGCTGTGGACATGAGCCAATGGTACGTGAACCTCGTCTGTTGCTGATTACATCTGCAATCGGCTAGGAGGCGTGCCTGCTGCAATGAATGATGTTTGACTTAATTGGCTGGTGCTTAAATGAGAGAAGTCAACGTAGCACAGCCCAAGCAGCTCAGCAGACCTCATCTCAGCACTCACAGCTCAGCCCAGGCCTTTGGAGATGCAGAGAGAAATCACCCCAGGGAAAGTTGTTGGAACCCAGAGCTCTGAAGAGAAGGCCAGCAGAGACCATCCTGTGCCTTCCCACATAAGAAAGCACCTCAGTGGAAAGTTAGCTGCCTTTCCTCTGAAAAACTAACAAAATAAATCCCCTTTTATTAAAAGTCAACCTGTCTCTGGTGTGTTGCTTTCCAGCAGCTAGCAAACTAGACCACCACCTGAGAATCACTCGAAGTGACTGTGCTGGTTTGAAAGGAAGCATGCCCCCTAAGAAAAGCCATGTTTTGATATAAATCCCATTTCTTAAAGGTAGAATAATCCCTATTCAATACTGTATGTTTGAAACTGTAATGAGATCATCTCCCTGGTTGATGTGATTTAGTCAAGAGTGGTTGTTAAGCTGGATTAGGTGATGACATGTCTCCACCCATTTGAGTGGGTCTTGATTAGTTTCTGAAGTCCTATAAAAGAGGAAACATTTTGGAGAGAGAGATTCAGAGAGAGCAGAGAATGCTGCAGCACCACGAAGCAGAGAGTCCACCAGCCAGCGACCTTTGGAGATGAAGAAGGAAAACACCTCCCGGGGAGCTTCATGAAACCGGAAGCTAGGAGAGAAAGCTAGCACATGACGCTGTATTCACCATGTGCCCTTCCAGCTGAGAGAGAAGCCCTGACTGTGTTCGCCATGTGCCTTCTCACTTGAGAGAGAAACCCTGAACTACACCGGCCTTCTGGAACCAAGGTATCTTTCCCTGGATGCCTTTGATTGGACATTTCTAGACTTGTTTTAACTGGGACATTTTCTCAGCCTTAAACTGGGACATTTAATTAGTAACTCATTAAATTCCCCTTTCAAAAAGCCATTCCATTTCTGGCATATTGCATTAAGGCAGCTAGCAAACTAGAACAGTGACTATACCATTTAAAGAGTTCCTGCACTATACCTCCTAGTTAATGCATTTTTGCTTTATGTGGGTTTCTTGGAAGACCACAAAGACAGTGGCCAGCAAAACAGGGAGCCTTCTGAAACAATCACACTAAGATCATATTATGAAGCTGCTGACAAAATATCTAGGAAAATTTCACTATAGCATGTAAGTCTCTATTAACTGAGCTCTGGTCTTCAGTGACTGAGAAGATTGTACTCTGTGGTTGTGGTATTAACAGTACTGTTATTGACTTCTTTTGTTTGTGTGGGTCTACCAATTTCAGCTCCTATCTTCCATTTTTTTTTTTTTTTTGCTGGACATAATGGAGTTGACATCCTTTATTATTAATGAAGGAAAAAAAATGAAGATGAATCATTTGGTTTAGCTCTGCCTGTCTCATGATCTTGTGACAACTGCAGTGTGCCTCATCATGAACTAGCCTGTTACCAATATCATAAGCAGCCCCTTCCCCACTCTAACCACAGACTTTATAACGTGTAAAATCACCAGCTGCATATGCTCTGTGAAATAAGGATGAGCCATGTACAAGTTTCTGTGGAGAAGGAGTCGTTTTTTTCACTCATATGTATGGCTGGTGACAAGCTCACAGAGCCTAATGCTAGGAAACACAGAGAGAAGTTTCTAAACAAAGGAGGCCCATGGAAAGCAACAGACACAGACTTTTCATCCTGGGATGGTTTTTGTCTCTTCTGTACTGTGTGTGCTACCTTGGCTCACAAAAATCACTCTGTCATTTTTAAATCTTATAAAATCATACACATCCATTGTAATAGAGAAAATTTTTTAAAAATACAAGACCATCAGGAAGTTTTGTATTAAAAAGTAGAATATTGGTGTATTTCTTTTCAGTACAGATTAACAGAGAGACAGCATGACCCTAACTTTACCATTTTTATCTATTTTTGTATCTTTTTAAAAATGTAATAGTACAGTGTGTGTATACATTTTCTATATGCCAGCCACTCCACATCTGTCTTATAGATAATTGCTCACATGCAATTAGTAAGGAGGCACTACTATTATCCTCATTTTACAAGGGACAATTGAGGTTCAAGTTCACACTGCCAGTTAATGGTAAAACTGGAGTTTGACCAACTTCTTAAGTACTTTGCTAGGCTACATCTATGTTATCACATTCATTCACAGGAATGCACAATGTACCCAAGTAAGGTTAAGTCTTTCCCTCATTAAAAGACGTGTTAAAAATAATTTCCAATAAAAGGTAAAATACCAACATACAGATTTAAAAATAAACATGTATTAAGAGTTTCATTTAACCCATTAATGAGGAAACTGGTCAAGTACTAAAACCACTTCAGAAGAGAATCCAAAACATACACACATAATGTTCTAATGTACATAGAACATTAATATTGAAATGAATGTGCAAATGGCGGCCAAACTGGTCTCTGCAGTGATGGGGGAGGGATATCAATTGAATTTCCAGAGAATATTATGTACATGTTTATAGACAAGTACTATTTGTATCACTATTACTTATCTACAACTTACAGAGCTGAAAATACCTCCTACGAAAGCGGTTAAATCTAGAGAGTATGCCAGAGACAAAGCATAGTTTTGATTGAAGCCCAATTTTTCCCCACAGACACTTAGATTGTTTCTAGTTATTTAGTGCTATAAATAATGCTTCAGTGAATTGCTTATGCTTCTATTTATTACTTCCTAAGGATAAAGTCCTATATGGAAAAGTCCTTTTTATCAAGTCTTGGAAGAAACTACCAAAAGGCCTCAAACAATGTTGTACAATTGACTTTCCCAACAATGAGACTCTGGATACCTATTTCCCACACACATAACAACATTCAATATTAAATTCTCAGATTTTTTAAATCCCCAACTTTTCTTTCCATTTCAACAGTGAATAAACATGCATTTTATGATTCAGAACAGAATTAAAGATGCAGTATTTTGCATACTCAAAACTTGAAAACCATTGCCTTCGTGCATTACATGAATTTATCATAGTACTAAGTTCTTAGAGAAGACAATGAAAGGGTACAAAGACCACATATTATCTCTTTTTCAAGAAAGATTGTACATGAAATTTTTATATATATATCATAAACACACACAGAAGATTCAAGAAATGAATCAAGATGTACCAAACAATAATAAGATTGTTTGGTGGGGTTTAAAATATACCTATTTAGAATTAAAACACACTGCAAAAATAGCACATATATTGGAGGAGACAAGGTAAGTTAAAATCCCCTAAGATCTTGCCATAAACAAGAATACAAAAGAATGTTCCAAGCCTTCTTAGACTAATATCCATCTTTTCAAATAATCTCCAGATATCCAACCTAAATATTGCAAATTCTCCATAATATTGCATTAACCACTTTTTATACACTTTAAAAATTTAAAAATTTCCTCCTAACCTATTTTCTCTAAGAAGGTATCCATTTCAACTATCATAGATTCTATTTTCCAAACTTTTATTTTAGCTCTTCTCTTTCTCATCCATGTATATCAGTGAATCCTAATCCCTAATGTCTGTGCAAGTGTCTGTGTTTGCATACTTTGTCCTTTCAGTCTATTCTAATCAGTAATGTTAAAGTCAATCCCCGGCTAAAATCTTATAATGTTTCTCTCCCTAAATTTTCTATCCCATTCATTTCCTTCTAATTCTCTTAATATGTTTTCTAAGAGGTTTACTCCAAGGTCTACAAAGGAAAATCATTGTTACGACTCAAATCAGGAAGAATCCATATAGTTGAGATTTCATTTATATCAACATTACCTTTGCTTTGATTCTAATTCATTTCTCATCAGCAGTACTTCTCAGATTTAGGCATCAGCATTATACTCACAGCACAAGGGACAAAGGGTCTTCCACAATCAATCATATGCTTTGAAATAATCTCCTAGTTTGATCTGGCCGAATATACTGCTGACCGTATTATGACCCATAATAGAATAACAATGTGTTTAACCAAGATTCTGTCAAACAAGATGAAGGAATTAGCTGAAAGTCTAGAATTCGCCATCTTTTCTTAATAAGACCATCAATACAAATATACAAAATTCAGAAGCTAAATCAGTCATATCAATTACAGAGCTTTAAGAGCACTTGTAGAAAGCCAATAAGGAATATAGAACACCTTTTATAATCTAGTTTAATTTGCTCCTTTAATTATATGACAATTTCTGCTGCATCATCTCTTTGCAGAAGAAAGAATATCACAAAACTTCTCATGATACCATTTGAAAAAGTAAATTGACACTTAGATTTGGCATATTTAGTTAGTTTTTACTTCAATGCTTAGAAAGAATGGTGCTAATTTCTCTTTTCTTGTCACCGCATGCTATATCAGGAACAGCCAAATTGCTTGTATAAAGTTCAAACTAAATATAAAATCATTTTGTTCAGAACATGGCTTTACTCAGCAGTTAGGTGGCATTTTCTAAATGAGCTCTCTCAAAAGTACTGGAGGAATTTTCTGCAAAAGGTCGTTTTCTACCACTTGAAAGTTCATTTTATCTTGAAAATGTTTCTATGCCACACTCGGGAGGTCATTATTTACCTTCTATAAGGCTTTTTGACCTCCACCTAAAATAAATGGACACATTCAACTTCCTTTGTCATAACTTCCATCTGCTACCACTACCACGACTAAGGAGCCTTTATTAATGTAAGATCATTTTATACTGAAGGTATTATATGAGTCAAAATTTAGGATATTAAGTGGTTATAAGAGCACTTTTGATGCTTAAAGGGGGCCTTCTTTCTATCCAACATTCTTCCATCATAAGCAAGCAAGAAAAAGCAATGATTGAGAGAGTATATAAGCCTAATAAAGCAAAACGGCAGACAGCATCTAAAGCTGTGGGCCTCAACATTGGTTGCACTTTATAATCAACTGGAGAGTTTAAAAGAATACCAATGCCTATGCCCCACACTTAGACATACTGATATAATGGGTGTAGGGTAGGGCTAGACATGGTTATTTGTTAAAACTCCTTTGGGGTTTCTAAAATGCAACCAGGTTTGAGACCCACTTGCCATAATAGAACAATGATCCTTTACCTTTTCCTTGGTCACAGACATGTTTGAGAATATGCTGCAGGCTAACGTCATCCCAGAAATACATTAAAAAAAAAAAAAATCAAGGGTGGGGCGGGCCGCAGTTGCTCTGCAGGCAGAGTTCTTGCCTGCCATGCAGGAGACCTGGGTTCAGTTCCCAATACCTGTCCACGCAAAAAATAAATTAAAATCAAGGGTGTTTATGGACAGCCCTCCACTAACGCCTTCTATGTAAGCGTATTGAAAGGAATTTAGCATGGAGCCAAATCCCACATAAAAAATTTCTACTTCATGGAAAAACTAAAAGTATATGAAATACTATAGCAGCCTAGATCCATAAGGAGCTAGAAACAAACAGTGAATGAAACTGAAGATTAATATGAAAATTACAAAATTGATAAAAGAGTAACTACAAAATATAATAAAACTCAGATACCCTGGAACTGAGAGAGAGTGCATAAGGAAGGACAACATAGAAGGGCACCCTTCCCTGACGCTGGTACGTTAACCTCACTGGAGAAGGTTTAGGTGAACACACCAGATGGTCAGAGTAGTTTGCTGATTAGCCAGGACAGAGCTGGTCTGCAGTGATGGGGCTAGCAAGAAGAAAGATTTGAGCAGTGAGCAAGAGCTGGGGTTTGGGCTGTTGGGGCTTGGCAGAAGTGAAGGTGCCAGTTGAGGCTTGAATCCAAAAGCACAGGATGTCCCCATCAGGAGGGTTGTGGGAAGGTGGTCACAATCCCACTCTGTAGAGTCCTTTATGAATGTGCAGCCCCATTCTGGGCATGTGACCTGGCAGTATCACGAGGTGTACTCCCTACCCACATGGCCAACCCTCCAGATCACACCTTCCTCTCTCAATGAGAAACCCTTCCTCTATCAGTGTTCCTCCAGTCTCCTCTCTTAAAGAAGTTTAATATGTTGCTCATTTTTCTTTTTTTTTTTGCATGGGCAGGCAGTGGGAATCCAACCTGGGTCTCTGGCATGGCAGGCAAGAACCCTGCCTGCTGAGCCACCGTGGCCTGCCTACGATGGTCATTTTTAAGAAGAAATATTTAAATAAATTCTGTTATTTCAGAGCATAAATTAAAGACCGAATTTGACCTAAGAGGCAATAAATTGATAACTGACACAAATAGTCACCTTCCCTGGGTTTATGTGAAAGATACTTAACTCATTTCTTATAAACAAGAGTTTATCATTGATTACAATGCACTGAGTAACAGTATTTAAAGAGGTATTTCCAAGAAGCCTTGATCACTTGAGAGGATAGAAAAAAAGGATTTAGGCATCAACAGAATAAACATGAGGCAAAATTATGAAGATATGTTTTGCAGGTTCTCCCTTTTCCACTTTGGCATTTTCTTTATACAGAAGTTTTCTCCTTCTGCTTCCTTACTGTGTGAAATTCTCTAGGCTGTCACTTCTTGGATCCCTTTTTGCTTTTCTTTTTCTTCTTGCTCCCAATAAAATCCTATTCTGGTCCATGTGCCATTCTATAGGACCTCACTAATTGGATATGCTATTTTAACCCCAGTGTTAATAGCTAAAATAATTATCTTCCTATTGGCATAATGTTTTTAATTTGGTATGTTGCCTTAACACAAAGAGCGACTATGATGGACATTTCAGACACTGATGAATTAGGTGCTTGGGGGCAATAAAAATATATTCTGCAGTTTTAATCGTTACCTATCTGCTGTCTTAAGGGTATCCCAGGTATTGAGTTCTAAGCCAAGCTTAAGAATAATAACAGCGGGCGGGCCACGGTGGCTCAGAAGGCAAGAACACTTGTCTGTTGTGCCAGAGGACCCGGGTTCGCTTCCCGGTGCCTGCCCATGTATAAAAAAAAAAAAAAGAATGATAAGAGCAATGATTAAGTCTTACCTCCTACATCCTGTTACATTTGCATCATCCAATATCCTGGATTCCAAGGTAATGTCAAAGTAATCACATGAGACTGAGTAATCACATGGAAACTTGCATTAAATAAAAAAAAAAAGGCCTCAACCAACATCCTTCAAGGAACAGTCAGGTCACCCACAATGAAAAGGGTCAGACCTGTTTCTACAGCTAAGGATTAACAACTGTGGGACATCTGAGTTGTACCTGTCAAATGAAATGAATGTGGCCAACTTGAAACTGGACTGGCAATGTGGGAGAAATGTCCTTCTTTCAAATTTGACACGTACCATTATGTTTCTGCTTACCATCAGTACCTGGAAGTGGGCCAGCCTAAACAGTAATCTAAAAGAACCATCCCTGCTTCACTCTGCCACCTAACATTTCTCCAGGCTAATCGAATTTCTAATGCCATCAGTAGATACAATTTTTATATTAACACTTTTTTTCAGATTACATTTAGATCTGTTATGGATCAGAAATAGTCCTATATGATAATGTCTGCAATTTGACCCCTAATCAAGCATGTAAGGGAGGTACTAAATGAACTAAAAAATAAGTTTAAAAATGAATATACTTTAGAAAATAAGCTTTATTAAGGAACCATTGAAAAAGATCCTTATCAGCATCTTTAATGTAACTTCACTGCAAGTTTAAGCAATTCTGTACAATACGGGGGGCAGGTATCTATCCGAGATTTCTCTATACTGTTCAATTTCATCCAATGCTTTGATCACTCAACTCTCTCACTTTCTCCAACATTCCAACCCCTCAAAGCAGAAAGTATCTCTTCTAGACATCTCCATTGTCATGAAAATCAGGAAATACTTTGAAATAGGCAAAAAAAAAAAAAAAAACCAAACATATATATGTATTTATTTCTGCATGTTTTACTTGGACATTAATTTTATTGTACATTTAATATATTTATATGTATTACTTGCATATTTAATATATTTATTATAATTATATATTATTTGTATATTTGATACTGGACGTCCAATAATATATATTTACTATAATGTATATTTATTACTGGATGGTCTTTCTAGCTTTTCCTTCCAAGTTATCTCTAATTTTCATTGCCTGTGCAAATTTCTAACTCCGCAAGTTGTAGAAAACTGATAGTGCTGTAATTGCTGTCCAAATAAATACAAAAGAATCGTGTCTTAAGGCAACTGAAGATTCTCTGTTGAGAGCCCAGTTCTGAATCTAACTGCAAATTCATATCAGCATTCATTATTTCCTATCTATGTGTGGTCTTTGAATTCTTCCTTGAAATAGCTATAGCTTCTTACAGGTTCCTTCATGAATTAATCATGAATTTTAAAAAAAATGGTGTTGGGTCATTTTAGATTTATTTTTGTTATGTTTTTACTTTTTAATAAATTCACCTGTTAATATCTTTTTGCAGTTTCTCTTGTCCTACAGTCTACTATCCAGCTCTTTGAACCTATCAATCCCTTAAATGTTAACTCTTTCTTAAATGAAAGCGTACTGCTGGATTTCACCTTTGAAAGGGGGATAAGGCAGTGAAGAGGGAAGTGCCAGGTAAGATCTTTAGGATGTCAGAGGATAAAACATTTTGGCTGAAGGGTAGATAATCCAATAGGAAGTTATGATCGAATAGGAAACATGAATTATATTACCTTTCTCTCAAATTCTTCCTTCAGGAAGTACAGAAAGGAGGTACATCCTGATATATAAATATGGCAAATATGTGGACAAGGTTATCCATGTAAATTAGGAAACAGAAGACATTTGTCACAGAGCTGCTCACTTCTAAATCCAAGTTTTCAAATGCTCATTTCCAATTTTTACTTGAAACATATAGGTGAAATTCAAACTTGTTTTTTAGGATAATTCTTTGTTTCTAGTTTGGGGGGGGTATTCTTTAGTGCCATTTCAAATTTACTATCATTAAAGAGAAGGAATTATGCAATACATAATTAAAAATGTTTTTGAAAATAAGATGAAAATCTTTTCACTAAGATTTACAGAATGGGAATTTTATATCTAATTCTTCGTATCTTTCTTGAGACAGATTCATACAACATTAACATTAAAATAACCCATAAAGTTATGGTTCAGTGATATTTTAGTATAGTTCACAAAAATTTGCAAGCATCACTGCTATCTTACTTCAGAACACTTTCATTACCCCATACCCATATCCATTAGCAGGCATTCTCCTTTTGCATTCCCTCATCCCAACCCTAGGCAATCACTGTCTACTTTCCATTTCCATAGGTCTGCCTATTCTAGACATTTCATACGAATGGAATAAATATGTGTTACTTTGTGACTGGCTACTTTCAATTAGCATAATGTTAACAAGTTTCATCCATGTTGCAGCATGTATCAGAACCTAATTCCTTTTTATGGCCAAGTAATATTCCATTGTATACCACATTTTATTCACTCATTCATCTGTTGATTGACATTTGGTTTGTTTCCACTTTTCTGCTATTATGAATAATGCCGCCATGAACATGTGTCAACCAAGTCTTTGGATTGACATATATTTTCATTTTCCAGAATTTTTTATTTCTGGATTGCTGGGTCAGAGAGTAACAAGTTTAACATCTTGAAGAAGAACTTGTTTTCTAAATGGCCTACACCATTTTACATTCACACCAGCAATGTAGAAGTTTCCACATCCTTGCCAATATTTTTTCATTATTATTCATCCTAGTATCTTATGGTTTTGCTTTTTATTTCTCTAATGACTAATGATGCTCATGATTTTGTTTATTTTACCTTGTGTGAGGTATGGTAAAGTCAGACACAGATCAAGACAGAGAGATGAGAACAGTTTGAAAAATTTATGATACAGTTCCCTGGGACCACAAGGGAAAGATACCAGGGCTGGTCATAAGCCAGAGAGAACAAGTGCGACTGAGAAATAGTCTTTACTGTGGTCTCTGTGGGAAAGATACAAGGGTGGGGTAGGGGCACAACAGTGTGGGATTAGCTAGTGTATTTGAAAGCTACACCCCCACTGCTGGGGTAAGAATTATCTAGGACTAACTTGTTATATATGTGGGTCTTGGCCACCTGGGGACACCTACAGAAATTAAAGTATCAATTTACAGAAGCTAGAAAATATGATTAAAACAAGAATCTTTTCAGGTGCTTATTGGTCATTTGAATATTGTCTGTAAAAAAGTCTTACTATGTTGTAACTGAGTTATTTATCATTTTAATATTGTGGTGCAAGAGTACTTTATATATTCTGGATTCAAATCCCTTGCTAAAAATATTATTAAAAAAAATTTTTTTTCACATTGTATGGTGTTCTAGTTAGCTAGCTGCCGGAATGCAATATACCAGAAACAGAATGGCTTTTAAAAGGGGAAATTTAATGAGTTGCTAGTTTACAGTTCTAAGGCCGAGAAAATCTCCCAATTAAAACAAGTCTATAGAAATGTCCAATCTAAGGCATCCAGGGAAAGATACCTTGGTTCAAGAAGGCCGATGAAGTTCAGGGTTTCTCTCTCAAGTGAAAAGGCACATGATGAACACAGTCAGGGCTTCTCTCTCGGCTGGAAGGGCACATAGCGAACATGGTGTCATCTGCTAGTTTTCTCTCCTGGCTTCTGTTTTCATGAAGCTCCCCAGGAGGCGTTTTCCTTGTTCATCTCCAAAAGTCGTTTGCTAGTGGACTCTCTGCTTTGTGGTGTTGCAGCATTCTCTGCTCTCTCCGAATCTCCTTCTCCAAAATGTTTCCTCTTTTATAGGACTCCAATAAACCAATCAAGACCTACCCAAATGGGTGGAGACATGTCGTCACCTAATCCAGTTTAACAACCACTCTTGACTAAATCGCATCATCCAGGGAGATAATCCAATCACAGTTTCAAACATATAGTACTGAACAGGGATTATTCTACTTGTATGAAATGAGATTTTGATTAAAACATGGCTTTTCTAGGGGGCATACATCCTTTCAAACCAGCACATATGGGTTATCTTTCTGTCTTGATGTGGTCCTTTGAAGTAGAACAGTTTTTAATCTTGATAAAAGTTGAATTTATCTATTTTTCTTCTCCGTGTTTGTGCTTTGGTGTCATATCTGAGGAATAATTGCCTGATACAATGTCCCAAATATTTATTCTTGTATTTTCTTCTAGGAGTTTAATAGCTTTAGGTCTCTCATTTAGGTCTTTGATCCATTTTGAGACAAATTTTATGTATAGTTACTAGAACTCCAAATCCAGTTTTTGGTGAATGGATATCCAGCTAACTCAGCACCATTTGTTTAAAACACAATTCTTTCCCCTTTTAACTATATTAGCATCCTTATGGAAAATCAACTGCCCATAAATGTAAGGGTTAATTTCTGAATTTTCATTTCAATTATTTTGATCCACTAGTCTATTCTCATGCTAATTATCTATGATTACTGCAGCTGTAGTTATATTGTAGTTAGTTTTAAAACCAGGAAATGTGAGTCATCCAACTTTTTTCAAGATTGTTTTGGTTATTCAAGTTCTCTTACATTTTCTTATGAATTTTAGGATAAGCTTGTTTACTTCATAGGGAATACACTGCATTTACAGATCAACTTAAGGTACTGCCATCTTACATTAGTAAGTCTTCCAATTCTGCTCAAACTCTTCCAAAAAAACTGAAGAGAGAATACTACTTCATTCTAAGAGGCAAACATCACCCTAATATCAAAAGCCAAAGTTGCTAAAAGAAAAGAAAATTTCAGACCAATATCTCAAATGACTATGGGTATAAAAATTCTTGATAAAACTCTTGCAAAATGAACCTAATAGCATATTAAAGCAATCATACACCATGAGGAAGGAGATTTTACTCAGTATGCCAGGGTGGTTCAACACAAGAAAATCAACTAATATACTACATTAACAAATCAAAAGGGGAAAACCACATGATCATCTTGATTTATGCATAAAAGGTGTCTGACAAAATCTAGAATCCTTTCTTGATAAAAACGGGAATAAAAGGAAACTTCCTCAACATGCTAAAGGGTATATATGAAAAACTTGCAGCTGTAATCATACTCAGTGGTGAAAGACTGGAAGCATTCCTTCTAAGATCTGGAACAAGACAAGGACGCCCTCTGAGACCACTGCTATTTGACACTGTGCTAGAAGTTCTAGCTGTGGATGGCCAGAAGCAATCAATCAGGCCCAAGCAGAAGCAATCAATCAGGTCCATGTAGGGAAAGTCAAAGCCCCCACAACATTGGGGTGGAATGTCCCCAAGAGTTAAACAATAACCAATGTTAGGAAACTGAGAGAATGGGATGTGTTTCAGCAACAGCTAACAGCATTTTTCTGCTTCTATGATATGCTTGCTTGCTAGCAACCGCAAAACCACAACATGATTTTAGCCTTTATAAGCATACCTTGAAAACCTCCAGGGGCTGCTCTCTGAATCTTCCTTCTTGGAAGTTTCTGAGGCAGTCGCTGGCCGGCTAATAAAGACTCCAAATTGGCTGGCAGCTTTGAATTATGTGGTCTCTCTTTCAGTGCGCCCCACAATACTAGCTAGAGCAAGTATACAGGGAAAGAAATAAAAGGCATCCAAACTGCAAAGAAAGGAGCAAAATGTTCACTATTTACAGATGACATGATCATATTTATAGATAGTCCTGAAAACTACAATAATGAGTTCAGCAAAGTGGAAGCGTACAAGATCAACACGCAATGATCAGTAGCATCTCTACACAGTAGTAATGAGCATAGGAGAAGGTAATAAAGAAAAAAAATTACTCCATTTACAACAGCAATTAAAAGAATCAAATATCTAGTAATGAATTTAATCAAGGATGGAAAGAACCTGTACAGAGAATACTATAAAATATTACTAAAAGAAATTAAAGACCTAAATAAATGAAAGGACAGTCGTGTTCTTGGACTGCAAGATGAAATGCAATTAAGGTGTCAATTCCACCAAATTTATTTACAGATTCAACACAAACCCAATCAAAATTCCAATAGCCTACTTTGAAGAAATGGAAAAGTCAATTATCAAACATATTTAGAAGAGGAATGAAGCCCTGAAGAGCCAAAAACATCTTGAAAAAGAAGAATGAATTTGTAGGATTCACTTTTTCTGAATTTGAAGCATATTAAAATAGCATGGTACTGGCATGAAGACAGATACTGAACAAAGCACTTGAATTGAGAGTTCAGAAACAGACCCTCATATCTATGGTCAGTTAATTTTTTTTAAGTTTTTTTAAAAAGAGAGAGCACACGTTAGCAAGGTTAACATGGGCGTGCCCAAAGGAGGGACACACACTGAGTGGAGTGGGCCAGTGTGTTTTATAGGAAAGTTTTACCAGTGGCACTGTTTCCATAGTAACCTTTGAAAACTAGGTATATTCTTTGTTCTAGGAGGAAATAGTTAACAGAATTTATGGTTTGTTGTCATATACCTGAAACTTATCTTTGGACAAATGGTTAATCTTTATGACCCTATGCTTCCTATTATTAACTAAGAGTTTGCTTTGGGCCCAGAATTTTATAAGCTTTTATGGTTTGGGGAGGTTTCAGTGGTTTAGGGCAGGTTTGGGGACTTCAGGGAGATGTTTGCAGCTTTTCATTAGTTCCTGTGGAGCTAGTAAAGAAACAATGGACTTGGAGTTATCTGTTAACTCTTTCAGAGCTAAAAAGGAAACCAGGGGCTTACAGTTGTCCTATTTCATCCTGCTTCAATCCCTCCCCACCCCTCACACACACACAGAACTGCCCCGCCACCCCCAGGTAACTGAAATGCAGGTCTTAAGGGCTTGTGTCTTACATAGAAGATGCTGCTGTCCTCAGATCTTGTGAAATCACTCCTGGAAAGCTCACCAGGATATGTAACCAGTGCCCTGCTGGCTATGGTGCCAGCTGAGCCCTGATCCAGGTTCAAGAGTCTTGAAACTAAAAGAATTTAGAGATGAGAAAGCCAGTAGGCATAAGTAGTAAAGTTTATTAAAAGAAAAGTTTATTAAAAAGAGAGAGTACACATTAGAGACGTTAACATAGGTGTGTCCAAGGGAGGGACATGCCTGGTCAATTAATTTTTGACAAGACTGCCAAGTCTACTCAACTGGGACAGAAAAATCTCTTCAACAAATGGTGATGGGAAAACTGGATATCCATACCCAAAATAATGAAGGAGAACCCTTATGTCATACCTTACATCAAAATTAACACAAAATGGATCAAAGGCCTAAATATAAGAGCCAGGACCATAAAAATCCTAGAAGAAAATGTAAGGAAATATCTTCAAGAGCACATGGTAGGCAGTAATTCCTTGGACTAAAACCCGAAGCACAAATAATGAGAGAAAAAAATAGATAAATAGAAACTCCTCAAAATTAAAATTTTTGTACTCCAAAGGACTTGGTCAAGACAGTTAAAAGGTAACCTACCAGTGGGATAAAATATTTGAAAACCACATATCTGATAAGGGTTTAATATTCAGAATATATAAAGAAACCTTACAATTCAAAAATAAAAAAGACAACCCTATTTAAAAACGGCAAAAGACTGGAATAGACATTTTTCTAAAGAGGAAATACAAATGCCAAAAAAGCACATGAAAAGATGCTCAGCATCACTAGGTTATAGGGTTCTCCACAAAACCACAGTGAGATATCAGTTCACACCTACTAGAATGGCCACTATTGAAAAAACCCAAAGCTACAAGTGTTGGAGAGGATATGGAGAAATAGGAACACTCATTAACTGTTAATGGAAATATAAAATGATGCAGTAGCTGTTGAAGACTGGCATTGTCTCAGGAAGCTAAGTACAGAACTGCCATATGATCTAGTAAACCTATTAGGTATATATCCAGTAGAAATGAAAGCAGGAACTCCAACATATATCTGCACACCAATGCTCACAGCTGTGTTATTCACAATTGCCAAAAGATAGAAACAATCTAAGTGTCTATTAACCAGTGAATGGATAAACAATATGTATATATATGATAGAATATTATTCACCTGTAAGAAGGAATGAAGTCCTGATGCATGAAACAACATGGATGAACCTTGAGGTCATTATGTTGAGTGAAATAAGTCAGATACAAAAGGACAAATATTGTATGACCTCAATTATATGTACTACTACTAATAACAAACTCATAGACATAAAATCTACAATATAGGTTACCAGAAGAGAGAAAGAGGATAGAGAATGGGGAGCTGATGCCTAATTTGTTCAGAATTTCTAATTAGGTTGATTGTAAACATTTGAAAATAGAGATGATGGTACCACATTATTGCATTTGTAATTAACAGTGCTGAATTGTATGTGAATGTGGTTGAAAGGGGAAGTTTGGAGACATGTCACTAGAAGGAAACTAGAGGATAAACCATGGGACAATATGACACAGTGAACCTGTGGGTGATGACTGTGCTTAAAATAGTACAAATATTAGAAAATTCTTTCATGAACTATGACAAATGTTTGCAACTATTACAAGTCTTAATAAACAAGAGGTATATGCAAAAATACACCTAATGCAAACTGTGGACTGTGGTTAATGGTAATGTTTTAATATTCTTTCAGCAATTGTAACAAGGTTATCACACCAATGCTAAGTGTTAACGATAGGAATATAAAGGGTAATGAAAATGTTTTCTTTTTGTAGTAATGTAAATGTTCTAAATCAATTTTGGTGATGAACACAGAATTCTGTGATTATACTTAGAGCCATGAATTGTACACTTTGGATGGATTTTATAGAGTTTGAACATATCTATATGAAAATTAGAAGTCTTTGTATATCACTAGATAGCCACAAAAGAGAGAGAGGTCAAGCCACATAATGGAAGAAGAAACCTGCAAGGCAGTTAGTAACAAGCAATTAGTATCCATGATATATTTTAGAAAACACTTCCAAAAAGTATAAAAAAGAAAAAAGACCAAAACCATAAAAGGAGATGGGTGAGAGTGGTTCCAAGATGGCAGCTTCGTGAGCTGTGGAATCTAATTCCTCCTCCAGAGCAGCTAGTAAATAGGCAGGCACAGTACAGAACCACTGCTGGGGCCACATCAGTGACCAGACACACAGTGTACACCAGTCTGGATAAGCTGGACCAACTGCAATCCCACATAGAACTGTGAGTCCCCAAGCCACAGAGGCCAGTGCCCCTCCCCCATAGGCTGGTTCCCACAGAGGAAAGGAAAGAAACTTTACTAGCAGCTGGGGCTTAGCTCAACCAAGCTCCAATTGAAGAATTAATCAACAAATCTGACTACTGAAAATAGGCCCTCAGCTCAGATAAACCTCAAGTAAGAGCTAAAGGTACTAGGAGTTTTTCTGGGACGGAGGTGGGGTGGGGGGAAGACAAAAACAAAACAAAACAAAACCGATGGTTTTGGATCAGACAGCACAAAATACTTGAAAAAGGCTAGACCCTAAAAAAAGGGGGGGGGGGGACACATAGAACCTGGAGATACATAGAACAACACACCAACTTAAGCTCTTGATTAACAAACCCGAGGAATGGGGGTCCTGCTCTGAAAAGGAATTTTTTTTTTTTTGCTTTGTTTCTACTATTTAACAACTCATTAATCAGAACTGCAAGGCTTGTCAGGCTCCAGCTGCCCCAGGCAAAGGCAGAATTAAGCTTGTCTGAGAGATAAAGAGGCTGGTCAGGTGAAAAGAGCTAATTCCCTGGAGGCTGTGCCTTCTCCAGAAGAGGGGTGGGGCCCAGCTCAGGTGGAATCCTTCTCTCTCAAGGAACTCAGACCACAGGGACTGGAAAACTGAACAATTAAAGCCAGCTTAAAACCTCTCCTCTGTTTCAACCATGCCCCCAGCAGAGAGATTCTGCTGAAGTTAAAGGCACCTTATCACTTTATGCTGGTGGAAAACCACAGGCAGACAAGCACCACAAACTGGGCAGGATAGGAAAAACATAGAGACTAGAGACTTCATAATCAAGTTTGTCAACCTGTTGGGACTCACCTTCAGGGAAAACTGATGCAGGTGACTCTTTCCTCCTGAAAGGAGGCCAGTGTGGTCTGGAAAAATCTGACTGGGGTCTATAATATCTAAGACTCTCCTTAAAAAAAAAAAAAAGCTCCATATAGGCAGGGCAAGAAACAGAAAAACAAGAACTGAAAAATTCTTATTTGTTAAACAAAACCTATGCAAGAGGGCTATAATAAGCCAAACTGAATGTCAAAGAATAAGGAACAAAGCCTTACAGCAAGAAAATCCTAGGTAAAAGAAGGAAAACAATCTCCAGAATGAACTATTTAAGAATCAAATGCCTAGACCCTAGCAAAAAAATAACGAGTCAGATTAGGAAAACTGAAGATATGGCCTAGTCAAAGGAAAAGCCAACTATTCAAATGAGATACAGGAGTTGAAATAACTAATTCAAGATGTTCAAACAGACATGGAAAACCTCATCAAAACCAAATCAACAAGTTCAGGGAGGATATAAAGAAGGCAATGGACAAATAAAAAGAAGAAATCAAAAGTTTGACAAAAAAAATCACAGAACTTATGGGAGTCAAAGGCACACTAGAAAAAATAAAAACAAAACGAAACAAAAAACAATGGAAACCTACAGCATTAGATTTGAACAGGCAGGAGAAGGGATTAGTGAACTGGAGGACTGGACATCTGAAATCTGATGGGCAAAAGAAAATACAGGGAAAAGAATGGAAACATATGAGCAGGGATTCAGGAAACTGAATGACAACATGAAGCACATGAATATATATGTTGTGGATGTCCCAGAAAAAAGAAGAGAAGAAAAAAGGAGGAGGAAGACTAATGGAGGAAATTATCACTGAAAATTTCCCATCTATTATCAAAGACATAAAATTACAGATCCAAGAAGAGCATGTACCCCAAATAGAACAGATCCAAACAGACATACTCCAAGACACTTACTAATCAGACTACTAGATGTCAAAGATAAAGAGAATTTTGAAAGCAGCAGGAGAAAAGCAATCCTCACATACAAGGGAAGACTAATAAGGCTGTGTAGATTTCTCAGCAGAAACTATGAAGGCAAGAAGACAGTGGCAAGATATATTTAAGATTCTACAAGAGAAAAACTACCAACCAAGAATTCCTATCTCCAGCAAAATTGGCCTTCAAAAATGAGGGGGAAATTAAAACATTTTCAGACAAAAAAATCACTGAGAGAATTTGTGACCAAGAGACCAGCTCTGCAAGAAATACTAAATGGAGCACTGGAGGCAGGTAGGAAAAGATGGGAAAGAGAGGTGTGGAGAAGAGTATAGAAATGAAGATTATCAGTAAAGGTAAAAAGAGAAAAAAATTAGATGTGACACATAAAATCCAAAGGGCAAAATGGCAGAAGAAAGCACTGCCTTTACAGCAATAACATTAAATGTTAATGGATTAAACTCCTCAATCAAAAGACAGACTGGAAGAATGGATTGAAAACAGGACCCATTTATATGCTCTCTACAGGAGACTCATTTCAGATCCAAGGACAAACATAGGTTGAAAGTAAAAGGTTGGGAAAAGATATTTCAAGCAAACAACAATCAGAAAAGAACAGGAGTAGCTATTCTAATATCTGACAAATTAGACTTCAAATGTAAAACAATTAAAAGAGAATAAGAGGGACCTATGTTTTAATAAAAGGAACAATTCAACAAGAAGACACAACAATCATAAATATTTATACACTGAACCAGAGCACTCCAAAATACATGAGGCAAACACTGAAAACACAGAAAAGAGAAATAGACACATCTACCATGAGAGCTGGAGACTTCAATTCCCCACTCTCATCAATGGACAGAACATCTAGACAGAGGATAATAAAGAAATAGAGAAATAATAAAGAAACAGAGAATTTGAATAACACAGTAAATGAACTAGACTTAACAGACATTTATAGAACATTACACCACACAACAGCAGGATACACCTTTTTCTCAAGTGCTCATGGATCATTCTCAAGGATAGACCATATGCTGGGTCACAAAGCAAGTCACAATAAATTTAGAAAGACTAACATCATACAAAACACTTTCTCAGATCATAAAAGAATGAAGTTGAAAATCAATAATGGGCAGAGTGCCAGAAAATTCAAAAATATGTGGAGGCTCAACAACATACTCTTCAATAACCAGTGGGTCAAGGAAGAAATTACAAGAGAAATCAGTAAATATCTCGAGGCAAATGAAAATGAAAACACTACATATCAAAACTTACGGGATGCAGCAAAGGCAGTGCTAAGAGGGAAATTTATTGCCCTCAATGTCTATATCAAAAAAGAAGAAAGAGCAAAAAAAAAAAAAATCAAGGCATTAAATGTCCACTTGGAAGAACTAGAGAAAGAATAGCAAACTAACCCCAAAGCAAGCAAACAGAAAGAAATAATGAAGATTAGAGCAGAAATAAATGAAATTGAGAACATGAAAACAATTGAGAAAATCTACAAAACCAGAAGTTGGTTCTATGAGAAAATCAATAAGATTGATGGGCCCTTAGCAAGATTGACAAAAAGAAGAGAGAGGATGCAAATAAATAAGATCAAAAATGAAAGAGGAGACACAACCACTGACCCCACAGAAATAAAGGAAGAAATGACAGGTTACTATGAACAACTTTATGCTAATAAATATGACAATGTAGATGAAATAGACAACTTCCTAGAAAGGCATGAACAACCAACTTTGACTCGAGAAGAATTAGACTACCTCAACAAACCAATCACAAGTAAAGAAACTGAATCAGTCATTAAGAAGCTCCCCAAAAAGAAAAGTCCAGGACCAGATGGATTCATATGTGAATTCTACCAAACATTCCAGAAAGAATTAGTACCAATCCTGCTCAAACTCTTCCAAAGAATTGAAGAGGAGGGAAAGCTACCTAACTCATTCTACGAGGCCAACATCACCCTCATACCAAAGCCAGACAAAGATATTACAAAAAAAGAAAACTATAGACCAATGTCTCTAATGAATGTAGATGCAAAAATCCTCAACAAAATTCTAGCAAATCAAATCCAACAACACATTAAAAGCATTATACATCATGACCAAGTAGGATTCATCCCAGATATGCAAGGGTGGTTCAACATAAGAAAATCAATTAATGCAATACACCATATCAACAAATCAAAGCAGAAAAACCACATGATCACCTCAATTGATGCAGAAAAGGCATTTGACAAATTCAACATCCTTTCCTGTTGAAAACACTTCAAAGAATAGGAATAGAAGGAAACTTCCTCAACAGAACAAAGGGAGTATACGGAAAAACTCACAGCTAATATCATCCTCAATGGGGAAAAACTGAAAACTTTCACCCTAAGATCAGGAACAAGACAAGGATGTCCATGATCAGCACTTTTATTCAATATTGTGTTGGAAGTTCTAGCCAGAGCAATTAGACAAGAAAAAGAAATACAAGCATCAAAACTGGAAAGGAAGAAATAAAACTCTCAATGTTTGCAGATGATATGATACCATATGCCAAAAACCCTGAAAATTCTCCAACAAAACTACTAGAGCTAATAAATGAGTACAGCAAAGTGGCAGGTTACAAGATCAACACTCAAAAGTCTGTAGTGTTTCTATACACTAGTAATGAGCAATCTGAGGAAGAAATCAAGAAAAAAAAATTATATTTACAACTGCAACCAAAAGAATAAAATATTTCAGCATAAATTTAACCAAAGATACAAAACATCTATACAAATAAAACTACAAGAAATTGCTAAAATAAATCACAGAAGGCATAAATAAAAGGAAGGGCATATTGTGTTCATGGATTGGAAGACTAAATACACTCAAGATATCAATTCTACCTAAATTGATCTATAGATTCAATGCAATACCAATTCAAATTCCAAAAACTTACTTTGCAGAAATAGAAAAACCAATAACTACATTTATTGGTTAGAAGGGCATGGTGCCCCAAAGAGTTAAAAATATCTTAAGAAGAATGAAGTCAGAGGTCTCACACTACCTGACTTTAAGGGGTATTACAAAGCTATAGTGGTCAAAACAGCATAGTACTGGCATAAAGATAGATATACTGACTAATGGAATCAAATAGATGTTCAGATACAGAGCCTGTCATCTATGGGCAATTAATCTTTGATAAAGCATCAAGCCAAGTCACCTGGGACATAGCAGTCTCTTCAATAAATGGTGCCTAGAGAACTGAATATCCATATACAAACGAATGAAAGAGGATCCATATCTCATACCTTATATAAAAATTAACTCAAAGTGGATCAAAGACCTAAACATTAAGACCATACAGCTTTTAGAAGAAAATGTAGGGAAATATCTTATAAAATATTATAAGAGGAGGTGATTTCCTAGATCTTACACCCAAAGCATGAGCATTGAAGAAATAGATAAATGGTAAATCCTCAAAATTAAAGACTTTTGTACCTCAAAGAACATTGTTAAGAAAGAAAAAAGGCAGGCTATGCAACAGGAGACAATATTTGGAAACTGCATATCAGATAAGGGTCTACTATCCAGAATATATAAGGAGATTCTTCAACTCAAAACAAAAAGACAAACAACTCAATTAAAAAATTGGCAGAAGACATGAACAGATACTTCTCAGAAGAGGGAATACAAATGGCTAAAAGGCATATGAAAAGATGTTCAATTTCACTGGCTATTAGGGAAATGCAAATCAAAACCACAAGGAGATATAATCTGACACCCACTAGAATGGCCGTTACCAAAAAAAAAAAAAAGGAGAACAAGTGCTGGAGAGGATGTGGAGAAAGAGCAACATATATCCACTTTTGGTTGGAATGTAAGATGGTATAACTGCTGTGGGAGGCAGTCTGGCGGTTCCTCAGGAAGCTAAGTATAGAATTGCCATATGATCCAGCAATACCATTGCTAGGTATCTATTCAGAGGACCTGTGGGCAAGGACACAAATGAACATTTGCACACCAATATTTATAGCAGCATTATTTACAATTGCTAAGAGATGCAAACAGCCCAAATGTCCATCAACAGATGAGTGGTTAAAGAAGCTGTGGTATATACATATAATGGAATATTACACACCTGTAAGACAGAATAAAGTCATGAAGTATGTAACAACATGGATGGACCTTGACATTCTGCTGAGTGAAATTAGCCAGAAATAAAAGGACAAATAATGTATGGTCTCACTGATATGAACTAACATTAATGAGTGAAATTTGAGCATTAAAGTTAAGAACACAGGTTATCAGTAGATAGAAATAGTGTAGAGATTGGGTAGTTGGCACTGAAGGGATGCAGATTGTGCAACAGGACTGACTGTAAATATTTAGAAATGGATAACCCAATACTACCTGATTGTAGCACAATAATGTAAGCACACAAGTGAAGCCGAATGTGACAATGATAGAGAGAGAAGGGCTGGGGGCACATATGAAACCAGAAGGAAAGGCAGATGATAAATATTGAGATGGTATAATTTTTGAATGCCTAGAGTATACAATGATAGTAACTAAACATACAAATTTAAAATGTTTTTGCATGAGGAAGAACAAAGGAATGTCAATATTGCAGGGTACTGAAAATAGCTGGTCATTCATATTTTAAACTTCAACTTCTGTGTGAGACTAAAGCAAGAAATGTTTATTTGGTGCAAAATTTATATTTTCACTAGTACATTTCTTAATTTAACTTATATGGACAGTTTAATTGAACACCATAAGTACATGGAACCTTGAATAGGGCATGAGATTTTGTTGGTTTGTCCAGGTTAGTGTGATTCCCCAATAAATCCCAGAGGGATTTGAACAGTGAACAAAGAAGTATTTGCAAAGTCCCTTTTGGGGGAATGGGGAGAAAGGGGGAAAAATTCACCTTCCCCATTTGGAGAATTCTTGATCATCTCACAAGCAGTGGGGACAACCAAATCAATAAGCCAAGCCCTCAATCTTCGGGTTTGCCCCTATGAAATTTATCCCTGCTAAGGATAGGCTAAACCTACTTAAAATTAGGTCTAGGGTGGGCCACAGTGGCTCAACAGACAGAGTTCTTGCCTGCCATTCTGGAGATGCAGGTTAGATTATCAGTGACTGCCCGTGCAAAATTAGGCCTAATAGTCACCCCCCCCCCTCACCAAGAGACCCTCTTTTGTTGCTCAGATGTGGCCTGCCTCTCTCTCAGCTGACACAGAGTGCAAACTCACTACCCTCCCCCTCTACATGGGACAAGACTCCCAGGGGTGTAAACCTCCCTGGCAAGATGGGACAGAAATCCTAGGATGAGCTGGCACTTTGCATCAAGGAATTGAGAAAACCTTCTCAACCAACAGGGGGAATAGAGAAATGAGACAAAATAAAGCATCAGTGGCTGAGAGATTTCAAACAGAGTCAAGAGGTTATCCTGGAGGTTATTCTTACACATTATATTCTTACACAACATAATATATATATATATTATAATGTGTAAGAAAATAAAAGGAGGTTATATATATATATATGTACCATATAGTTTATGGTATATTAGAGAGGCTAGAGGGAAGTACCTGAAACTGTAGAGCCGTGTTCCAGTAGCCATATTTCTTGAAGATAATTGTATAATGATATAGCTTTTGCAATGTGACTGTGTGATTGTTAAAACCTTCTGTCTGATGGTCCTTTTATCTATGGCATGGACAGATGAGTAAAATATATGGATACAAAATAAACAATACGGGGAACAAAGGTTGAAATAAATTGGGTAGATTGAAATACTAGTGGTCAATGAGAGGGAGGGGTAAGGGGTATGGCATGTATGAGTACTTTTTTTTTTTATTTCTTTTCCTGGAGAGATGTAAATGCTCAAAAAAATGATCATGGTGATGAATACACAACTATGTGATGATTTTGTGAGCCACTGATTGTAACCATGTCAAGAATATCTGTTTGTTGTTTACTATAAAAATATTTTAAAAAAAAGAAAATGGGCAGTGGGAATGAAAAGGTTTGTCATAAAAGAAAAAAACTTTATTAAATCATGAAAAGATGCTCGGTTGCCTAATATTTTGGGAAATACAATCTTAAGCCACAATGAGATGCTATTTATAACACCTAGATTGGCCCAAAATAAAAAATCTCACAATACCAAGTGTTGATGAGGATATGCAACAATATGCTTCTCTTATCTGCTGCTTCTGGGATTGTAAACTGACATAAAAACTGTGGAAAGACATCTGGAAGAATCAAAAGCTATGAAATTAAAAATGCTTTTATAAGTTTGCGAGAAACTTATTTGATGACAAAATTCAATCTGAAGTTATGTAAGACTATTCATAAATAAACTATCCATGTAATTATCAATAATTTCACTGCAGATGTACTTGTATGTGTGTGTGTATTTATGTTTGGTATTGGACTCTTACAGGCCTGCGCCCCAGTAGCATTATATAATATATGGTATATGCACAAAATTATATTTGTAGAATAAAAATTAAATTCTCAAATTCATCTGAACCCAAGAGTTTCAGGATATGGAATTGTGGATTTCCATTTAGTTAACTGTTTTACATCTTTTAGCCAGAATTTTCATCCACACACACACATCCAGACATACACCACAGTTTCCAGAAAAACTCAACACATGTACAAAGAGTTATAAAGGAGCATTCATAGCAGAATTTTAAAAATATCGTAACAATGAAATGAATGGATACATTGTGGTATATTTGAGACAATGACATCAATAAAAATTGATGAACTAGAGTTGTGTGTGACTGCATAATTAGTCTCATACACTAACTGAGTAATAAATAATAAGATTGAGTAATGAAGCAACTTATTGATGGATATACACTGTATGACAATTTATATAAGGTGTAAGAACAGGCAAAGCCATCCTTTATGTCATTTACGGATGTAACCATAGATAGTAAAGTGTAAAGAAATGGAAGTAGATAATAAATATCATATTTAGTATAGTGATAACTTGTACAGGAAAAGAAAAGGAAATCAAAACTTGAGAGAAAGAAATACAGAAGGGCTTCAATTTTTTCATTGATACACAAATGCTTGTAACATTAATATTTCTGTCAGGTACTGTTAGCACTCCAAAAATTACAATCTCCTTTCCAAAGAAAGAGAACATCAGCCATGCTATGCATATACCACACTTTATTGATTACTTTCATTTTATAATCAAATTTGAAATCAGGTAGTGTTAATCCTCCAGTTGTTTTTTTTCAGACATGTTGGCTAGGTCCTCTGAATCTCCATGTGAATTTTACAATTTTAATGAGTTGTTATTCTCAAAACATGCTGATATTTTTAAGCAGCTTTTATTGAGGTATAATTTACATATTATAAAATCAACAAATTTTACATGTATAAATTAATTCAAAAGACCTAGAATAGCCAAAAATGACTGAGAAAGAAGAATAATTACAAGGCTGTCACTGCTTGATTTCAAGACTTATTTTTTTCCTGACATCTTTTAGTCTTTCTTTGTATTTTCTTTATCTTCTTGAGAATATTGAAGGTCATTTTAAAAGACTTCATCTGGTATGTCCACAATCTGGTCTTTATTTACATTCTCTGGAGTTTTTATCCTTTTCCTCTGGCTGGGTCTCCATTTTCTATTTTTTGTCTGTCTTGTAATATTTTACTTATACTGTACATTTTAATATTTTAAAATGTTAACTCTGGTAGGGCATAAGATTTTGTAGGTTTATCCAGAGTGATGCCCCAATAAAGCCCAGAGTAATTTGAACAGTGAGTAAAAAAATATTTGCAAAGTCCCTATCTGGGAAGGGTGAGAAAGGGGGAAAATTCAACTTCCCCAAGTAGAGAATTCTTGATATTCTCACAAGCAGTAGGGACAACCAAAGCAATAGGCTGAGACCCCAATCTTGGGGTTTGTTCATATGAAACTTAACCCCACAAAGGAGAGGTCAAGCCTACTTAATATTAGGCCTAAGAGTCACCCCCAGGAGAACCAAACCTCTTCTGTTGCTCAGATGTGGCCTCTCCGTCCAGCCAGCATAACAAGCAAACCCACTGCCCTCCCCCTGTCTATGTGGGACATGACTCCCAGGGGTGTAGACCCTCCTGGCAACATGGGACAGAAATCCTATAATGAGCTGGGACTCAGCATCAAGGGATTGAGAAAACCTTCTCGACCAAAAGGGGGAAGAATGAAATGAGACAAAATAAAGTGTCAACGGCTGAGAGGTTCCAAACAGAGTCAAGAGGTTATCCTGGAGGCTATTCTTATGCATTAAATAGATATCACCTTGTTAGTCAAGATGTAATGGAGAGGCTAGAGGGAACTGCCTGAAAATGTAGAGCTGTGTTCCAGCAGCCATGTTTCTTGAAGAAGACTGGATAATGATATAGCTTTCACAATGTGACTGTGTGACTGTGAAAACCTTGTATCTGATGCTCCTTTTATCTACCTTATCAACCGACCAGTAAAACATACAGAATAAAAATAAATAATAGGGGGAACAAATGTTAAAATAAATTTAGATTGAAATGCTAGTGATCAATGAACGGGAGGGGTAAGAGGTATGGTATGTATGCTTTTTTTTCTGCTGTCTTTATTTCTTTTTCTGAATTGTTGCAAATGTTCTAAGAAATGATCATGATGATGAATATGCAAGTATGTGATGATATTGTGAATTACTGATTATATATGTAGAATGGAATGATCATATGTTAAGAATGTTTGTGTTTGTTATATTTTTAAAAGAAAAAACATGTTAACTCTGGGATTCATTCCTTGATAGGTCTGTTTCTTAAGTTTGTAACCAGCTAATAATATGACAGATTTTCCTGAGTGTCAGGAGCTAACAAAACCAAATAAGCCTAAGCAGAAAAATCTGTAAAAAACAAACAAACAAAAAACCCCAAAACTCTAGACTTTCACCATCTTTCCTAATTGGCTTTGGGTTGGCTGGTGCTGTTTCTTCGAGTTCAGCCCTCCTATCAGGAAGGTCAGTCCCAGGCATATGCAAAGCACAGCATCTTCCCTGTCTTTTCTGGGCCTGTGTCTTACCCTGGGCTTGTGGTTGCTAGTGGCCTTAGGAGTTCCCTTGCTTGCAGGAGTTTGAATGCCCCTCAACTTCTCAGGAAGCAGAACTTCTTCCTTTCCAGGGCATTACACTGCCTGACTTAAAGCAGATAAACTTCTGCCCCAGGCCATCTACCTCAAAAGTTTCTTACATTGCTTTTATTGTCTCAAACAGTCTTTTCATTGAGTGTGAATTTTGTGGGGGTGAAGGAACACCAGAGAGGAGCTTCCCAAGACAGTCTTTCCCAGCCAAAATGAAACTGCCAGAAGGCTTCAAACTGCCGTAAGGATGGACTGAGGGAGGAGGCAGGAGGGGCACCAGGAGCTTCTCCCATAGTTCCCCAAAACCATGCTTTCTTGACTCAGCTCCTGCCCAACAAATGTAGCCCTTCAACTGTCGTCCACAGCTCTGGAGATTGGGGTCTCTAAGTCACCTCCACTGCCTTTGTCCTGCACAGTTTGGAACAATGGCTGCCCTCAGAACCCCCAGCAATCTGAAGTAGCTAATCAAAAGCAGTGATCAGCAATCAGCCTGGGGCTGCCACCACCACCATCATCCCCCTGTCTTGGGGAAGTGGATGTTTAAGTGCATATCTGGCATCAGTAAACTATGCTAGGACTGAGACTTCACTGCTGCCTGTTGTTAGAGTAGATGCTGGCCAGTGGTAACAGCCACACAGAAAGGGTAATTTATTGGCATTTACCATAATTTACCAACCTGTTTCTCCTGCTCTTCCCTGGACTTTGAGCTTTAACATAGTTGAATTAGACAGTTCCTGCCTGTTAAATTGTTGTTCTGCTGAAGGAACTAATTCCTGGAGCTTCCAACTCTGCCATCTTCCTACCCAAAACATATTTTTTAGTCAGTTTGGTCATATCATATTCCAATAAATTTACTTTGTACAAATTTTTTAATCTGAAGACTCAGTATTACATGAATCTTACTTAAATTAACAACCATATTTCTTAGTATTGTCTTCTACGTCTTTAGCATATGAGACAATGTAGTGGGAAATTGTGAGAAACAGACTTTTTTTTCTATAAAAAAACACTAAGGCTGCATGTAATAGAAGTTTAAATTATCAGTAAACCAGAAGGAAGAAGACACTGAAATATAGGGATTATGAATTCCAACAAAAACAGCTGAGCTAAAGCAAAAGTTCTGTAATTAACGATAACCAGAATATTAAAGGTCTGTGTCCTGTTATGAAGTGCTAATGTAAATCAGACACATACAGCCAAGATCTTGACTCATCCACCATACAACAGTTTTCCATGGTCTCCCTCCTGCCAATTTACTCAGAATAGTCTGTTTTTCCCAAGAACAGAAGGTAAAAAGGACACGTCTCCTAATGAAAGTCATTTGTAAGTAGAAAAATCTTCACTTAAGAGGGAAGTAAAAAGTTCAGTGAAGTAATTAAGTCACTAAAAGTTCTCTTTAAATTACACCTTTTGAAGCCTTCACTTAATATACTTTGCACCCAAGTTTTATATCCTAGGCACGTGGAATCGATTTCTATCCACAGGATATATATGCTACGTCCTACTTGTTCATCAGACCTAGGAACCTTTAGCATCTGACTGACAAAATAAAAGCTAAAGTGTTAATCCCATTGCATCCCCCCACTCCCATTTCTGTAAAAATTTGCACTTAGAAATGTTATTTAGTAATGATTTGCATATGAAAAGAGGCACATTTGCTAATTTAACAAACAGAACCCTTACCAAGTACAGATAAAAATCTTGATTTTCAACTTCAAACAAAAAAAAAAGTCAGTTAGATTTTAAAAGAAATCTAAAAACTGCCCTGGTTAGGGTGGGGTGGGGGTCATTACATTAATTGTGTTCAAAATAAATAACATTTAAAATTTTTGAATTAAAATGGCTTTAAGAGGGTTTATTTTTTTTCATCACTTTTTAAAACCTCTTTAAAAGACATTTAAAAATGAACTTTTTGTGGAATGCTGGCTCTTCAAAACATCACCAGAACAAGTTGTGGATAATACAAAGCTGAGGTTTTTGCTTGTCACATAAGGAAGAACACTACACAGAGTCTGATACCTTTTCAGTGGGGAATTGTCTATTTGAAGCAATCTACTGAGTTTGGGTTTAAGGTAGGTTCTTGTAATGGGAATAGTACTGATCATAATTCTCTTTTTAAAATTTTTATTTGATACCATAGCAAAGTCAATTTCTCAATGTAAATATCAGTACTCTTTTTAAACTTCCCTTCATGTGAATAAGGATTTCCTGTGTCATGAAGTTTTGAATACCTTGTAGCATTTAGCACAATAGCCTTGCCTAGTATGTGATCAATAAAAACATGCTTAAATTATGTATAGATTAAAAATAAGAGGTTTTGATTTTCCTGTTTTCTCATAACGTGAAATGTTACCCTAATAACATTTATCCCTAATAATATCTAAGATAATCTTAATACTTGTTGGATTTCTCTTCTCAGGATTTCATGAGTTGAAGTGAAAGCATTTATTTTGACTTGATAATTATGCTTATAAGCCCCAATAAATCCTAGTCAGGACAATAATGATCTACATTAATAAACAATAAAAACCCTTCCACCAAAAACCTTTGAGACCAATATAATGTGATGTTCCTGGTGTTATTAGAATGAAACTGTCCAAATTCTCAAGTATTTATAGGTTGTGAAGCCATTCCAAACTATACATAAAATTAAATGGAACATTTGTAAGCTAAATAGGTCTTTTCTAATCGAATTTTCCACATGAGAGTAATTTAACTCCACTTTAAAGTCTTACCTTGGGTTTAAATCTTTGCTATCTGGGTACTAGGCTCCAGGGCTGACAGTTCTTGTTTACTGAACTGGTAGAAAGGACAAAAGCCAATCTTCAGTAGCCACTTGATGATGCCTAGTATTACTAGTACCCTAGTTAAGTCTTGCACATCAAGCTTTCTGCACTTAAGACCACAAATTGTTACAATTGCCATTTGGGACAGGTTGCCACATAAGATTTTTTTCATCTTCCCTTTTAAGGCCTTGAGGAGTTTCAGAGTTTTGAAAGAGAGTTAAGTGGACAATCAAAAATGTAACATAGCTCCATCCTTCTATTTTTTTTGGAGTAGAATTAATCCAGACCTTCATTATAAGGATGGGAAATCAGCAGGTTCTAATTTGTCTTAGCTACAACTTCCTCAGAGAACCTTTGGCAAGTTTCTTGGCTACTTTAAGCTCCTATTTATTTTACAATGAGGGAACAAGTTAAACAGGATCTGAGTTCCCAAACTTTATCTGACATAACTCTTTTTTTTTTTTTTTTTTTTTTTTTTTTTTTTTTTTTTTTAAGGAAAGACAGAGAGAAGGAAGGAAGGATAGAAGGAAGGAAGGAAGGAAGAAAGGGAAACATTTTTAAACATTTTCTTGTTTTATTGTATTCTGTTTCTCCGTTTTTGTTACATGGGCTGGGGCCGGGAATCGAACCGAGGTCCTCCGGCATAGCAGGCAAGCACTTTGCCCGCTAAGCCACCGCGGCCCGCCCTGACATAACTCTTTTAATGGATGGTTTTCTCTTTCAACATAGTCCTCAGAGTGCAACTTATACAAATTATATGAAATTCCTGAAATACTAGCTATCACTACATTCTTTTCTACTCCTTGACATAATAATGAATGACAGTGTTAAAGATGGCCTTGAATCTATTCTGGCGCTTAAGAAAGTAAATCACTCTAGAACTACAACTGTATTTCTCTGTAGTTAGCATAATCATAACTGATAATGACACACTAGAGTTTCATATTGTGGTTGAGAACCATGGGATTAAATATCAACTTCTCTGCAGGACCTCTGAAATCCAATATAGCATAACATGCTGAAAGCAGTATATGACTATCACGGGCACACCCCAAGTAGCATGGAAAGATGGAGGTGATGTAGGCACTATTGCAAACAGGGCACATGGTAAGTTGTTGTGAAGCAGGGAAAGGGAGAGTTATTAACACCTAGAAGCAGGATTCTGTCCTCCTACGCTGCCTCACTGCTCTTGTATTGATTGACAAAAAAGACTGAAGACAATGTAATGATTTCAAATGATAATATTTTTCCACCTCTGGAGGCCTTACAGTTGCTATAGCTAATGTGCATTTTACTTTCATCGTTAGCATCATAGTCTCATAGCAGCATTACTAAGCATTACTTTGGGGAAAGATGTCCTACAGTCACAGTTGTTTTATCTTATGAACTTACATTTTAAACCAATCCACTCAGTGCAGATGAGTAAGGAAAGAGCACATGTAAACATATGGCTAAATAAAACCAGAAAAGTCACTTTTCACACTGAGAATTAGTCCTCCCAAAGTTGTGACTAAAAGAAAATGTAAATAACCAACCTTTTTAATATAATAGATGTGCAATACACATACATTTTAATTGAAAAAAATAAAGTTAACATGAATTACTAAAGGAATTCTTACTATATTGATCATAAAGGTCAAAGATCTGTCTTTATCTCATAGACAGTTAAACTGTCTATAAAGAATTTCAAAGAAAGCCTGCCCTTTGCTTTCATCAATGTCTCCAATATTGTAAGAGGCTTTCTGTACAGAATTGAAATCCTGTGCTTTCAATTCTTTTCCCTGGACATATAACAAAAATTCTCTTGTCTAAGCAGTTTGAAGAAAAGAAAAAAAGAGGTGATATGGAAGTGTTTGTGGAAAAGTCTTTTTCAGAAGGACTGCTCTTCTGTGTAAGGGATTTGCCATTCATTGTGAAGAGGAGTGTTGTCTAAAGGCCTGAAGACTATACTCCCTTGAGCAATCAGAGAGGATTTTATGTAACAGAAGAGAGCATCCTAATACATTATTAGTTTGGATAAACAGCTAAAACAGCACCCAAATATAACTAACCACAATCTTATGTAAGCCTTGAAGATCACGGTAAAGTTTGCTTTGAAACTGATGTCTATAAAATGCTTAAAGAATGTTATTCTGTCCTGATAGGTGAACCCTATAGTTCATTCTTGTTATAAGTATTATTTCTGTGAATCCAAAAATGGCAATAAAATCACGACCTCATAGAATGCCAGAGTTATTCCATGGAAAACTTCAACAAAATCTCTATGGGCTAAGTAATAAAAATGAAGGGAAATGAGTTGGTGGGAACAAGAGCTTCCCACACTCTAATGTGTTTCTGATTTTTTAACAACTGGTTTTGGGAAAAAACAGCACATAGTTTTAGAACAGGAAGAAAAAGGAACATATTATGAAAACAGTATAATAATACTCCTCTCCATTTGGAATCATTAGCTAACATACTGCTTCCTATTAAGAAGAAACAATAAGATTTTTATCCCTCTTTTAACCAAAGGAGAGCTACTCTACACAAGGTCAGGAAGCAACTCAAAGAACTTCACATCAAACTTGATTTACTATTTAAATCTCGGGAAGAAGCCTGATTGATTTCTCGTCCATATAAAGACACCATTTCAAATTAGAAATCCACTGATATTAGGTTGGTTTGTTTTTCTGCAGGTATTTTATATTTTATTCATCTTTAGAATACTGTAAATTCTTGTACTCTAAAATATGGTACATATGTCCATATTTTTAAAATATTGCTTACTGACTTTTTTAAAATTAGAAATTTAAGGCATATTTTTAAAAATCTGGGAAATACACAAAAAGATAAAAGTTGAATTTTTTTTAAAAAATCAAATAACTAGAATCCTACCTACTGACATCAGAGATAAATACCTTACATTTTTATCATTTACTCCCTTTCAGCTTTCTCCTTATCTCCCTCACCCTTCTTTTCTCTCCCTTACTAGTCTCACTCAAATAAAAGGTTTGTGAGCTGCCCAGATCCCTTTTTAAAACTACGTCAATGATTCCCACTCACACTACCTCCCAAGACTGTTGGCTACTTAAGAGTCAAACCGAGTTCCTTTCTGGAAATTGCAGTAAGCCAAAAAGCCAAATTTGTCATGCCCAAGTTTACTCCCTGTTTCTGGGGAATAGCCTCCTTCCAAGAGTAGTTAATGTGGTGGTACAAATGCCTGGCCACTTTGCCTCAATTCAGGAAGGTAGTGTGAAGGTTCATCCAGCTCCAGAGCTTCGTGAGAAACAGGAAATAGGTTGAATCCTCTGTTGCAACTACATCATCATTTAAATTTTCCCTCTGCCAAATTTTACTTCATTCCCTTACAAGTCTGTACACTGAGTACATTCCTTGATAGAACCTTTGCCTGCAAATCTCCATCTTTGAGTCTAATTCTGAGACACGTGACCCAAGGCAGTAGGTATAGGAGTGGTCTTAGGAAAAGGGATCTAAACTGGAACATCACATCTGGATCACCAAACAGGTGACTGGCAATGAGGACCTCATCAATTGATGTAGATGGAACAATGGCAGCCCTAAATGTGCCATAACAGCACAGTTCATACTCTTACTAGTAGTGAATGTAGAGGGGATATTGCTGAACATCAGTGTACTATCTAGTATATATCTCAAGCTCTTGAGAAGATGAAGTGGAGCTGTAGTTAAATGAAATTTTCTGAAACTATGAAATTAGATGACAGTTACTGGGGAATATCAATGCTTTCAAGAAAAACAAAGGCTGAGGCTAATCACCAATTGAAGATGCAAGTGTGAAAGTCTGGGAGTCTCCTTGGCAACATATAAAGGAACTTCAATCTCCTGCCATTGGAGAGAAAGCAAATTCAAAGGCAAAAATGTATGATCCATAAGCAGGGTGCTCAGATGCCTAGGTTATCCACTACCACCAAACCAGAGCTGCTTCTTCCTTCATGGTTATAGTGACATGAAGATTCCCTTAGGAACAACTGACAGAGGAGGGAAAAGGCCTACTTTAGTTCATGGGTAGGTTTGTTCAGTGTGTGGGTGCAAGCCAAAACGCATTACATATACCTATCAGCCCAGCTTAGGAGAAGTAGTGCAAGAAAGTGGTAAGGGGAAAAACTATCTGGTAGACAGAACTTTGGTTGATGAAATTGGTATATGGTTTGTGTGGAAAGAGGTGTGCCCCAAGGTAAGTATATTCACAGATTCATGAAATGTGGCAAAGGGTTTGATTGGTGGATCAGGGATTTAGAATAAAGATTGGAAGACTGACAGAAGAGATACATGGATGCACATATGTGTGTGTGTAGAAGTGTGAGGGTCTTTGTATTACATATTGACGTCAACCAGAGAACATCCATCATAGAAGAGGCATTAGACATCCAAATAGCCAAAATGACTGAACCTAGCTAGCCTTTTCTATCAACCACCCCATCACTGGAACAACTGTCTCACATAACATTGGTGACAGACATGAAGGCTGTGCATGGGCTCGTAACATGGAGTCCCACTCATAAGGCCCATCTAGGTCCTAAAACTGTTGAACTATGAACCTCAATCACAGAGACAAAAGTTATACATTAAATAAAGCACCATCACTTGAGGCAAGTATCAGACTATAGGTAGAAAGCTGAATACACTGAACTCATTCTCCCTGATAGGAGCTTGAGTTTACCTTTACTGAAAACAACATGCATTCCATGTATACATATGCCTTTCCAGTCTATAGGGCCTCAGCTAGCACCATTATCCAAGAATACACAATGTTAGATCCCCCTACAGAGGATTTCACAAAATATCACCTTGGACTAAGAGATCCATTTTATGTCAAAAAGATATAGCAGTGGGCACATGACCAAGGGAACCACTGGTTTATCAAATTCAGTGGAAGCATAATAGACTAATGAAATAGTCTTTTGATAGTATGCCCAAGGTAATGGTTTGGAGATTAAACCCTGTAAGAATAAGGAACCATCCTCTAGGATACAACATACACCCTAAATCAGTAACTATCATATGGTATTATATCCCCAATAAGTAGAAGATGTGAGTCCAGGAACCAAGGGGTGGAAGAAACAGTGGCTTAATATCCCTCCTTCTCTCTGATTCCCTTGGGGAAATTCGTGATTCTTGTCCCCACAATTTCATTTCCGTGCATCTAGATATCTTGACTTTCTTAAAGGAAATGCATCTATAATGGGCACAGAAATATTCCCATTCAATATTAAGCTATAGCTGAAGCCCTGTCACTTCAGGCCTCTCATGTTAAGACAACAATAGGCAGTGGAGTGCTGGAGCTTGTTCATACTGGCTCTAAGTGACTTCACGTTGGTAGATACAAATTGGCCAAAATAGGAGTGATTATACCATAGAAATTGCATCTATTATAAATCAGGGCTCTCCCCACTATTCTTAACGTTAGCTGTTACACATTTTTCTGCATACCACTGACAGGTGGCAAGGAAAGGAGACTCCATCTTACCAGGATTAACTGACCTTAATCAGGAAGAGGTAGGCATTTCATTGCCAATAGCAGTGGTCAGTCTTGAATTCAAAGGACTTTGACCCAGAATGAGTGATACTGCAAATCTGATCATTTTCATGTGTCAGAGAACTAGTTATTACTCCCACACATGCTAAGCAGAGTGTCTGGATCCATTCACCACAAAAGTCTCAACCTTTTGACTCCGGAGAATAGAAAGAGTTTTTTCTCTCCCACTATTTTCCAAATCCCACACATTTTCTCCACAGCAGGAAGGACCACTTCCTTTAGGGGAAGCCCCCACCCTGACCCACAGGATGTGGTTGGCCTTGTTTTTTTTTTTTTTTTTGCCTAGACAAAGCAATTCCAATAATCTTCAAGATATTTCCTGAAACCTGCTTCATATAATCTAGGAGAAAATCAACTGTGGAAAGACGACTTAATTTAAATTAATATCTAGGAGAATATATTTTCTAATTCTTTAAGGACATGGTTTGGCAGAAGTTAAACTCAGTTTATATTATACTTTGCATCTCACTGGCATAGTATCTACATTTGGAAGTATGATTTCAAATTGTTCCTAACTTAAGTGGGTTCTTATGTTCTTGTAACTAACTTGATAACTTTTCTAAAATAAGTGATGCCTATTTCAAAGTAACTGATTTCTTGACCTTCAGAGACTGAATTTGGTCACAATTAACAATTTGTTTGCGTAAAAAATATTCTGGGATTCGAGGGTAGTTTAGTAGAATTTTCGCCTCCCATGTGGGAGACCCAGGTTTGATTCCCCACCTGTGCACTCACCTCCCCCTCCAAAAAAAATAAAAAATTTTCAACAAATGTTGCTGCAATAATGGGATACTCATATGGAAAAAGAATGAACTGTGACCCCCATCATACAGCATACAAAAAAGAAATTATTTCTTAATGGGCATCCCACTACACACACACTCTTCTCTAAAATGCATGTGGTTTTTCATGTTTAGAAATCTTAGGGTGTATTTAACACTCTATTCTTTTTTCCCCCCCAACAAGCTATTATTATATTGACAAATTTCAAATGATAGTATGTTAGAATGGAATGTTTAGGAGATATATAACCAATTTGTATTGTCTATATATATTCCTACAAAGTTTATATATGAAATTGCAAATAGTAAAAAAGTAGCTCATTGTAATTTTTATTTGCATTTCCCATTGCACTGAGACTGACCATCTTTTCATATGCCAATTGGACATCCATGTCTTTGAAACTCCTTACACGTCTTTTTAAAATTGGATTCTTTCACTTTCTTTTTGATTAGTAGAAGTTCTTAATATTATCTAGACACATTAAGAAATATGTTTTGAGAATATCTTCTCCCAGTTTGTGGTTGGACTTTCCTTTCTTTTAATCATACCATTGGCGGACAGAAGTTCTTAATTTTAAAGTTGAATTCACTGTTGGTGTCTGTTTAACAATGTCATGAAGTTATTCACGGTTTCTTGTAGGAAACTTATCATTCACATTTAGCTCTAAGTTCGGAGTATCTTTGAGATAGGAGATCAAAAGTAACTACCCAGTTACATTAGCATCATTTTTTGAAATGACTGTTTTCCTTCTTAAATTCCAATGGCAAATTTATTCAAGATTAGGTGAACTTACATGTGGATCCATTTTCGATTTTCATTTTGTATTCTGTTGCATTGGTTTATCCGCTTGTTCTTTCATCAATGCCACATTTCTTTAGTATACTTTGATACCTAAGAATGTAATTCCTACATTTCTTACTTCTTATTCAAGCAGGCCTAAGCTATTCTAGTCCTTTGCATTTTCTTATAAATTTTACAGTTTGTCGATTAACACACACACACACACACACACACACACACACAATACCCTTGCTGTGGTTTAGAATCTGATTTCACTGAAAAGACAGACTAATGTAGAGATAATATCTTACAAATATTTGCTTCCAATCCACAACAATGGCATATAACTCCAACTATTTAGGTGTTCCTTCAATTCTCTCAGCAATACTCCATAGTTTTTAGAGAAGAAATCTTGCACATATTTGTTAGATTTCTTCCATGGAGTTGAGATATTTTGATACCATGCTAAATGGTAGTACTTATTTTTCAATTTTTCCAATTGATTTTTCTTCTATGTGGAAATATGGAAATACACATGATAAATACATTTTTACCTTACAATTAGCAGCCTTGCTAAATATCTTTATTAATTACAAGTTACTTGATTTGATTTTCTTTGGATATTTTCAGATAAACAGTCAGGTCATTTATGGAAAATGATAGTTTTATTTCTTCCTCTTCTACCTTTATATATTTTATGTACTTATGACTTATTGCACTGCTTAAAAGCTTCAGTATAACACTGAGTAGAAGAGGTAACATTGAACATTATTTGTCATGTTCCAGAATTCAGAAAGAAGTTATTCAATATTCCATCACTGTAAATTATTTTTGTACCTAACTTTTATCAAATTAAGGAAGTTCCTCTCTAACAATTTACAGTGAGTTAAGTCATAAATGGGTATTATATTTTATCAAAGCTTTTATCTGTAAATTTTAAAAGATCATATCAATTCATTTCATTAATATGATTATTTCCACTGATTGCTTTTCAAATACTAAAACAACCTGGCATTTCTGGAATCCTACTAGGTACTGATATGTTATTCCTTTTATTTATCTCTGGGTTTGACATGCTACTGTTGTGTTTAAAAATTTTTCATCTAAAAGAGTGTTCTGGTTAAGCTGTAAGTCCTGGAGTTTTCTTTGAAGAATGATTGGATTTATAAACTCAACTTGTTTAAAAGTTATGGAATGAGACTTTCTGTTTCCTCTTCTGTCACTTTTAATTAATTCTGGTTTTCTTTTCAAAGAATTGACCATTTGCGCAAAGTTTTCAAATATATCACATGCATTTGTTGCTATTACTCTCTCTCATTACATTTTTATTATCTCAAATATCTGTAGTCATGCCCCCTCTTTCATTCCAGAAGTCTATCATAAGATTTTCTCTGTTTTGTAATGAGCAGTGGCTTCAGGAGCTTACCAATTTTAATATTTGAAAATAATCTATTGTATAGATTTCTGCTTTCTGTTTAACGGATTAATAGTTACTTTAAGATTTCCTTCCTTTCTTCCCTTGTATTTAGTTTTTTTTTTAATTTCTGGAGATGGAAGATAAATCTCTGATTCTCAACTTTTTTTCTTTTTTAATATATTCTAAACTTTCCTTTAAGTATCACTTTAAAATGTAATATTTTCACATCATTTAGATCAATATATATTCTGGCATTCATTGTGAATTATTTGAGTCATGGGTTATTTAGAAGTGTGTTTAATTTTCGACATTTGGGAGTCTTTAAAGTTATCTGTTTTTAGTTTTTAGCTTATTTCTATCATCGCCAGAGAACATATATGATATCAAACCTTTCAAATTTGTCAAGTTTTTATTTATATTTCTATGTGCATTTAAAAAAATGAATTGTATTCTACAGTTACCGAGTGCAGTATATTAGAATATATGAATAAATAATTAGGTAAAGTTGGTTAATATGCTCTTCAAATATTCTACAGTCATAATATTATCTCTTCCTATTCTATCAATTTCTGAGTACAAGATTTTTATGTCCTCAATTTAGATTAAGGAGTTGTCTCTCTCCTTTTAAATCTGTCAATATTTTTGCTTTATATATTTTAAGCTACGCTATTAACTACATACCAGTTTAGAATTCTCTCTCCTATTAAATGATTTTATCATTATTAATAATTTCTCCTTAACCCTTTATTTTTAAAGTATTTTTTCCCTGATATTAATAACACCCTTATCCTTAAATTCCCCTTTGTTTGATATTTACACATCAAACCAAAATTTCTGGTCATTAGTGCTTATTTTGTATATCATTTCCCACCCTGTGCTTCAATTTAACTTTGTTCTTTATGTAAATTCTTATATGTAACTTTGTTCATATAAACAATATATAGTTCATTCATTTAGTCCATGATACATACTTTTGAACTGCAGTGTTTAGAACACTCAGATTTTTCAATCAAACTTTTACATTAGAACAATTTTAGATGTATAGAAAACTTAAAAGATAGTACTGAGAGTTCCCATGTACCTTCACTCAATTCCTACTGTTGTTAACATCTTACTTTAGGATGGTATAAATTGTAACATGTTATGATTTATGAACTAAGGGTGACACATTTTTAAGAATAAAAAGCCATACTTAATTCAGATGTCCTGAATTTTTATCTAAGGTGCTTTTTCTGTTCCAGCATCCCCTTCTGGATACTACATTACATTTAGTCGTCGCAGCTTTTCAGGTTCTTCTTGGCTGTGAAAGCTTTCCAAACTTTTTTTTTTTTTATAACCTTGAACGATTTGAGAAGTACTGAATAGGTATTTTGCAGAATGTTCCATAGTTTGGATTTGTTAATGCCTTTCTCATTAGATTGGGGTAATAGGTTTTGGGAGAAGGACCACAGGGGTACATTGCCATTGCATCAAGGAACATTCTACCAACATGACTTATCACTGTTGATGGCGACTTTGATCACCTGACTGAGGTAGTGTTTGTCAGGTTTCTCCACTGCACAGTTACTTTCCCTCCATCCCCCTTTCCCTACTGTACACTTTGAAAGGAAACCAGCAGACACAAGTCACACTTAAAGAGTAGGGAATTATGGATATATTCATAAATTATGTGGAATTCTAATATGCGGGAGAATCCCTCTACTCTTGTATTTACTTATGTATTTTTATCAATATAGACTTATAGATATTCATTTTATACCTTGGGTTATAATCCAATTCTACTTTATTTTTTGTGTTCAAATTGTCCAGCTTTGGCCATTGAGAGTTCTTTCACCTGATTCCTGTGTCTCTTTAGAATGAATCCTCGTGAGTTTTTCTTAGTGTTTTATTTTTTATTTCTTTACCTGTAGGCCCTTTAAGACGTTCCAGGCTCATCTTAATTATTCCCTGCTTCAGTCACAGAATCAGCCTTTTCTTCCAGGAGAGTGCACAAACTTTTAATGTAATTGATATGATTAAGTATAAGCCTACCATCCTGCTATTTGTTTTGTTTTGCTTTTGTCACATCTGTTCTTTGATCTTCTTTTATCCCAACATTTACCCTTTGTAGAGCTGTTTCTTAAGGCAATTCTATTCTTCCAGCTCAGATCATTTTTCTCCTGCTTGAAGCATTTCCATTAGAATTTATTGTAGTGCCAGTATCTCAGCTTTTGTTTCACTAAAAATTCCCATATTTCACCTTCATTTCCAAAAGATATTTTCTTTGGGTATAGAGTTTTAGGCAGAAATTTTTCTAATCTAATAAATTCTTAATTGGAAATTGTATTTTTCAGATCTAGAATTTCTATTTCCTTCATTATTATAGACTGCTGTCCTTTTTTGACTCAACTTTTTTTTTAATTTACTTCATTTTTTCCTCTCATTTCTTTAGCCTTAAGAATTACAGTTATTTTAAAGCCCATGTCTGCCAACTCCCAAACATTAGCTGAACCTATATGCCTTTTCACACATTTAGTCACATTAGTGAATGCATATAACAGTCATATAGGCTCAAAATGATATCTTCTACCAGTGGAGGTCTCTCATTTCCTCTGTCAGATTAGGTGAGGGCAGATTGTTTCAATCCAATCTGGGATTGGGCGTCAGTGGGTCTGGGCTACAGTTTTAGTAACTCAGTCCAACTCTCATTGATACTTGTTCCTCAAACATGGGCAACACAAGCAGTAGACAAAAGCCTAGAGATGTCTATATCTTCACTGGGAGTGACCTAATTCTTCCCTTCAGAAAAATTTTTTTTTTTAAAGAGATTTTGATCTTAGGTCTTAAGCCTCCTATCCTTCAGAGCTTCAAAATTTTACAAATGTCTCCGTGAAGAACTTTATTTAAAGAACTTTTTTTTCCTGAATTTCAAATGAGCACTCTAGAATAAGTGTCTTTTTAATTGATTTTTTCTATATTTACTTTAAAATGTGATGATAACAGTGCAATTTAAAATTCAATATTTCCATTATTTAATTATCTTTGACTTAAGTTAAAACCCTAATATTTGGAAGTGTTTCATAACCAATTCTTCAACTATGTTTGTTAGGAATCCACTTAGGTTTTTCTTTTATAATCATGATAGTAATTTTCTTTGCCAGGTTTGTAATTAAGATTTTGATATGTTAACAATATGAATTCAGCAATTCTGTCAGTGATTATATGCTTAGTAACAAATTACATACCACAGTAGAACAAAACAGTTACTACTTAATAAGGGCTTATTCTATGTGGTACTATTCTAAATACTTTATCTTAACTCATTAAAATTTAATTGCAACTCTATGAAATAGTATTATTATTACTTTTATTTGCAGATAACGGAACTGAGGCTCAGAGAAGTTGTTTGCCCACGATCCCATGACCATCTTACACCAGTGGAGTTCCCGTGGTTGTACATTTGACCATTATGTTTTACTGGAAAGGTAATATCTGTACCATGAAAACTTGAGGAAACTCACAGGTAAAACCATTTGACACCAGAGCTCTTTCCTTGGAGTTAAAAGTTTGATCACAATTAATTTTTTTCTTACAACTACGACTTTGATTCACTCTACTTTTGTGTCAGAAGGTAGGCTGTGGATGAGGAAATGTATTTGAAGAATGAAATAATATTTTTTAAATGATGTAAGAGCAATTTCTTTTCTTAACTCAGTGTAAAGCACAAGTATAAAATGTTTCTGAAGTCTGAGAAGAAAAACAATATGACCTGAAGATTTATAGACAACAGCCATTAATATTTGAAAATATCATTGATGAATATTAGATTTCCCACCTAATATTGGAATCAGAAAAGCACAGATCTTTTAAAGCCCTGGGTATGGATTTACCAAATTGGGATTTTTAAAAAACATAATATTCTTATGATTAGAAAGTGCTTTAATTGTAGTGTCCATGAGTAAGCATAAAGAAACTATCTGGAACCTCACTTAAATTTCTGCCAAAAAAACCCAAAAAAACTGTCCTCCATTTCATAGGCTAATGATTTAGGAAGAGGAATGTTAATCCTTTATGAAACAACACAGTCAAATAGCAGGCAATTCATTTGTCCTTGGCAAGATATGACAAGTTTCATGATCTGAAAAGTCATTTAAATGTACTCAGTGAGTGTCAAATTGCTTTAAATGGGCTGCACTGTTATAACAGAGATATATTATCTTTCAGCTATGCCCTCTATCCCAAGATAGAGTTTGAACTATATTTGAAGAAAGGTCTACTACTAATAAAACTAAGTCCATACTAACAAAATTCTCTCTCACCTAATGTAATTTCTCTGCTATATTTTTAAAATATTGATAAGATTATCTATTGCTTTGATATATATATATATTTGTTTAACTACATACATAAAATATTATGTTACTTATACCTAAAACCCAAACCAGGGCATATAATTGTTAAAGCAAGTAAACAATATATTGTGCCTACATGTGAGTGATTGCCTTTATGTAGCCAGAAAGTAAACAAAACACGAAAAGTTAAATGGAAAGTTTAGACTTAAGTAATAATTAGGTAGTATTAAATAGATTATCTGCATGTATACATTTTATACATTGGCTAAGTTATCCTCAAGTACTTTATTTAATTTAGACTTAACATTCTTGCTTCAACTATATGAAAATTCTTATACTCTATGTTTCAGTTTTGGTCAAATCGTGAATTGCTGTGCTATAGAAGAATGAACTTGTAATCTGGAAGATACTGTTTTGAATTCTATATCTATTGTTTACTATTGGTGTGACCTTGGGCAAGTTAAATTTCTCATTGTCTCAGTTTTCTCATCTTGCAAATGGGGATAATAATTTACTAAGTTGTTAGTATAAAAAATAGCATAAATGTACGCAAACTGTCTAGCAGTGGTCCCAGTACTTTGTAAGTTATCACTTGCAAAGCATCACTATTAATAAGAAGGTTATCATGGCAAAGATTAATGATACCTAATTAAAGCAACTATAGCTATAAAAACATGGTTATGCTTTTATATGAATCCTTTACAATTTCTGCTCTAAAACAAGCTTTTGGAGGCAAAGGAAAATAAGTTCTCTTTTTAGAATAATGAATCTAAGATACAAGGTAATTCACTGCATTTCTTAATAGTCTGGTAGAATTTTGCCTATTAAACTTCATGTGTTTCTGATGTAATTTTTTATCCATTAACATCTCCTATTAGCCAAATAACTGACTCCAACTGAAATGGTCATCTCTTTTGGGAATTTATTATATTCTACATGGGAACTTAGAAATACCTCAACTATGAATTGCCAAGTAACTCTCTTTAGTAAAATCTTACATCTCACTTGCTAAGGGTACATTATGTAATAACATGCTTTCTTTGGTAGTAGGGAAGAAGGGGGGGTATGACCAAATAAAAGGCTTTATTTTTTTAAACTCCAAAAAGATTAAATTAAATGAAAACATTAAAACATGTTTTATAAAGTCATAATGTATGCTTCCTAACACACACACACACACACACATGTCCAAGTATGCACAGATACACTACAGACAAGCTTGCCAAATTTAATAAATTTTACCTATAATTTATACTAATTTCATACCATTGAGAAGGATTTCATTTTAGAATAATTTTTCCTCCCATATCTTTGACAAAGAATCAGACTTTTAAAAGTCTTTCTATCTTCCCCAGATTAAATGATAAAGTTGTGTTTTTATGGAAGTATCTATAAGACATCTTTCCCACTTCAATGATCTTTATGGTTATCAGCCATCATGACTGTGATTTCAGCCTCAGTCTGTTTTCTGCTTTACCAAAGTTGACAAATACTATTTTGTTTTGTTTTTTTGGAAAATATACTGCTTGGCTTCTTTTTATTCAGGACTTTGGTAGTAAATTTCATAACACGTTGGTTTTAATTAACATAGAAGTCCTAGATAAAATCTAGTTCTTTTGGAAAAAGTATTCCCTCTTTCCACATATCAAGTACAGGGGTTTTGGTTAGATATTTAATACTTTCTTGTCAAAACCATCATAAGGCACAGAGCTGGCTCCTTCTATTTTGTGGTTCCACAAATTCAAAATGTGTTTTCCATCTCATAGCCTCAGATAACTGCTTGAGCTGTTGCTGCATTCCCAACAACACGAAAGGAAAAAAGGAAAGGTTGATTCTTTTCCTTAGGACAACAACCTAGAAGTTGCACTATAATTTTTACCACAAACATTGGCCAGGATTTAGTCACATGGTTTTGCTCAACTTTGAGGGATGCTGAGAAATGTAATCTTTAATATGGGTATCTACATACCCAGTTCAAAAGTGAGACAGTGGGAGCAGAGAGGAAGACTAGAGAAGACAAGAATAATCCAGTTACTAAAGGAAAAAGAGATAAGAGATGTTTGGTCAAAACCAACAGTCTCTACTACATGGATTGAAGTATTTGAACACTATCACAATTCATCATATCCAAGATAATGATAATTGTGAAATGCACAATTAGATTGTGTAGCACTACTGAAAAGGGGAAACAAAAGCAAAAGCAAAAATGCTGTTAATTAAATCATGACGAAAGCATTTCTTAGCCTTTAGTTTTATTTTATATGTTTTCAAAATATTTTAAGATTATTTAGAGATTTTATAGATTCTATCATAACACTCATGCACGTATGTAAAGGAAAATAGAAAATAAGTTGGTGTGAGGCATTTTGGAAACTTCTTTACATTCATTTCCTGCTTTTGAATTAGCTTTGATTTAGCCATCAATGTCCAGGTTTTCCATCCAATACTGACCTTTGTATAACAAAAGCTATGGTGATGCAGCATTTCTCACTTCTATAATTTGTTCAAAGCTACTGTAATTCATTCTACAAATTTTAACACTGACATTTTTTGAGCTTACCAGAAAGTCTCAGAAAAAGATTTTCAGACAACAACCAGAACTCATATTCCTCCCACAAATGATTTGTTGATTGAAAAATTGAGAGCTCCATTTTTTTTTCTATTGACACCACTGGGTGTGTGGTGGGCACAAACAGGAAGTGAAAGGTGTCAATAAGGATAAGATGTATGCTGATTGCAGAGATGTTAAAATGTGAAAGAAAATGCATTTTGAAATTAAGAAAATAAGGTATTTCAATTTAGAGATAGTTTTGTGAAGTATTTAAGGGTATGGCTCGGACACTAGTCCTCCTGCAATAGTAACAGCATTTACTAATCTAAAGCTTTAGAAATGAGTGAAAACAGAAAACTTCAATATTACACAGAACATATGGACCTGAATCTTCCAAAATCCTCATTATAGAAATAGATAATTACTGAGGATAATATCTGACACAGGGAGGGTCACATTAGTCCCTGTAGAAACTTGACTTTCTACTTAGGTCTTTTCTTATATACATAATGCTGTGGCAGTTTTGTAATAGACTGGTATGTGCCAGGAACTAATTCATCTGCATCTTGTTCATTTCAACAAGAACAGGGGTAGTCAATGTATAAGAGGATTATGTTTATTTCTTTTTTCTGGTTCATTACTTCTGCTTCATTCAGTCCTTGCAGTTCTCAAGCATCTCCCTATATTTTCCTGTGTGCTTATGTTTCCCAGCCTCATTGGTTTGGATACTTGGCAGAAGGAGAGAACACTTAGGTGTGAGTGACTGCTCCTTCTGGTGAGTATGAGGTTGGTGGGAACATTCCTCAGGGTGGAGACACTGATCTTACGTGGGGCTACCCACCTCCATTTTCCCTGGATCCCTGTAACCCCCTCCCCTGTGTCTTTCCAAGACCTGCTCTCCTTGGAGCACAGAGATGGCAGAAGGTGGGAAGGAACCAATTAACTTGGATCCAGGAGCTGCCTAATGTTCTCCCATTGCCTTTTCTGTCTCTAAGTGGCCGTGGACAGAAAAAGAAATGCCCAAGGTATTGTGGGAGAGGGAAAAAACAAAAATAAATGAAGTTATCTCCTTGGCACTTAACACTTTTTTCATGATCTATTTGTTTTAGAATAATTTCAGATTTACAGAAAAGTTGCAAAGGTAGTAGAGAGAGTATATTTTTCAAAATTTAGAAATTAGCATTGTTATATTACTATAACCAAAACTCTAGATTTTATTTAGGATTCCCCAGTTTTTCCACTAATGTTCTTTTTTGGTTTCAAGATCCAGTCCAGGGTACCACATTGCAATTAGATATGACCCTCTTTTAATTCAAACAGGCCACCCATTTGCAAGCTATGGTCTGAAAGAAAGTTCAGACACTTAGCCCTTTCTATATTTTCCATTTCAGATTTTGTTTCTCCCCACCACACTACTTGGAATTCCCGAAATCATGGCTACCTGTATTTGCTTATATTAATTTCTCTCCCTCAAATGTATTTTCTGTCCTTGTTTAACATTATTGGCCCTTTAAGACTAGCTTAAAGAACTTTTTCCCAACACTTTCCCTAATCTACCCCACATCCACTCCAACAGAACTAATCACTCATTTCACTGAGCCACACTGAACATGTTTACATTCTATCAATAGAATTCCTTGTTTGCATTGTATTTTAAGTGGCCACATGTGAGCATTCTCTTCTGGCAGACCAATCCTTCTCAACCTTTCTTTCTTTGCCTTAACATTTATGCATTGCCATCAATAATCATGACCCGGGTCTATAATGATTCTCAGTACAAACCTTATGTGAATCTTGCTCCAATAATGTGTTTCCTCCTATCTTCAATCACAAACTCTGTGATAAAATTTAAATATAGATATTTGAAGGCACAGACTGTGCCAATCAATATTTTAACTTCTGTGCCTTGCTTATAAAATGAACTGAGAGATATATTTGACAGAGATTAAAACTTTTTATAAGCAAAAATGTTCAAGTGGAAGTCAGTAAAAATAAAGGTAGTTATCTTTTAGAACCTTTTTTAGTCATCTTTTAAAACCTACATTATAAAGTTGTTTTAATTTTTTATATTAAGCCTAATATACCATAAGGCTCTTGGCATATGGTTAGTGCTTTATAAATGTTAGCAATGGCAATAGTGATATGGACAAAGAAGAAGAGGAGGATGCAATGTGAAGAGAGAATAAAAACAGGATCTGTTTCAATCAATACTAATTAACAGTCTGAGAAGTCTGGATACAGGTTACTCCCAGAAGCAGAGGTAGTGACTGAATAGTATAAAAGGTAGAGCTGTGGGGGCTGAAAGTATTCTATTTCTCAATAGAAGTGCTGGTTATGTGAGTTTCTTCAATTTTTCAAAAAAATTCATCAAGCTGTGTAATTATGCTTTGAGCACTTTTCTATATATATGCTACACTTCAATAGAAATATTAAAAAAAAGTAGGTTCCTGACATTCCCACAATTAACTGCTCTGTGCCTTACACATATTTACTGTACTCAATTAACACTTTTGCATGGCATTGCTTGTCAATCTTCTTTAGACTTTTTTAATTTTTTTTTTTTTTTTTTTAGTTTAAAACCAGATTGTTTTCATGATTCATTTTCTGTCTCTGCCTCTTGGAATTTTTCTCCTTCAATTTCTCAAAAGTCTAACTTCACAGTATCTTTCATGAACAAATATGCACTGAAGAGTTATAATGCATATTGATGTCCATCAAGAGGCTGTTTTATATTAATTAGAGATTTCTCATCAATATCACGAATCGATTTAACTGTCAAACCAGAAAAATAAATAATCTAAGTGAGCTTATCATAGCCTCATGCTTTTTAAATTAAATTATATTGCTCAATGGTTTGGGTTTCAAAGATTTTGAAAACTAAAAAAGCATTTAAAGTGTTTAAGTTATGTTCAGTTGTCACAATTCATCCTCAAAAACGTTGCAAATCCATACCTCATATTTTTAGTTCAGAAAATTCAATTGTATGTTAAGACGTGCAAAAAAGAAAAAAAAAAGGTACATCTTCCACACCTAACCTATCTAAAACTTCACTGACGTGTTGGGCAAGTATTATGCACAGCTGAAGATTATTTGCTTTTCGGCACAGGAAAGGTCAACACACCTAAATGTCTGATTGTCACTAGATGAGGAGACTAAACCAGGCTGTCTGCCTTCTTATCCCCTTTCTCATCCACATCGCTCCATAACACAGGCAGGCATACCCAAAAGAACCAGCACAAAAGGACAATTATCACATTTCAATTCCACATTCCTCTTCATTTTTTGCATATAAATCTGCACATATAAAAGGTTTCTGCATGCCCACATGCCATATGTTAAGCAATCCTGGCTTACCAGTGCTTGGTGGAACTCTTCGATGTGCATTTATTTAAATCTTTGCAGATCTGCATGGCTCTACAGTTCCTGGGGATTGCCACTGCAATAAGAACATGACTGCCACTATTTGACATATCATACAACTCAATCCCATCTTCAATGTCTTCTGATATTGTGAATATTATATATTTTGATATTAAGCAGGTATCTCTGTCTTTCCAACTCCAATCTGTTGGCTTATCTATTTCTCTTGTTCCATTCTCAGGCTCAAGCACGAATTTATTCTAGTTTAGTGATATTATCCTCCCATCATCAAGCCATCTCACATCCTCTGCACCATCTGTTTGTGGTATATCTTTACTATAGCGTTTGCCACTAGGAGGGAAGTATTCAAACCAGACTTATTTCTTACTCAAGAAACCTAGGAGTTACTGTTTGTTATATCTTCAAGGATCTTAAATTTTTAAAAAAAAGCTTCAGTGCTCATGTGGTAAAACAGGGAACACTATTTTCCAGGTACATATTTTCAACGGTAAGCATTAATGCTAACATTTCTGATTAATATTTCTTTTACTGTCTCTTTCAACAGTTTAATAATTACACACTATCCTTCAAATAATTGATACTATACTGGTACTCCTTTTAACTATTAAATATCTTAGGAAGGGGGAAAAACTAGATTTGATATAATTTGATGAAGAATAAAGTTACTGTGAAAACTGTATCATATTTTCTCTGTTGTGAAAATTAAAAGGGGTCTTCTTCCTTTAACAGTCTTTGAGTTTTCCAGATGGTGACTTCTACTTTACCAAATAACAACTTTGTTATTTTATTGCTTTGGAGTACTCCCACTTCATTATGCCTGGTCCTAAACTCCACCCAAACTTTTTTTTTCTTATCCAGAGATGAGCGATAGGGATACTTAACAACAGGCAATTTCCATGATTCACTTTTAATTTTACACACACTCACACATGTGTACACACATATACATACAGACATACTTAAAATGTTGATTCCCAGCTAAAAATATTAGATAATTTATGTAATTAATAGCTTTGGTCATATGTATGAGTTGAAGTCTCATGCTGGTAAATGCTTATCCACTGGCTCTTGGGGAGCAAAGGAGGACAAAAAATCTGATTTGTAGCATGATTATGTCTATAAGGCAAATACTACTACCACACTGAACTTATCACTTGGGATGCTGTCCACAAAAGACAGCTTCCTAGGGCAGAAAACAGGGTGAAGAGGTGTACAGTATATATATAGAGGGGCAAACAAAAATGCCTGACTCATCATATTAAACAATTTATAAGAGTTGAATATAAGAGAATCAGTAGATGAAGGTTTTGTTGTGGTTATGATGTGTTTCCTTGAAATACTCATGTTCAATTACTGCTACAAGCACACTTGTTTTCTCTGTCTAAGCATGTTATGTTCTTTCAGAAGATTCATACATATATGTACATATATATTTTTTAATAAAGAATTAAAAAATTCATCTTTAAGGGAATTTGATAAATGTGATTTAAGGATAAAATATTACTTAAATAAGCATATTAATAAAGTCATATTTAAAAATTATTTTGTAAACAGGGGCCTAGATTGTAAACTTCTAGAGCAGACATATTAAGCCCAGAGTGATTATTATTTCTGGATTTTGAAACTGTTTTATATATATAACCAGATATTTAGAGATAAGAACAAAGCAGAACAGGTTAGAGTTAAAGTAATTCAGAACATGGGGGTAAGGAAGACAGTGTCTATATTTTAGAACCACACATATTCTTTGAGACCAGTGGAAGAAAGGTTTATTTGATCTGGAACTGAAATTTTCTGTATTGCATAATTTAATTCAACCTATCTGTACTGCTCATTTGCACAACTGAAACACAGAGAGCACAGAATGAGAAAGAGGTCCTTTAATTCTGTATAGATTACTGTAATGCCCAGAAATATCCTTGAGCATATTAACTACATAATCAAAAAGCATTGACAGAGTCCCCAGAGGAAAGGCAGAAAGACTATGGAACTATTAAACCCTACCATCAGGGAATCCCCTGAAACTGTGTCAACCTTTAGGGACACCCAGATCAACAGACCATGTCCTCAATCAGGACGCTTACTCTTGTGAGGCTTGCGTAGGTAGCATAGAAACTTAGACTACCTATAGGCATGCCGAAGAGTTACTTCTGGAGGACCTCTTTGTTGTACAGATATGACCTCAGTCTCTCTAAGTCCAACTCTGTAAATGAAATCAGTGCCCTCCCCTCTACGTGGGAAATGACATCCAGGGGTGAAAGTCTCCCTGGTGACATGGAAAAGGACTCTCAGGAATGAATCCAGACTTGGCACTATGGGATCAACAATTACATCCTGACCAAATAAGGGAAAAGAAATGTAATTTATAAAGTATCGGTGGCAGAGCGAGTTCCAACAGAGTCAAGAGGCTACTATGGAGGTTGCTCTTATGCAAGCTTCAGGTAGACCTTGCTACCTATTATAGTCTGCCAACCCCTAACCAGGACCATTCCAGCCAATCCTAAAGAACACCTAGGACAATTTATACGATTCCACAAGGGTTTCAGACACTAGAGTAACTTGCCAGAAATCTACAACCTCCAGATGGGTCCCTGGTCCAGATAAGTCCTGAAACATAGCCCAGCCTCATCAGATAGTTCCATCTCCCTACCCCATGTTAGTGACAGACCCTTCCAATATTAAATATTTAGAATTGCCATAGCCCAAACAACCCCAAAGAGAGGGATGGAAAGATCAAAGGTGACAGTGGAATTATACCAGAGGATAGGACTTAACAAATGAATATGAATGCTGAATCATTAATTTGATACCTCTTTTAGCCTCCAGTATTTTAGAGCAGCTAGAAGTAAAAATCTAAAATTGAGAAATTGTAATCCATGTCAAAATCTGAAATATGTCCTACAACTAATTGTGGTGCTGTGCATGGAAATTCATAGCTTTTTTGTATATATGTTATTGTTCACAAAAAAAGAAGGAAAAAATGTCGACTGTGATAAAAAAATATTTAAGCCCTTTAGCCTCCTATATTCTGGAGCAGCTAGAAGGAAAAATCTAAGAGGATCATATGGTAGCCCATGACAAACTCTGGGATCTATCCTGTAACCACGATTTGAAGTGTTTTGAAAGTCATTGCTTTTTTATTTCTTTGCTTTGTATATGGTACGCTACACAATAAAAAAAGTTCAAAAAAATAAATTGTTCTAGTTTGTTAGCTGCCAGAATGCAACATACCAGAGACAGATTGGCTTTTAATAAAAAGGGATTTATTTCATTAGTTCTTCAGAGGAAAGGCAGCTGACTTTCAACTGAGGTTCTTTCTTTCATGGGAAGGCCCAGGGTGATCTCTGCCGGCTTTCTCTCCATATATATAAATTTTGATCAGAAGTATATAAATTATGCTCCTGATGAAAATAATTTTAGTTTTGCTTAAGATGCAAATAATATGGAATAAAATACCAGAAGATATAAATTCACACCTTATAAAAACAAGATTATGATTATTACTATTTATTGGGACAGATGTCCCAAGGTCCTCTTGAATTTCTGCAGGTGTTGTGGCAACTTTTGTTCCAAATACTCTTGTCAAAGATGTTGTATAGCCAACAACCTTGGAAGTCAGAGATAGAGTCTCTTTCCAGGGCAGATTGTGGATTTATTTGATGTCCATAATAATAATGGTATTTCTCCCTCTGTGGCAAATGTTGAGCAAGTATACTAGCAGCTCCTTTAGAAGAATGGGGTTTCTAAACACAGGGTTCCTTAGCTGTGACTCGTCTACTGATGCTCAGCATCCTCCTGTTCCCCACTTCCCATTGTCCCTGTGGGACTTGGGTGGCATGAAGCTCATATTGCCTTCTCTACCATGAGTAGCTGTCTCATGTCTTCTGCCAACATCTATGAAACTGTGGCAGCTTAATAAGTTAGGTTGCAAGTAGGTTAAAATCTCAGGCCCTTCAGCGTTCACACAATTTAGACTACTGAAATCTTAGGGACAGATTTGATGGGATGCATATATATTTCTAAAGCAAGTTAGGCTAGAGTACCACACTAATCAAACAAATACTCCGTCTGATCTTTGGGTGAACCAATTAGCTTGGCATAGATGGAGGGAAGGAAAACAGGAAGAGAGAAAAAGAAATAAATACAGAGAGATGTAAAAATAGTGAAATGTCATGTTGCCCCTACATATCTTGTGCTGCATTCCTATCTAGTTTCATATTCTTTCCCCTCCCCCTTCTTTTTTTTTTTTTTTTTTTTTTTTTTTTTTTTGGTGCATGGTCCAGGAATCGAACCCAGGTCTCCTGCACAGAAAACCAGCATTCTACCACTGAACCACCCATGCACCCTCTACTTCATTTTGTTCCCAGAAATAATCTAGAAATAATCTAGGAATTAATAGGACAAAAAGGAGCTGTGAACGAGAATCTTAACTCCATCATTTAATATATCCTTCATGTGTGTATATCTTTGATAGTAAACCATGCACCTATGCATTTTAAGGTCATACATAAATACTTAGCTCTTGTCAGAAAATTTGCATTTTTTTGTCATGTATAAGAAAACTATCCTCCCTCCTAGAGAAACAACTCTGGCACTGAATCACCTTAATTCCTGTTTTGAAAAAGATACAGATGGAAATTAATTAGTAACTCAGCTGGTGATGATATGTAAAAAAGGTCATCTTCGAACATGAAGCATTGATTTAAAAATACAATATTAGTAATAGCATGTCATTACACTAAGTTGAAAAGTCAAGTTTATATCAAATAAAAATCATTGGAAGGGCTATAAATAGGCCTTTAAGAAAATGAACTTTTCAACATGTCATTCCAGGAAATCGAATTTCTGGTCTAAAACTAGTTCTGGTTTACTAAGATTGTGGTAAGATGAAATATCAAGTGTTTGTTTAGCATGGTAGTTAGATTCAGTTGTCAACTTGGCCAGGTGAAGGCACCTAGTTCTGTTGCTGTGGACATGAGCCAATGGTATGTGAACCTCATCTGTTGCTGATTACATCTGCATGCTAAGAGGCGTACCTGCTACAATGAATGACGTTTGATTTAATTGGCTGGTGCTTAAATGAGAGAGCTCAACGTGGTATAGCCCAAACAGCTGAGCATACCTCATCTCAGCACTCACAGTTCAGACCAGGCCTTTGAAGATGCAGAAAGGAATCACCCCGGGGAAAGTTGTTGGAACCCAGAGGCCTGGAGAAAAGGCCAGTAGAGATTGTCCTATGCCTTCTCTTGTAAAAAAGAACCTCAGTTGAAAGTTAGCTGCCTTTCCTCTGAAGAACTAACAAAATAAATCCCCTTTTATTAAAAGCCAATCTGTCTCTGGTGTGTTGCATTCCGGCAGTTAGCAAACTAGAACATTTAGTATATTAATTGATACAATTTATTGAAAAGTTCCTGTGTACCAAGAATCTGCACCAGAAGTTTATCCTTTCATTCAGAAAATGAGTAACACTTTAAATATTTGCCCTATCAATTTTTTGGCCTATTTGCTTTGTCTTGGCTTAGATTTTTGTTTTATTGTAAAAAAAAAATGCATTGTCAGAAGTCATATGAATAATTTGTTTAATTTTTTAATGTCAAAATTAGTCATTTATCTTTTCTCTCCAGACAAAAATATTTCAAATACTTACTTCATCAGGGATGTTTGTGATAGCCTTTTATTTGCCTCTTTACTTCACTGTATTGACACAAAATGCAGAGCTTCTACTTACTTCAAAGAATGCTTATAGTATGAAAGAAATATACAGAAATAAAGAAGGCTAAGAATATATCATGTTGTGACTACATGTCTTTTGCTATATTCCTATCTAGCTTAATTTTGTTACTAGAATTAATTTAGGGATAGAAGGGACCAAAAAAATAAGCATTAAGCTTGACTAACTCATCATTTAATGTATCGTTTTCTTATGTGTATATTTAATGTTAATGAAGAATGTCTAGATAATATTTTATAAGTTTCAATATCATACCAGTTATCATAATGTCCAGAAAAAAATACCGTGAATGAAAGACTTGATTTCTGGTTGCTGCAGGACACTGACATGTAAATGCCTTTTAAACTCCCTAGGACCCAGTTAGGTGGATTATTGCAGTGGTTATTAATATTTCAGGAAGTCACAGCACTCTCTGAAAACATGTAAATCTATAGAATGCAGGAAGGATCAAACAAATACCACAATTTTGCATATAAATTCAGAGCTATCATTTACATCTCTAAATCTATAAGCCCAGTATGCAGACTATAATCTAATGCCTAGATCATAGATAACCCTATGATCTAAGCATTAAATCTGACCTAATAATTAGGAATATTAGGAATATTATGACCACTATAAACAAATATTTTATAACTGGAAATTACCAGTTTAGCTAAATGACTGAAACATTTGGTTAAAAATTGGCAAGTGCATATCTGGGGTGATAAAAATAAATAATTCTTCTTGTTTTGCATGAGTGATGTAAAGAGATGAAATACATCTTGTGGTCTTAGTATAATTAGGAAGCCCTTTCATCACAATTTAACTTTTTCAATATTTTTAATCAAAGGAACTGCTTTCTAGGAGTTAATAAAGACATTATGTTTTTAATAATAATAAAACAGACGATTACCAAGCACTTATATGCTGGTTACTGAAGAGAACCTTCTAGAATATGTGCATTATTACCACCATAGAACTAAATTGAACAGTACTTTGTCATTCCTAACATGTCTGAATACACAAAAACCTAGTTTATAAAATATTCTATTAACTGGAAAAGCCAATTTCAAAAATATTTATTGGATGCCTGCTATAAAGATATTATAAAGGGAAAAGCAAAGGATGCATATCAATAAATTGCAAACTTTCAAAGAATTTATTATTTATTGAAGGCAAGGATATGGACATATGCAAATTGTTTTGCAGAAAGAGGAGTTTTTCTAATATAAGTATAAATTTTGTGATCCCAAAGGAGGGGGTAATTCAGTCCAACTGGAGGACTCGGGGAACACTCATGGGGAGCTGGCAGTTGATCTCTGCCATGAAGGAAGGGCAACACACTCGTTGGATGCAATGATGGAAAGGGGCATTCCATGTGGAGAGAAGAAATGCAGTATAGCTAAAGCACAATGTTTAGGGGGTGGGAAGTAAAGAAAAACATGGGTTGGAATCCATCTATGGAGATGTCTGTTAGAGATTATCATTTTATCTCTCAATGAGGCCCCATCCAAGTTCTAAGGAGAACACCACAGGAACTGTGCTTTAAGTATGCATAAGCACTACATCAACCTCCATCTCACCATCTTTGTGCATATTAACTCCTCTGAGCCTGTTTCCTTATCTGTAAAACTGAAATATTAATCACAACATTTCCATAACAGAGACAAAATTAAAAAGATATAGCATATGCCAAATCCTAGCAAATACAGACTGAATAAATTTTATTTCCTTACCTGCAAATGTGTCTGGAAAATCACCGAGTTAAACAATTAGCTGGAACTTCAACTCCATTGTACACAATGATGAGCCTTTGAATCAAAGAAAAATAAATCATTATCATGTTAATTTTCTCATTCAATGTTGTTCTTGAAAAATTAGTAACACATGGTTGAAGAACGTTTTTCCCCCTTCAATATATGTAACTCTTTCAACACCAGTATATGGTAACCTTTTCTTAAAAAGGCTTTCTCAAAAGAGAATATTCCATACTTTGGTGATTTTACATAGCATTTATGCCTAATGTGTTCAATTAGCACGACCGTCTGTCCAGATAAATCACTCCAAGTTTAGAAAAATATGTAAATAAATCAGCTACAAAATCTGTAGCACAAAGACATTCTCCATAAAGTTCACTGAGGCAGGGAAATGAAAATAAATGAATAATCGAAACTAGGATTTGGAATTTCTGTGAAAGAAGAACAGTATACAAATCAGTGATGGTGGTGCATTGAGTTTGTGCTATAATATTTGACTCTGTTCTTTTGTACTGTCAGATTTATAACAGTGTATCTTTTACACTATAGTAGCAATTCAGCCCAAATCAGCTAAATAAATCCTGTGTTAGTTTGCTGCTCCTTTTATATAACTCATTACCTTTCAAAGTGCTATCAGCTACAGGGAAAACAAGAACTAACTTTTTTTTCCATCAAGGTTCATAAAAAAAGGTAGATATACTTGACTACTGTCTTAGTTTGCTAAAATTGCTAAATTCCAAAATATCAAAACTGGGTTGGCTTTTGTAATGGACATTTATTAGCTTCAAACTTACAGTTCTGTGGCCATGAAAAAGTCCAACTCAAGGTATCAACAGGAGGAAATCATCTTCCTGAAGAAAAGCTGCTGGCGATCTGGAACTCCTGTCACATGGAAAAGCACATGGCATGTCTGCCATCTCTCCCTTCTCTCCGAACTTCTTTGCTTTCAGCTTCTGCTACTCCTGTGGCTTTCTTTCTGGGTTTTTGGGTTTTCTAAATTCCTTCCTCTTATAAAGGATGCCAGTAAGAGGATTAGATCCACCTGCAGCAGGCTTCAACTACAATTACTTAATCAAGAGATTCCATTCACAACAGGTCTTCAGACACAGGAATGGATTAGCTTTAAGAACAGGATCTTTTCTGGGGTTGGGACCATAAAACCTCCAAATGATCACACTACAATTCTCTGTACTCCATAAAGACTTGTCTTTTCCATAAGCAAAATTCATTCATTTCACCACAATATCACAAAAGCTTTAAATCATTTCAGTAATAATATTAAGTACAAAGTCTCATCAAAATAGTTCCTGGTATGCTCTGTCCTGGGGTAAAATTTCCCTTGGGCTGTGGATCTGTGACTTGGAACAAGTTATCAGTTTATACAAGGTAGGAGCAGTCTCAGAGTAAATATTCCCACTGCCATAGGGAAAAATCGGAAGGAAAAAAAGTTACAGGTTCCGAACAGTTCTGAAAACCTGCAGGGCATTCATTTTTTCAAGGTCTGAGAGTCATCTAAAGCAGGATGTTTTGTACTCAGGGCTTGATAGAGCAGCAACCCCACCCTTTCCAAGGGCTTGCACAGCTGCCATCACTCCACTGGGGTGGAGACTTCAACATCTCCAAGCACTAGGGTGATGTCCAGGCTCTCGGGCCCACCCTCCTCAAGCACTAGGGTGATGGCTGGACTCTCCGGATTCTCTGGGGTACAGCCTCAACCCCCTCATAACAGTGGGATGGTGGCCAGACTCTCCCCAGTCCCAAGGGAAAGTGCCCCACTCTCTCTGAAGACTGGGAAGGTGGCACTCTTCCTGAACAATGGGATGGAAGGCCCACCCTCTGCAAGCTCCGGGGCAAACCCACCCTTTCCACATATGAAGGTGAGTTGACTCTCTTCACCTGAGAAGATGGCTTTATTCCAGACCTTGGCTTCTAGGGCTCTCCCTTGGAAGTAAATTTTCCTTCTACGTCTGTCTCTTTTAGTCCATGCTGGCAGTCATTCTGTGCATACAGACATCATAATAAAACTTGTTGGTTTTGGATGTAGTACACAGGGCTCCCAACCATCAGACAATAGGACTTTCCACAAATCCTTCCTGGATAACTGCATTTCAAATCCTGACTTGTACTGATAAAGCTGACTGGTTCCATGTTCAATTAAATTCCTCCCATGGGGCAGTATTCTCTGGGGACTCACTTTCCAGAAACTCAGAATTTCCAAACCATCAATTTCTGGGTTTCTCTGCCCAGGAGTTCAGTTCTCAGCTTATCTCTTTCCTCTTGCATTTTACTATAAGCTGCAAGAAGCCAGGCTGTACTTTCCACAGTTAGTTTGGAAATCTCCTTAGCTAAATATCCAAGCCTGTCACTTTCAAATTGTCTTCAATTCAACATCAGGACTCGATTTTTTCAAAGCCACTGCCACTTTAAAACAAGAATCATCTTACTTCCAATTTGCAATGACACATTCATCATTTCTGTCTAAGGCCTCTTTGGTAGTATCTTTAATGTCCATGTTTCTACCAACAATCACAGAACAACAATCAATAATATATTTAAACATGCACATTTTGGGGGGTACGAGGGTAGTTCAAGGGAAGAATTCTTGCCTGCATACAGGACACCTGAATTCAATTCCCGGCCCATGCACAAAACAAGCAAACAAGCAAAACAAACAAAGAAACTAACAAACAGATGAACAAAACAAAAATTCAACAAATGGGGCTGCAATAATGGGATACTCACATGGAAAAAGAATGAAATGTGACTGCCACCATACGGCATACAAAAAGCAAAACAAAACAAAAAATGCACATTTTAACTTTCAAGGATGAATTCATTTCCATCAATAAAGGCAATGCACCTTTCAGCAGGATAGCAAATAGATATTTTTTTCTTCACTGTAAATATGACTATTTAAGGACTCTGCTAAAATAGGAGCCTTCTGAATCTGGTCTCCTGATCTGCTACCCCTTTCAATTTACCCCTGCGTGTAAACTGTTACATGCAGCTGAACACCTACATCCAAGTGCATATGTGCAACTAGTGTTGCTTGGCTTGCATTCCACTCACAGTCCTGAAGTGTACTGATTGACCTGAGTTATCTGCTTTGACAAACATATTTTATAAACTAAAACATGTCATACCACTTTAAAGCTATATAAGAGCTGTTAAAAGTTAAACTACATACACAAAATAAGAGGAAAATAATTGCCATGTTCATATTTGCTTCTGAGGTTTCAGTTTAAATTGAGTTCACTTAGAGAAAAACCCAAAACTGTATCATTTATCTTAATCTCCAGAATCTGGAACCCTCACATGAGGCTGTATTTGCTCATGAGATTTCTGGCATTTTTTGCCTGCCTCCAGAGCTAGTAATGCACAGGACAATGAGGGTCTCAGAGTTGGCACTGTCATGTTCAATACCATTCAGCAAAAAAAAAAAAAAAAAAAAAAAAAAGGTTAGTGAAAATTAAACCTAGATGTGAAAGTTTCCAAAAGGCAACAATATGTTGGCATTGTTAAATAAAGGAGGGGCCATGTGAACAGGGCCTTCATTTCCTCACAGCTCATCAGGTAATACTGAGGCGAGTTTTAAATAATCACTGGTATCATTTTTATTCTGAATAACAAGTCTTGCTTATGTTATTTTCACCAAGAAATTCAGTTCTAAATTCAGATACCTGAAAACCCTGTCACTGGATTGATTTAAAAATTGATGGCACTTTTCTTTAACTTCCCTTGGTTTCTTCTAAATTTATGAGTTCTCTCTTTGTTGGCTCTTTTGCTCTTCCTTTTGTGAATAGCAGGGAAATGGATTAAATTGTGGTTTATAAAAATAAGGTAAGGCAATGAAATCAAGCTCAGATTTCAATCGGTGTTTTAAAGTAGTTTTCCTTTAGACTTTGCAAAACCTTCTGATATTTCTGCCTTCTTCACATATAAAACTTTTATAAACTCCCACAAAATTTTCCTAGCAGAAAAATTTAGGACTTTGTCAAAAAAATAAAGAACAGAGGAACCACAATGATGCTTTCAATCATTTGCCATTTTTAAAGGAATTCACATATCAGCCAATATTTATTTAGGAGTTAGGGAGCAAGGAACTTTCTACTGAAATTACAGTAGAAAATGAGAAGCACCAAATTGCATCTCTAAATGTATCAGAGAGCTTAGAAACACCCTGTAGCCATCTGCATTTTGCTGTTCTTGATACATAAATTTATCTTATGCATGTTTATGTGAGTCATTTCCTTTTTTAAGAAGACATAGATACCCTGGCAAATTTCCATATTTGTAATATATATTTTTGACAAATTGTGGATTCCCATCAAAAGATATAGTTTAGCTGCAAAAATATGGCTATCCATGAAACAGCTGGACTCTTTCAATAAATCAGACAGATAAAATTTAAGAGATATGTGCATATTATCAAACACTGGAATTCATTTCTATGGGGAATCAATAAGATATTTTTGAAGGATTGAAAAGAGGCTTATATTTGTATAAATAAAAATAGCATTTTCTGTTAACATTAAATATACAAAAGTGACAAGAATTATGTATACTTGTGTTTTATGAAATAAATTTAGCATATGCCAGATGGGAAAACCCTTTTCTATTTTATAAAAATCATCGCCTAGTAATTTATGGAATAAATTCCAGAGAATATATTCTGTGTGCATTTTTGTGTGTATGTGTATGACTGTATCTGTGTGTAAGGCTGTACTATAATTTTTTTTTGTTATAAGGATTGTGGTAAAAAAAATTCCTTGATATTAAAAACTAGTGAAAAATGCACCTTTTTTCCTATCCCCTCCTTTGTACATATTATCTTGCAACTGGAAAATAGTTCCCTATCCAGGAAACAAAGCATTAATCAGCCATCACTCACACAGAGATTAGCAGTAGATTATGGTAATTTCAAGATGATAATTGGAAAAGATTTTTCTCATTGAGGGTGTGTATGTTCAGGGGATGTGGGAAGTGACAATAATGTTGGACTACAGAGCATTTGTACTACAACATACTAGCTGATTCTTCATGCTATGCCCATTCAAAACCAGAGTGAAAAGCAATATCATTTTCACTAAATGAAGATAAAAATAATAATAACCCTGACTCTCTCCTATGTTTCACTATATTTTGCTAGACTGTTAGGCACGATCATTCAGCATGCTGCTTTCATTATATAATAAAATGTTACCCTAGTCCTTTAAAGTAAATGTCCTTCAGAGGCATTCTAATGCTAAACTGAACACCTTCACAACTAAATGTCTATCTAGTGTTGTCATATTAATTTTTTGTTTTAAAATTGCCTCAATGTTTGTATATATGTTTCATTATAATTCACTTGTGCATATACTACCTTGAAAGGTACACTGATATCATTTATATCAACGTACAACTTCTTTCCCAAAATCAATTTCATCTCCTCCGTTATAGTCTTGGCTGAGCATTCAAACATATTATTAGGGATGAAGTAACAAAATGAAATAGTTTGCTGATGAGAAAGCTCTAGGTCAATTTGATGCTAATATCATATATTTACTTCATACTTCCTAAGACATCTTAAGAGGAAAATTAATTGAAGGGGTTATGCGCATCTCTGTTTTATATAAAAGAAAATGAGTCATTGAGGGAAAAAAAGTGCTATAACAGTTTCAGAAAGATACATATAGAAATGTCGACATCTGGCTAATGGCTTCAACCTGGAATCTCTTGCATTTGCTAGGTTGGCTGCAAGTATTGGAAGATATTGATATCTGATACTGTGTTAAATAAAATAAAAGCTGTTTCTCTCCCATGTGAAGCTCCATGTAGGCAGTCCAGCGTCAGCATGAGTGAGTGAGCATGTCAGGCTCAGACCCCTTCTATTAGTTTGAACCATTCTCTTGGTTTAAGATATGCTCTATGCATCTTATCTATTTTCTATTCACAGAATGGAAAGAAAAAATGCCAAGCAATCTCTATAACCTTAAATAGGATATTATCATTTATATGTCTTTGACCAGAAATTATAGCAGCCAGACAGGTTGAAAAATGCAGTCTCAATCCTGAGCTGCTATGTGTGCAGCCAAAAATCAGGTGTTCTATCACCATGAAAGATAAGGGAAACCAAATACTGGGCGGGGGGGGGGGGGGGGGGGGGCAGGGGGGCACAAACAGCAGTCTCTATAATACGGCAATACATCACATGCACATATAGGATAACATCAATTATATGATAATTTAGCACCATAAATGGAAATATTTTTCTTTCACATATTTTAATTTCTTCAGAAAAATGCTTGAATTCAATTATTTTTTCAGGAAATAAAAGTTACATGTTATTGCAATATTAAGCTTCCTTTATGTGGTGGAAGAAAATAGTTATCTTTGCTTCATAAAAATCAATTATCTTTGCTGGATAATAATCCCCAAATTTAAGAACTTGAAATAGCAATTATTGTTTTACCTTTCACAATACTTGAAGTGGCCTATGTTCACCTTGGTGGTCCTTGTGCTCTGTGAAATGTTGGCTGTGGCTGCAGTTATTTAGGGGCTTATTTGTGCTAATATGTCATGCACATGGCTGGCAATTAATGTTTGCTGTCAATTCGTAGTTCAGCAGGGGCTGTTGACCAGAGCCCCCCAATATCCTTCACGTGACCTCTCTCTGTGCTTTATACTTCTCCCAGCGTGAAGGCTGGGTTTCAAATGTCAGGACAGTGAAGCTGCTGGACTTCTTAAGGCTTGGGTTCATAACTCACAGAACTTTACTTCTACATTCTTTGGTTCTAACTAGTCAGGAGGCCATCCTGCAGTAAAGGTGGAGCAGGAAGGGCAGCATGGAGAATAAACTCTACATCTTAATGTGAGCAGAAGTATGTGTGTAAAGGGAGGCAGAAATTGTCATAGGTCATCTTTAGAGACCAGATACTAACCATATAACAGCAAAAGTAAGGGTGGGCCACAGTGGCTCAACAGGCAAGAATGCTCACCTGCCATGCCGGAGGACCTGGGTTCAATTCCCGATGCCTGCCCATGTTAAAAAAAAAAAAAAAAATAGAACATGGAAAAATAGATAATATATTGATAAAAATAAAATCTGGAACTCTACCAGAAAGAGTTGCTTAACACATCATTGGGGACACCCTCAGATTGTCCCTTTTAGGGTCATCCACACTGCAAAGTTTATAACAGTCTCTTGTTTTATCAATTAGATCAACTTGTGTAAAAAACAATGAAACTGCAGGCTATCCTAGTTTATAAATATCAAAATTTTCATCTTCATTCTATAAGCATGTATTTGATGCCTGTTATGTTTAAGACATATATTACATGTTGAGTTTACATAATTAAGAACATTCTTGACTTAAAGAGATCTTACGGTATGTATAGTACACATTGAGCACATGTTACAGCAGAAAATGCCCAGGTTGTTGTTTGGATAAAGAGGGGGACAAATTTGTGATGACATGGGAAGATGGAGGAGGCTGGTCCATTCACAGAATCTGCCTTGAGAAGATCAGAAAATTAAATATGTGACTTTGGTCTTCTTTTACTTTTAATCTTTGGAACACTAAACAAATACTGAAGAACAACAAAAAGAAACCCAGCCCCTCTGAAGTCTGATTTGCATACTTTTATCTATGGAATGTTAAGATTAATTCTAAGATCCTTAGTCTATAACAGAATTTAGGACCTAATTTGGGACAAAATTCAGTTAAGTGAGCTTATTACTTCTCTTTTCCCAGGTCAAATTGCCCACATTTTATATAAACTCTTATCACACATATAGCCATTGTCTGCAAAGTTGTGATAAGTACAGAATTGCCAATTTGTTTTATGACTTTTCAAAGACTCTTTTTCAAAAAATCCAGTTCTTAAAAATAATTTAAAGGGAAGAGCCCAGATTATTTGGAGTCACATCTAAATTAGTTTCGTGTTTTTTCCCCGGGGGTACTTTGTTTTAAAGAAACAGATCCATCCATCCTGTTCACCAGGACTTGTATCTAGGTATTTTGTTTGTTACAACATATTTTTTAAATGTGTGGGTAATTCTCCAAGTGAAAATAATTCTTCAACTAAAATATTCAGCACAATATCTTATTGTGTATACCAGTGGGAAATTTTATATTTGATGTAAGGAAAATAATCAAATCTTGTAAACATGGCCAATATAATATTTGGACTACACCTGAGTCAACAGAAAAAAATTATTCTTGCCTGAAATTTAATACATGAAGTTTTCAAATAAAGCCTCTTAGTGGAGATTCTCTTTAATATGAAAGGAAGACACTGAAATGGAAAAAATCACTTGCTTAGCTTCAAATCCAGGAAGATGCCAATTTCCAGTGTCAATAAACTCTATGTTTCATGGAACCCATAAACGCTTGGGATGGAAGTAATTTTAATTGATTTTGTTGTTTAAAGCTCGTTCCTTTTTCATTATTTACAGCTACATTTTCAGGTTTATACCTGAAATTACACTGCAAATTACAGGGTGAATTTTAAGCGATCAAGATAAAAACAGCAATTTTCACCTAAAGCAAGTTTTAGGCTGAAGTTTGATGTAAACCAAGTCTTTGTTCCATACTATATGCCATTTCATTAATTTTCATGTTTCAACTTAGGATACACAGTGAAATTATTCTTTAAATTATCTCATATGAAGAATAAATACCTAGTTAGGCTAATATTGAGTCTGTACAGTTTCCCTTTCCCAATTTCCTGGCATCAGCCAAGTTCTCTTAGGTGTTCTGTGCTGTTTCGCAGCCAACACCAAGAACAGAATCATCCCAGATCTTTTCCCCATTGTGGTTCTTCTCCTTCAAGGTAATAAAGCACTTTCACCATTTACCTACTCTATTGTCACCTGTACTTCTCACTCGGAACACAGCTTATTCCTTCTTTATCAATAAATCTCTACCATTGCTCAACAGTGTTCCTCCCATCTCTCAGCCAAAACAATCTCTACAACTTCACAATCAAATTAACTATTGACAGCTTCATGCTTTAGAAATTCCAACCTCATCAGATTCAGTGTAAATCACCATAACTTCTACTCCCTCGGATCCTAGTTTTTCTCTTTAAAACCACAGAGAATAAATGGATTACCTCTTTCAGAATAACAGTAATTAAGAGGTTCTGGAATTAGACTGTGTCTGTTCAAATCCCATCTCCCATTTAATAGCTATGAGACTTTGGGGGCAAGTTTCTTAACTTGTCTGTGCTTCAACATCTTTCGTATAGAAAATAAGAAAAGTGTCTAGCTCATATGATTGCTTTGGAGAGTAAATGAGGATTAAGGTCCTAGATCAGATTCTGGGCATATAATATTACAAGAATTATCAACTACATTATTATTTTTCCATGTGTCTATTAAATACATAAAGGTAATTATTACAAAGTTAATTTATAATTTTCCAAATATAACATTGGAAACTGTCCGCAGTTCCTACAACTATTCTTAATACAGTATACTTTCAACACTTCAGCATTCTTATACTACCTGTTGTTGGGGATTGACTCATGTATCCCACAAAAGACTTGTTCAAGTCTTAATGCACCTTCCTGTATGTGCAAGTCCATTTGATGGCATCATTAGTTAAGGTATGGACTCCTTTGTGAATAGGATCTTTGAAGAGCCAAATAAGATGAGGCCAAGGTGAATGAGAGTGGGCTTTAATCTATGACTGGAGTCCCTGTAAAACAAAAGAAATTCATACAAAGCCATTCTTAAGATGTCAGAGCAAGAGGAAGTCAGAGAAAGACTGTCATGTGACAGAGGATTGCTATCACCAAAATGCTAGTCTTGGAGAAAGTATGGCCTTGCAGACATCCTGATTCAGGACTCCAAGCCTCTAACATTGTGAGGCAATAAATTCCTGTTGTGTGAGTCAACCTATTATGTGGTATTTGTCATAGCTGTCTTGGCAAACTAAGACACCTGCCAATATTATTTTTGAATCCTGATTCTTTCATCATGCTTAGAGTAGTTTCATATCACTGCAATAACAAATTACCACAAACTGAGTAGCTTAAAACAACATACATTTATTATCCTACAGTTATGGAAGTCAAAAGTATGAAATAGGTCTCACTAATCTAAAATCAAGGTTTTGGCAAGACTGCATTCCTTTCTGGAGACCCTAGGGGAGAACACATTTTCTTGCCTTTTTCAGTTATTAGAGGCAACATACATTTCTTAACTCATGACCCCTTCCATCTTCAAAGCCAGCTATAGTCAGTCAAATCTTTCTCTGAATGTCATTTCTCTTGTTCTGATTCCTCTCCTTCCCTCTTCCATCTTTTAAGGATCCTTGTGATTATATTGGGCCCAACCTGATAATCCAGAATAATCCCTCTATCTTTGAGGTCAGCTAATTAGAAACCTTGATTTCATCTACAGCCTTAAATTCCCCTTGTTATGTAACCTACTGTATCCACAGGTTCCAAGGACTTGGATGTGGTCATCTTTGTATGGTCACTGTTCTGCCTACTATACCTCAAAACTTTTTTTTATGATATTATCTTTACTTTGAGCCTGTTAACTCAATTCACTGTATCTCTCTGTTAATATTTAACTCATAGTGGTGAGTTCACCAGACATTTGATTGCTATAAAAATCAGGACTCAACCTAGGTCTAACAGTATGAGAAGGATGTGAATAGATGGAAAAGAGAAAGAAGGTCACTGGTGACAGAAGAAACTCATGAAAGAATAATGTTAAGAAGAACAAACTAAACATAAAAAACAATATATTTCTTGGAGCAAGACTTTCAAGTTAGAAAGTAATGAAAGATAAGGTAGGGTAACACAAGGCCAAACGACAGATGCCTTCAAATGTCCAGTTGAGAAGCTTATGCATAGCTTGCAGTCATAGTCAACATTCAGAGTACGTAGAGTAAGCAACATTATATATATTATAATATATATAATATAAGATATATAGATATGTAATATCTATATGCCACTATTTTGAATTTGTGGGATGCTATGAAGTTTTCTTTGCCAAAATAACCTCTCCTACGCAAATTATACTATGCTAAAAATTCTTCCATTAACAATTCCTTTCTTTGAGTTAAGCATTTTCTTTTTATAAATGTACATACTCTTAGGGTGGTGAGGGGACGGTGGGGAAAAGGGTAAACCATTGAGACAATAATATTTAATGAATATTATTCTACAAAATAACTTTTCTGATTTATACCATGAAGGACCTAAGCCTAGGGATGGGAATTGGGGGACTGAAAGATGCTCATATATAAGGCTGGGGAGAGAACTAAACATAGAGGTAGAGAATGCCAAAGACAAACTTCATCTATCTCATTATTTACTAATGACTCTTTTTAGTAAATAAAGAACATTCATTTAAAAAAAATAAATAAAGCACTGACATGCTAAGAACAATGTTTATAGATATTATTCAAGTATGTTAGATTTGCACATATTGAGTTTGAAATAGTACAGATAAGAACTTAGTGGCTCATGTCTGATCATTCTTTCCTGTATCATCACCAAAGTATGTACACCAAAGGCTTGTGAAGATTAGAGCCAATTGGTTCATGTAAGAGGAAACTGCTTCAAGTGAAGGAGAAAAAATATATAATTCCTGTTATAATATCTTCAAACTGTTCAAATAAATTCAGCAATTTAAAAAATGTATATATTAATGAAAATAACTACTGGGATTAAAATATATTTAGAAGAAAAAATTGAATATCACAAATACGAATTTTTCATGGATGTTAAATATACTACATGAGCAACAAGGGCCACTCTAATGTTCACCATGACATTCTTCCCTATTCTTATCACCTCTGTCAAAATAGTGCTCTGACAGCCATGTACAGTTGAGAATTCATATGAAAGATAAAATCTAACATTTGTTGTGTTAGGTCCTACGAAAGGTATTTTACATATTATAGCATGTTATTTTTATTTCATACAACAATCCTATGAATTAGAAGATGTCATATTACAAATGAAATTAAATTATGAACCTAGATCATTTGGATTAGTAACTTCTACTTGAGTCAATGATCTGAAAAATGTCAGTAACATTGGGCTTCAGGATATGTGCTTGTTTGAATTGGGAGGTGACTGTAGAGATGTAAATTTTCCTAGAAATCTGAACTGGTGAATTTTCCAGGTAACTTTTAAGCTGCCAGGTATCAAGCTGCATAAGAAAGGTCAGTACTTTTTTTATGGCATATCCACAAATAAACTAATTTTTTTTCCCTTCATGACAGATTGCTCATTTCAAAACTTGCAATTTTCCAATTATTCAATGCTAATTTCAAACTCAGGGATCAACAGTGAAGAAGAGTTTGTTGAATCTCTCTAGGGATATTAGCAGAAGCTTTTTTTTTTTTTTTTTTGCTTTTTTACAAAGTCCTATAATTTGGATAATCATCCAAAATCCATCCCTACTAGAGAGTGAATAGGAACACAATTAATACTTATGCTGAGACAAGAGTAGTAAACTAAGACTGTCCGGGATGAACCAGAACATTTGGTTGCCCTATGTACATCCAACATGCACAAGCCATGTGGGCAGTGACCAGGTTAGTAAATATACATTTACGTTTGCTGGAATTTCACAGTACTGATTAGCATAAATGCATAATTCATATGTTTAGAGAAAGATGGAGAAGGAGGGAGACAGGATTTTTACAATTCAATGAATACTACCATGACCTTGATTGACTATTTTCAGATGATGGAAGACACATACAATATTAATTAAAAAAAAACAAATCTATATGGATTGCATGTGTGGTTGATGTTGGAGAACAGAGGGAAAGTATCACATAAATAGGCTATGTAATCCTCATGTTCAAGAATGTTTGCTATGGGGGGGGCAGGTCTTGGGAAGCTCAGATTGTAGAAGAGCCTGTCAAGGAGAAAAGTAAAATTCATTACATGAAGAATGAAGAGGCCTTCTGCAAGGAGTTAGGAGGATGACATGGGAAGGTAAAATGAGCATCATTGTATGGTATATTTATAATAGGTGAATCTCATGGTGTGTAAATTATACCTCAACAAAGCTATTGTAAGAGAGAGAATTTTAGAACTGCTAACAATATTATTTTTAATTTCATTACAACAACTTTTATGTTCAGTAATTATATTATTTTTGTGATCAGAAAGTCGTGGATAGGCCACTTACTCAATTCTGTTTAAACTACAATGCCAGAAAACAGTGATTAATGGCTCTTTGTCATACGGATGACCTCAAAGGACTTAGTAGAGGGCTCAGTCATTGACCCAGGCATGATTAATATGTGTTCATTATTTGGATTAAGACATTTAAGGCTACATATCAAATGTTCACATGAATCCAAGTTGAAAAACATTGATAAGGTGAGAATAGAATCAAGATTCAAAATCATTTCAACAAGTTGGAAAGCTGGACCACAATCAGTATGGTGAAATTTAGCAAGAATATATATGTATATATAATTCTGCATTTACATATTTTTTAAAGGTGAGGCATTTCTGAGATGATAAAAATGTCTTGGGATAACAAACATGAGTTTTAATAATTTCAAACAACAAAGATTTTCTCTTATTCATGTCCTATTTCCATTACATGTTGGCAGCAGCCTCTGTGCACTAGAATTGCTCAGGTGAAGAACAGAGCAACCTCATTTCAGTCATTGCTCCTTGCTGTGCCAGGAAAAAAAGTTAAGAGTTACTAAATCTCTCACCATTCTTAAGAATTCCACCCTGAAGTGATACATTTCACTTCCTCTCCCATTCATTGGCCAAAGCAAGTCGTGTGGCCATACCTAATTGCAAGGGGAGCTGGGAAGTACCTAAACAGGTGCACAACAAGGGGGTCTCAGAGGTACATGGTCAAAAGCACCAATACCTATCACAAATTGCAGGAAATTCATCATCGTGGCAGCAAAAATCTCAGATGGACCCCAAGATTCTAACACCTCACCCCATCACTCCCCATCTGTGTATAACTCCTGTATCATCTCCTTCCTCCTGTTTGTGGTCAGGACCTGTGGATATAATGGATTTCACTATCATGATTAGGTTACTTCACCCCTCAAAGTTCAAGGGATTCTGCAGGTATAATGAAGATCTCATATCAGTAGATTTGGAAATAATAAAAAGAGTGATTATCTTGGCTGGGCCTGACCTAATTAATTGGGCCATTAAAGGAACTTGGCCCATCCTGAAAGAAGAGATTCCAAGCATGAGAAAGATCACCCTGCTGACTTTGAAGAAATTAATTGCAATGAGAGGCAGCTATGTGGCTAAGTTCTGAGGAAAGCCTCACGGAGCTGAGAGTAAAGCACTAGCTGACAGCCACCAAGAAAAAAGGAACGTCTATCCTACAATGCAAGCAACTGAATTCTGCAAACAACCTGAATGAGCTTGGAAGAACCTGTGCTCCTAATGAGAACTCAGCCAACACAATGATTTCTCAGTCTAAAACTCTGAGAAAAGAACTCAGTTAAGCTAAGCCCAGAGTCTTGTCTGTAGAAAATAATATAATAAACGTATGTTTTCAGCCAATGGTTTACAATTACAAAAGAACAAGTTCATAATAAATTATATTTTTAAAGCCAACTACAAAGCAGTGCAACAGTGGTTCGGTGGCAGAATTCTCACTTGCCATGCCAGAGACCCAAGTTCGATTCCCAGTACCTGCCCATGCCAAAAAAAAAAAAAAAAAAAAGCAAACTACATTGTGCATTTTTGCATAGGAAAAGAATTTTAATGCATATTTGGTTAAATTTTAACAAAGCAGTTAACCCCAGAAGCCACTCTATTCATTATATGCTGTCCTATATGTAAATTCTTATCTTCATAATATAATTGTGGTAGTTGTTATTATCCCATTTATATAATAAGTTGGGTAACTTTTTTTAGGTTTTCATGTATTTTCCAAGTTTGAAATAATGAATATGTATTTGTTCTGTAGTGAGATAAAGATTTTTTTTTTTAATTTAAACAAATGATTGCCCAAATTTACAGAACAGCAGGTGGCAGTTTACGTTTTTAAAAATATACACAAACCATGAAGAGCATGGCCACAAAACTAATGTGATCCAACAATGAAACGAGACTACAAATTAACATTAGCCCTCAGTCTAATGTAATAACTCTCTTTGTACTGAACTGGCTATTCTAGTAAAGCTTATCAGATTCCATTTTCCCTCTCTTCCAGTTCATTTGGCTAAACCATATTTTTCAAACTCTTGAAGTCTGGCATGACCTTAAGGGCCTACCCAGTGGAATGTGGGCAAAAATGACTCCATGTCTGGCACATAAAAGCTCCCCACTCTTGCTCTTCCATCATGTTCTGTCTCCCTCTGGCTGACTAGGAAGGAGGCATCCTTGGTGAATGTTGAAACCACATGTTAAGAAAACAGAGCTTCTATCAATTTGAGTCTCTGAAAGAATGTTGGAGCTCAATCTCCAGTCCCACCTCTCCCCATCTGGAACAGCCCCGAACTGATTGAATGACATGTGTTTTTGTTTATGTGTCAGATTATTACATATCAGGTCTCTTTATTACAGCAATTAATTGAGTACTTACTCTACTTCAGATCCTCTGCCAAGATTCTATTTATATTATTTGCAATAATCATTGTCATCCAAATTACATACAAGGAAACCAAATCTCCCAACATTTTAATCAATAACCTCAGATTGCACTTCCAATTACTTAATGGTCAAACAAGGGCTTGAACCCGGGTCTTTCTGACTTCAACAATATCCTAATAGCAATGCCAAAATTTAAGAGGCATAAAAATAAATTTGATTGAGTTGAAGAAGGAGGAATAGAGAATTCAGAAGGGACTACATTTTTTCCCACTAGGAATATTTTAAGGAACTGGAATTGTGTGGTCTGAAAACTAAATGATTTGCTTTTAGGTATTTGAAGGTTTGCTGTTTGTGAGTCAGAACAGAGATGTTCTTTGAAGCAGAACTGGGAGAAAAGAGAGGAATTTCAATTCAGCATAAGAAATTTTCTAACTAAAGCTATCCAACAGTGGGATGGATTTTCTTTATTTATTAAATCTTCTAATTATTCAAACGTTGTAATCATACTATATGCTAGACCTTCCCTTAGAAGATAGTAAGATGGGTAAGACCAGCTAAACATGCTCCCAGTATGTGCATGAGGGTTACTCTGCTCCCTCCAGGACCAGGGATCCAAACACTGGGAGCATGGGCTGGCTCGTCCTGAGAAGATGAGGGGAGGGAGAGGAGTCAGCCAGGGCACCACAAGATCCTATGGTTTTTAAGTAGCTTATTTTTTGATTTGGCATTCCTCCTAGTTACTGCGGTCCTTTAACTGTTTTCTGGAGCTTTTGAGAAAGATGTTTCTGCCACTTCTGCTGGTTGGTCAAAGCTTCTGTGGAGGAATGGAGCCCTAAAGCATCTTATACCACCATTTTGATCAGGGCAGCTTCAGTGTAAATGAACTTTTAATATGGAACTTCAGACTGCTATTGAATGCTCATATCATTTTATCTATGATTTGGCTTTTACATTCTCTGATTATTACCATTTTAGACCTAGCAGATTTATACAATGAAAAACAGCACTCATATTAGATTTTGCTTCGACCCATAACACTTTTTTAGGGAGTTTCTTTGACTTATTTATAAGTAGAAACAATGAGATAACATGATCCTGTTCATTTTTTAGAAAAAGCCTGGCCTTGCACAGAAGGTGAATAGGAACGGGATAGTGTGCCCTAGGGGCCAGACAAAATTAAAAGCCAGGTACAGAAGTGAGTTTCCTGATGTTGGGAATATTTGCAGCATTAAATATATCATAAGGGCTCAGTGTAATTGAGCTAGATGCTATGGAAGTGTCTTTTAACTCTTAAGGGGATACATCAATTTCCTTTGGTAAAGGAACATAGACACATAAAAAGTTTATGTAAGAATGACCATTGTGAGAAACCATATGAAGACTGCATTTTTACCTCTGGCATTACTTTCCACTTTTCTTTCTTCTGACAGAGACTCTACATTTTCCTGTATTACTACCTAATCTGAACCTTTTAAACAAGAAGTATAGAATACTTCTTTAATATCATCTCTTTAAAATGTACAATATCAAAAAATAAGAAAATAATAAGTAAAAATAAGAAAAATGTATAGTATCTTCTTAAGATTAAATATCACCCTTTACGTTCTGGTTTCTGTTCAAAAAATGACTATGGTCCATGAATGTATAGACATTCTTAATTTTGTCCCAGTTTTTATCATTCATGCAATAGCTATATTTGCAGTTTAGCAAAATTCTACCTGCAAATTGAATTTATAAAATAAAATAAAACAAATCCCAGGTTCAACAACTTGTCATTTCCAAAAGCCTTGTAAATAAAACTTGAATTTAAATTTTTTAAAAGGATGTGATTTGAATGGAATCAAGCATAACCTGGCTATTCTGGCTGAAGACTCATATTTAATCAATATTTTAAAATTTGTTTGGTTAGATGTGAATTACACAAAAAATTCTAGTAAAATTGCATCAGATATGATAGACAACCTAACCTTCTTCCCAACAAATTCCTTCTTGGTTTCTAGTGTTAATAATCAGAAGGATATTGCAAGTAATTTTTTAACAAATAAGATCTCAGCTCCTAGAGACTGCTGCTAATTTTATGTTCTACAATAATGAACATCAATCTCTAGTCTTCTCATCTGTTGTTCGTTTCATTCATTGAGATATATAGAAGCTTATACTTGATCTTATAATTTATTCGATATAATGCAACAAGCTTAAAGATATTTAAAATAGAGTTCTAAGAACTTTTACTGTTGCTATATATATAACCTAACATTTCTCCCTTTTAATCATATTCAGATACGTATCTCATTGATGTTAATTATGTTCACAATGTTGTTCTACCATCGCCACCATCCATTCCCCAAACATTTCCATCTTTCCAAAGAGGAACCCTGTACATTTTAAGCCTTAACTTCTTAATCCCTATTCTTACTCTGGGATTAAGAGTAATATAGGTTATCCCCCTTGGTAATCTATATTCTAGCTTCTAACTCTCTGAGTTTTTTTTTTACTCTAAGTATATCATATCAGTGAGATCATAAAATATTTGTCCTTTTGTGTCCGGCTTATTTCATGCAACATGATATCTTCAAGTTTCATTTAGGCATGCACAAACAGTGAACCATAACTTAAACCAAGGACTATACTTAATAGTACAATTATAAAAAATGTGCTTTCATCAATTTTAACAAATTTTCCACACCAATGTAAGGTGTTAATAATAGGGTGGTATATGGAAATTCTATATTTTATGCATGATTCTTCTGCAGATCTGCAACTTCTCTAAAAAAGGGGGAAAAATCAAAACAAAGTGAAAATAAATAAGTGAAAGAGATACTTAGCTTATAATCATTAAGAAAAGATGCAAAAAATAAAAGATACCAAAAACATATTTTAAATTGGGTTAGGGAATGCTGGAGTTAGGGAATGCTAGAGAGCCTGCCCATGTCAAAAAAAAAAAAAAAAAAGTGAGTTAGGGATAGGATTTCCAGGAAGATGGAGGTATAGGATAGGCTGAGTTCACCCCTGTTCCAAAGAACAGCTAGAAAAGAAACAGAAAAAGCCTGGAAGAGTGATTCCAGGGTGTAAGTGACCTGGGAGGGTCTTCTATACCGCATACAGAGGCCCTGATTGAAACATCAGAAGAATTGAGACACAGAAGACCAGAGACCAGCCAGCTAGTGCAAACAGCCTAGCCCATCCATTTTCAAACCCCAAACTGTCAGGATGTGCCGACAGGGAGACAGCAACAAGGAAGTAAGCCAAGACATGTTCCTTGAATGCGCTACCCTCAAGAGCAGCCCCCACACCCCAGGCATCTGAACCCCATTACCTGTCCCCCCACCACACTCCAAGTATCCCCTCAAACCCTCTCCCCATGCATTCTCCCAGCGACAACCTCACACCAGGTGCGCACAAGCCTGTCCCAAACACACCCATCTCTCCTGCGCAAGCACAGTCTCATCCCGGCTCCTCCTGAGACCCACTATGGTGGCGAGCCCCTCGACCCCCATCTCCACATCCCTGCCTCCTATAGGCAGTCACCTGTGCATCTTGGGCTGCAGGCACTCACCTTTATTCCCGGGCCACACCAGCACCCAGCCCATACAGTCTTTCAACCTCACCCAGCACACCGCTGAGTTCTGAGCTTTCACACATTAGCATCCATCCCCACACACACGTGCACGCGCATACACCCACTCACATCATGCCCCCTCCTCTCTGGGCAAGCGCTGACGGGCGCACCCGGGGCACACCTGACCCCAGCCCACTCGGACACGATTCCACTCTGCTGCCTCGAAGCTCTGCATATGCACACACCAGGGCGCTGCACACACACACACACACACACACACACACACACACACCCCAGACCCGCATACCTGGGCCCTGTCCTTAAGATCCACACACTGGCAGAGCTACAGCCTCCCTGCCGGCACCAACATATCCATGCACGGACCTCTTGAGCCCTGCACCCCAATCCCCCTGCCCTGCATACATGCACACCCTTGCCCCACCCCACGCACAAGTGCCCTTCTCCGACCCCTGGCAGGTGCTCTCAGGCACACCTGTGCCACATAGCCTCTGCTTTGCACAAGCGGGCACCCCCACCCACATCACCCTGCTCCTGCAGACCTGAACCAGGGCCACACCCGTCAACCTCCCTGTGCCCCTACATCTGTGCCCTGGGCTTCACACTCTGACACCCACGACCCACACGCTTTACACGCTTACCTGCATCCTGCCCACATACCAGCCCCAGCACAGCTGCTTAGCCCCCAATCCACCTGCTGCCATACCCACTTCTGTGATACCCTGACACACCCTGCTCCCGTGCTCCAAGGCCTCCCTGAGCTGCACTTCACCCCCACGGCCCCCGCACTGCATGTCCACAACCCTAAGACCCACACCTCAAGCTCAAAGGCACCAGCATAGAGTTCCCAAACCGTGCATTTAGCTGCACTGCAAACTGTCACTGGACTCTTGTGTCCCTCCCCACGCTGCACATCCTGCTCCACACCCATCTAGCAAATACAGACCTTTAGACTACTGAAGGAAATTAACTTCCAAAGTAACCCCATTAAGATAGTTACACACCACGAAGACAACAGATCACTAACCATATCAAGATGCAGACAGGTACAATACAGTCTAATAACCAAATTAAAACAATAGGGGAGACACAGACTTTGGAACAACTAATCAAAGATGTTCATATAATTTTACTAAATAAAATCAGTGGGATGGCTAATGGCATAAAGGAGATCAAGAAGACACTAGAAAAGCATAAAGAGGAATTTGAAATAATAAATAGAAAAACAGCAGATATCACAGAGATTAAAGAGGCTGCAGACCAAATCAAAAACATATTAGAGACACACAACAGCAGATTTGAAGAGGCAGAAGAAAGAATAAGTGAGGACAGAGCTACTGATTTTGAACACACAAAAGAGCAAATGACAAAAAATACATAAAAATTTAAGTTGGCTCTCAGGGAAATGATGGACAAAACAAAATGCACAAATATAAAAAAGGAAAAGAGAAGAGTAAAGGGCTAGAAAGATTAGGTGGAGGATATAATGGGGGAAAACGTCCCAAACTTTATAAAAGACATAAATATGCAAATCAAAGAAGCCACATGAACTCCAAATAGAATGAGTCAAAACAGGCTTACCCAAAGACACTTACTAAACAGTCTGTCAGATGTTGAAGAGAAGCAGAAAATCCTGAAAGTGGTAAGAGAAATACAATCTACTACATACAAGGGAAGATACATAAGACAGAGTTCAGACTATGCTACTGGCATTATGGAGGCAAGAAGGCAGTGGTATGATACATTTAAGATCCTGAAACAGAAAGACTTCCAGCCAAGAATTCTGTACTCAGCCAAACTGTCCTTCAAAACTGAGGGATAGAGGGTGTATGGGTAATTTAGTGGTTAGAATGCCTACCTTCCATGCAGGAGACCCGGGTTTGATTCCTGGACCATGCACCCCCACTCCAAAAGAAAAAAAAAAAAAAAAACTGAGAGAGATATTAAACTTTTCACAGATAAACAGGGTTGAGAGAATACGTCAACTGGATCCAACAATACAAGAAATACTAAAGAGAGTTTTGCTGGCTGAAAAAAATGACAGGAGAGGGAGGTCTGGAGGAGGGCAAAGAATTGAAATGTACCAGTAAGGGTAACCTAAAGGATAAAAAGAGAAAAAGGGAAAAGATAATACAGATCTGACAAATAAAATCCAAAGGCTAAGATGGTGGATTCAAGAAACACCTTTTCAATAAAGACTTTGAATGTTTAATGGACTAAAGTTGTCAGTTAAAAGATACAAATTGGCAAAATGGATTAAGAAATATAATCCAGCTATATGCTGCTTACAAGAGACTCATTTTAGACACAAGGATACAAATAAATTAAAAGTTAAAGGATGGAAAAAGATTTTTCATGAAAGTTGTAACCAAAATAAAGCAGGCGTAGCTATACTAATATAGGACAAAATAGACTTTAAATGTAAAGACATTATTTGAGACAAAGGACACTATATATTAGTAAAACGAACAATTAACCAAAAAGAAACAACAATCATAAATGTCTATGCTCCTAATCAAGGAGCTCCAAAGTACATGAGACAGACATTGGCAAAACTAAAGACAGCAATAGACAGTTCAACAATAATAGTTGGAGACTTCAATACACTACTCTCCTCTATAGACAGAACAACCAGACAGAGGATCAACAAGGAAACAGAGAACTTAAACAATATGATAAATGGATTAGACCTAACAGATATATAGGTCATTATACCCTAAAACACCAGGATATACATTCTCCTCTAGTATTTATGGAACATTCTCCAGGATAGATAATATGCTGGGGGCACAAAAAAGGTCTTTATAAATTTAAAAACCTGAAATTCTTCAAAGCTGTTTCTCTGATCACAGTGGAATGAAGGTGAAGCTGGAAATCAATAACCCCCAAAGAACAAGAACTTTCACAAATATATGGAGATTAAATAACACATTCATAATAATGACTGGGTCAAAAAAGAAACTGCTAGAGCCATCAGTATCTATCTGGAGATGAATGCAAACTAGAATACAATATAACAGAATTTATGGGATGTGGCAAAGATTGTGCTGAGAGGGAAATTTACTGCCCAAAATGCCTGTATTAAAAAAGAAGAAAGAAAAAAAAAAGAGCAAAATTTGAGGACATAACTGCTCACCTGGAAGAACTTGAGAAACAACAGAAAACTAACCCCAAAGCAAATAGAAGAAGGCAAATAATAAAGATAAAAGCAGAATTAAATGACTAAAAAAAAATAAAGAATCAATAAATCCAAAAGTTGGTTCTTCAAGAAAATCAATAAGATCAATGGGCCACTAGCAAGGCTGACAAAGAAAAGAAGAGAGAGGATGCAAATAAACAGCATCAGAAATGAGAGGGGAGGAGTTGTTACCAGACACCCTGAAGAAATTAAAAAAAAAATCATAAGAAGATACTATGAACAAATAAATATATGCCAAAAACTAGACAACGTGGATGAAATGGACAAATTCCTGTTAACACACAAACAAGCTGCACTGACTCAAGAAGAAATAGATTTCAACAAACCAAACACAAGTAAAAAGATTCAAACAGTCATCAAAAATCTTCCTACAAAGAAAAGCCCAGGGCCAGATGGCTTCACAGGGGAATTTTATGAAACATTCCAAAAAGAACTAACTCCAATCCTGCTCAAACTTTTCAAAAAAACTGAGATAAAAGGAACTCTACCTTACTCATTTTATGAAGCCAACATCACTTTAATACCAAAACAGGTAAAGATAATGCTACAAGAAGGGAAAACCATCGACTAATCTCCCTAATGAACATAGATGCAAAAATTCTCAACAAAATATTAGCAAATTGAATCCAACAACACATTAAAAGAATTATAAAACAACCAAGTGGGGTTTATACCAGGAATGCAAGGATGATTCAACACAAAAAAGCCAACTAATACAATACAACAGATTAATGAATTGAAAAGGAAAAATCATATGATCATCTTGATTGATGCTGTTAAAGCATTCAACATTTTTTTCTGATAAAAACACTTCAAAAGGTAGGACTCAAAGGTAACTTCCTCAACATGATAAAAAGTATATATGAAAAACCCATAGCCAGCATCGTACTCAATGGTAAGAATCTGAGAGTTTCCCCCTAATATCAGGAATGAGACAAGGATGCCCTCTGTCACCATTATTATTCAACACTGTACTAGAAGCTCTAGTGAGAGCAATGAGGTAGAAAAAAGAAATAAAAGGTATCCAAATTGGAAAGGAGGACGTAAAATTTTCATTATTTGCAGGTGACATGATACTATCCTTGGAAAATACTGAGAAATCTACAACAAAGTTACTTGAGTTAATAAACCAATTCAGCAAGGTCGCGGGATATAAAATTAATGCGCAAAAATCAGTAATGTTTCTGCACACAATCAATGACCTAACTGAGGAGTCAATTAAGGGAAAAAATCCATTCAAAAAAGCCACTAAAAGAGTCAAATAAATAGGAATTAAGTAGGATGTAAAGGAGTTGTACACAGAGAACGACATATCGTTGTTAAAAGAAATCAAGGATCTAAACAGGTGGAAAGACATTTCATGTTCATGTATAGGATGGGTAAATATAGTTAAGATGCAAATTATACCCAAAATTATCTACACATTCAATGCAGTACCAACCAAAATTCCATCAAAATACTCTGAAGACTTGGAGAAGCTAGTTACCAAATTTCTGTGGAAGGGAAATAGACCACAAACAGCTAAAAGCATCCTAAAAAAAAAAAAAAAAAAAAAAAAAAAAAAAAGAATGAATGGGAGGATTAACACTCTGGGATTTTAAAACTTATTATAAAGCCACAGTGGTCAAAACAGCATGGTACTGGCATAAAGATAGAAGCATTGACCAACACAGTTGAAATAAGCTCAGAAATAGACCAACAAATCTATGGTCAACTGATCTTCAACAAGGCCCCCAAATCTGCTGAACTGGGACAAAATATTCTTTTCAACAAATGGGCATGGCAGAACTGAATATCAATAGCTAGAAGAATGAAAGAGGACCCTTATCTTACACCCCATACAAAAATTAACTCAAATTGGATCAAATACCTAAACATAAGAACCAGTACCATAAAGCTCCTAGAAGAAAATGTAGGGAAACATCTTCAAGAAATAGTAATAGGAGGTAACTTCCTAAACTTATACCCAAAGCACAAGCAAAAAAGAAAAAAATAGATAAATGGGAACTGCTCAAAACCAAAAGCTTTTGCACCTCAAAAGACTGCCAAAAAGAAGAGGCAGCCAACTCAATGGGAGAAAATATTTGGAAATTACACATTGGATAAGGGTTTGATATCCTGTATACATAAAGAAATCATACAACTCAACAACAAAAGAACAAGCAACCCAATTATAAAGTGGGCTAAAGATATGAATAGACATTTTTCTGAAGAGCAAATACAGATGGCTGAAAAACACAGGAAAAATGCTCATTCTTGTTAGCTATAAGGGAAATGCAGATCGAGACCACAATGAGATACCACCTCACACATATAATAATGGCTGCTATTAAACAAACAGGAAACTACAAATATTGGAGAGGATGTGGAGAAACTGGGACACTTATGCACTTCGGTGGGAATGTATAATGGTATAGCTGCTATGGGAAATAGTCTGGTGCTTCCTCAGAAAACTAAAGATCAAGCTATGCTATGACCCGGCATGACTACTACTCAGTATATACCAGAAGAGCTGAAAAAGTGACACAAACAGAGATTTGCACACCAATGTTCACAGCAGCACTATTCACAATCGCCAAAAGCTGGAAACAATCCAAGTGCCCATCAACAGATGAGTGGATTAACAAAATGTGGTATATACATACGATGGAATATTATGTAGCAATAAGAAGAAATGATGGCCTGAATGACATGATAAGATGGATGAGACTTGACATAATGCTGAATGAAATAAGCCAGACACAAAAGGATAGATACTGTATGATTCCTCTTTTATGACTGTTCTAGTTTGCTAGCTGCCAGAATGTAACAGACCAGAGATGGATTGGCTTTTAATAAAAGGGGATTTATTTCATTAGTTCTTCAGAGGAAAGGCAGCTAACTTTCAACTGAGGTTCTTTCTTACGTAGGAAGGCACCAGGTGATCTCTGCTGGCCTTCTCTCCAGGCCTCTGGGTTCCAACAACTTTCCCTGGGGTGATTCCTTTCTGCATCTCCAAAGGCCTGGGCTGAGCTGCAAGTGCTGAGACGAGGTATGCTGAGCTGCTTGGGCTGTGCCACGTTGAGCTCTCTCATTTAAGCACCAGCCAATTAAATCAAACATCACTCATTACAGCAGGTAGGCCTCTTAGCTGAGTGCAGATGTAATGAGTGACAGAGGAGGTTCACGTACCATTGGCTCATGTCCACAGCAACAGAACTAGGCACATTCACCCGGCCAATTTGACAGCTGAAATTAACTACCACAATGACCATGGTAAAGGTAAAATCAGAGGCTTATAATACAGAATATAGGGGACAGAATAAGAATGGGGCTTTTAATCTGTATAATCTAATACCTGGATACATCCCAGAGTATATCAAGCAGATAATCAAAAAGTATTGGTAAAGTCCCTTGCAGGGTGGGAGAAAAACTATGGAACTATTAAACTTTACCACCAGGGATACCCCGGATACTGTGCCAAACTTTAGGGACACCCAAATCAATAGGCCAAGTCCTTGATTTTGAAGGTTGATCTTGTGAAACTTACATATGTAGTGGAGAAGATCAGCCTACCTATAGGAGGACCTATTTTGATGTTCAGATGTGGCGTTTCTCTCTAAACCAACTCTGCAAGTGAAACCACTGACCAGTTCCCCTATGTGGACCATGACATCCAAGGATGAAAGTCTCCCTGGTGGCATGGCTGGTACCATGGTATCAACAATGCCATCCTGACGAAAGGGGAAAAAGAAGTGTAACAAATAAGGTATCAGTGGCTGAGACAGTTCAAACAGAGTTGAGAAGATACACTGGAGGTCACTCAATGCAAGCCTCAGTTAGACATTGCTACCTATCATAACTTGACAAACCCCAACCAAAACCATTCCTGCCAACCCTAAAGAATGCCTAGCACATTATATAAGATTCTACAAAGGTTCCAAGCACTAGGGTAACTTTCCAAAACCTACAACCTCCAGATGGGTCCCTGGATAAGGGAAATTCTGAAATGCAGAGGGGCCAAACTTTCCATAATACCAACTATTTCTATCCCCCTATTCCATATTATTGACAGCCCCTTCCAACATGAAAAAGAATGGGCATTGCCCAAATACCCCTAAAGAGTGGGAAAAATAACAAAGGCGATGGTGAAGTTATATAGAGAAGGTTGGATTTAACAAATGAGTATGAATGTTGAATCATTATACTGATATTTCTTTTAGCTTCCAGTACCTTAGAGCAGCTAGAAATAAAAACCTAAAATTGTGGAATTTTAACCCAGACAAAACTCTGACCTCTGTTCTACAACTAATTGTTGCAATGTACTTTGAAATTTATTGTTTTTATGTGTATATATTAGTTAAAGAGAAGGAAGGGTGTAACAGAGAAGGTAGGATTTAACAAATGAGAATGACTGCTGAATTACGATATTGATATTTCTGTTGGTCTCCAGTGTCTTGGAGCAGCTAGAAGAAAAAAATAAAAAATCATGGAACCGTAACCCATACCAAACTTTAAAACCTGTTCTATAACTACTTGTTAAAATGTACTTGGAAATTTATTGCTTTTTTGTGTAATGGAAAAAAAAAAACATTAAAAAAAAACTGAGTGAGTTTCTCAGATAGGCAATGCACCACTATTTTTAATGTGGATCTTCAGACTCCTATTCAATGCTCACCTCATTTTCTCTTCATTTTTACAGTCTGTGATTGCTTCAGTTTTAGACTTGGCAGATTTAACTCACATTAGACATCACTTCTATTCATATTCCAAAAACAATACGTTTTCTGGGAATTTCTTTCTGACTTATTTCTAAGTAGAAATATGAAAATCCATTGAAATGTGCATGGCGGCACTTTAAAAAAAAAAGAGGATTCCTCTGCCAACAAAATATGACTCAGTTCTATATAGTGCTCACTCTCTTGAAGATCCCTGCAACTATACCGACAAAATTTTCCTGAACATTTTCAAATCATAAGATCCCAATGAAATGAAAATCCTATGTGGCAAATTTCACTGGAATTTCACATTGCAATTCTACTCCATCAGCAAATGTTATTTTGCTTGCTGGTTAATCTAGTTGAATAAGGAAAAAATTTCACAAGGTATGGTACCACATCCAAAAGCAACTTTCAAATATAAGCATAAACATTTATTCAACTGCTGTAAAGGTCCTGAGATTTAGGGTGTAGGATGAAACTATGTGTATTTGTGTCCAATGTTTGCTGTTTTTTTCAATATTTATGCATCCGTATCACTAGTAACTGCACGGCATACATTGCATAAACATAAGAATTGGAAAAGCAAGGTGTTAAGCTGAAGTAAAAGGTTTATAATGATTAGGAAAAAATCACTCAAATTTAAAATAAACAAGACAAATACACATAGGTGATTTCAGTTAAGTATATACACAAAGATGCTCCAATAACAAATAAATGTCTACAGCTTAGCTTAGCTATTCTACTTCATATAAACAGCTTTTATTTCTAAATTCACTGTGGTAATGATATGAGGTAACATATGTAGCTTACAGGGTCACGTTCTACCCATAAGCCAACCACTCTGGTGGCTCCAAGCAGCAAGCTGTACATTCTTTGCTTTTAACTTAATGGCCACACGTTATACCATTTTGTGAGATGCAAGCTTCATTAAACCTTCTGTTCAAGTGCCTTAAGGCCACAACTCATTTTGGCTCTGCAATTACCAGTGACAATTTTTATATGCAGCCACATTTTTCAATCACAGTGGGAAGGTCTGCATAATTTGTGGCTTTTTGCTCTTCTCTCTGATAATCTCAAATTGGAAAGAAAACATCAAAGATGCATGTTGGAAAAACCTCAATGCTGCATATGCCATTTCACTATTTTTGAAAAGAGTGTACTCTAGAAAGAGAGTATGAAGAAGTAAAAGATACTAGCACAACTGGTTATTTATAAACAGATTGTATGGTTTATGAGCAACCATAACCTCAAGGAAGGAGGGGAAAATCTTCCTTGTTGGCCATATCATGTAAAAGCTCCATTTTTCAAAGGTATTTAATTTTCTGAAATCTATTCACTATAAGATGTACCTTTAGATAATTTCTCTTAAGTATATAGTGCTTTTGAAATAAATCTTGAAAACAGTAACCAAATATTTAGATCCCGGATTACTGTCACTGAGCTTCTACAAATTTAAGAGATATTGTATGAAAGTCAGTCAAACAAGAATTTAAATCACTTCTTGCTGAAAACTTCGAGTAAATCCATCACAATCCCAATGGTATGCAGAGACTCTAACTGGAAGACAAAGATATGGCTCTTCCTATACCAAATCCTGGATTTTGACTTGTCTGTTATCAGTACATGCTGACCTAGATTAGATTTTACAAGACATAAAGAGTCTGTGAAGTTAAATAAACAAATGTGAAATCATGGCAACTGACCATTATTTTCAAAGACTAGTGAATGAAACTAGCTCAATTCAAGAAAGACACTTTGTCACAGTATTAAACCAAATCAAAAAAGAAAGAGAAGAGAAAAGGAGAGAGAGAAGAGAAGGGAAAGCAAAAGAAAAAGGGAGGGAAGGAGGAAGAAGGAAGGGAAAGGAAAATCCAGCAACATAACAGCAACAGTAAAAGCTTTCTTTTGAGAGGCAAATTAAATTTTTGAACAAAGCATACACATCCTTCAGCCTGGAGGGGGAACTGTGTATTAATATTCCAGAATTCTTCTGGCACTTTGTGTTGACCTGCAAACACAGAGATGAATGGAACTGATTTATGCTGTAAACAACATATCCATCTGTACTCTTTAGCAGTAACCAGGCAGCTGGAATACTTTCCAGAGACTTAGGTTCGGGTCTCAGTGGGCTAGTGATTAGATATGCCATTTCGGTGATGTTATTTTGTCTTTGTGAGTGTTTTAGTCAACTTAATGCCAAAATATGATATAACAGAAATGGATTGGCTTTTAAAAATGGGGATTTATTAGTTTACAAGCTTACAGTCCTGAAGCTTGGAAAATGGACAGATCAGAACATCATCAGACAATACCTGGATTCAATGAGCATCAATTTCCTCAGCTTTAAAAATGTAAGCAATAATATCTATTTTCAAAGACTGAGGCAAGGTTTGAACAACATAACATATGAGAATGTTGTGGCTTGTTAGTATTCAATACATATTTGTCAAACATTTGTTAATTTCAGGTAGAAACCAATTTTTCTGTGGAGAAATAAAGTATCCAAAAGTCTAATAATCTTATGTTCAAGAGAGATATAAAATGGAAGAAGTTATGCCACTGATTAAAAAAAATGCCACCTGGCATATAATAATTAACACCTTCTTCCTGGCCTGGAAATTTCCCCATCTCAATACTGGCTAGTGCTACAAATTTCTGGAATTAATTCAGTGAAAAAGTCCTTGTTTCCAGGACCCTAAGTATGTTGCTAGGATACCACTAGGACATTTTAATATTTTATTCTCTATTTTTCAGGATACCACTTGAAAGGTAAATCCTTTTAAAAATTGAAACATAATGTATTTCTCAACTTGGCACACAGCCATCTATAAGACTGAGTTGCATAAATGGCTGTGCTAAATATAATAATGCTAGGCCTCCTAGCTGATAATTTTTGAATACTTAAGACCTCTATTTTTTTTTAACAGTTTAACCTTCTAGTACATACTTCAGACATTTCAATATATACTGCAAACATAATTGTAACCATTGACGATTAGGAAATACAAAAATGTGGTAAAAGGAAGAAAACTTCTGGGTAAAACTGGTATCATGCTAATGTGTCTACCAAATATTTTAATTATGCTTTTTAAGATAGAAGTACAATATTGTACAGATGGATTTACAATGAAGAAATTTTCTATTTTCCTCTCATACTAAATAAATAACCATCTAAGGAATATTCCAGTACCCTATTCCATTTCCTGTGAAGGAAGAGAGAGGGAGCAAACATATTGCTTGGCTGTGGAACAAATAAGTTGCTTAGCAACAAGAAATAAGGTTCAAAGATTAGGTCAATAATGCTCAACTGAAACCAATAACAGACACAGAGCATACCTTTGGGTGTCAGAATCCAACCTGCATTTCAGAGGAAATCTGACTTCTAGAATTTAAATATGTGATATTTTATTATATACTTTCAATTTTACTCCTATTTTATTTAGTTTAAAATTTTAAAAGTCATTTCAAAATTATAAAACTAGGAAAATACATGACAAATTCATTTTCATAGGACCTCAATATTATGGATTCTCTCCAGTGTTTAAGTCCAAATTGACCTAGGTCTGTTTCTTGACTATTCACTGCTGGCGGACAGGGATTTGTAGTCAGTGAATTAAAGAGGTCTGCTACTCTTTATCTGAAATCAACTGTCTCCTCATTTAGGCAGGCTGAATCTTTCTCAGCTTGGGTCAACTGATATGTGTGGGGAGGAGATAAGGGGTGGCATTTAGCCATAGTCTACAGGAAATTCAAATATACTCAGCAGTTCATGAAATTGTGTCAGCTACTTTTGAATTGTGGCTTTTCCCTGATTTTATACCCTTCTCTCCCCACTCACAGTAAAAAGCAACAAGAAACAGAAGCAAGGAAGCCTACTTCAACAACTGACCGCATACAAGAGATGTTCTATGTTACAGGATGGAGGAAAACAGGCAAATCATCTGATCTAGTATAGAACTGCTCCTTTTGAATGCAGAGGATTGAACTGGTTCTAAAAAGAAGCAGATTGGGAAATGTCAGATTGATAGTGCTGATGTTTTCTGTCCCTAATCCATAGTACTTGCACATTGATTCCTGGCTGAATAATTTAGCCATTCTTCTAATTTACTCTTTTTCTGTGATTCAAAGAAAAGAAGCAGAGCATATGAAATGAATTACTACTCAAAATGATCATAAATTGCAACAGATTTAAACCCCCAAGTCCATAATAGCTACTATGCTGGGGGCATTCACTTAGCAGCCTAGGAGAAGCACCACTCGTTGATTTTTTTTTTGGGGGGGGGGTAGTACATGGACAGGGAATCAAACCTGGGTCTTGTGCATGGCAGATAAGAATTCTACCACTGAACTACCCTTGCACCCCATCCAAGTTTTTACATCACAAATGACCTGAGCTAAAATTAACAAACCAAGTTCCACAGAACTCTTTCATCAAAGCAACTTTCATTATCTTCAGTTTTCTGTAATACCTCAGCACCCTATATATGTGGAAAAACTAAAAAGATATGGTTGCTTTTTTATTGTTCTGTTTTGTTCTGAAACAAGGATGTCAGAACTTCTAGAACACAACTCCAATTGTTAAAAGTTTCCTTTGGAAATTCTATTTCAGAATTACTATTCAGTTAATGTTAAATGTTAATGTAAATTAAGTTAATGTAAATTAAGGTGGTTAAGTGTTTAAGTGTTCCCAGTTTATAAGAAATATAAGGAAAATCTCATTACTTTATGACCATATCTCACAAAGATCATAATTTTCTTGAAGAAAATAGAATGCTTATAGACAGAGTCAAAGTTGCAACTCTCTGTGAGAAACTATCCAGTATAATTATTCTAGACAAAGACTAAGGACATCTTGGAACTAGAGCTCTGAGTCAAACCAAAAATAAAGCATACAATGCCTTCCATATAAGTCCGAGGCTCTGTCTACAAAAATTTCCAGTTAGGAGTAAGATATTCAGCCAATTGCTCTCTTATGAACTGCCAAAAATATGATTTGATCTGGTTATTTGTTTAATTTATTTATTTTTCTTTTTTGATATGTTGCTTAAAATAACTAACCCAGTCAAATAGTTATATCGTCTGCCTGAATTCAGTTTCAGAGAGATACCTGCATGGAACTCAGGCTGTAATCATTAAGGTATCAAAATAATAAAATTCTTTCAAGAATCCTTATGTCTTAAAAAAGATAATTATTCTAAAATTAATCCTTCATATTGAAGATAGTTTATCTCATCTCTTTTCAAAACCTGCAGTAATATGACTTTAAGGTGGCCCAGCACCTAGGATAAGTAAAATTCCCTACTATAAAGATACATGTTAAAAAGTGGTTGTTTTTCAAATGTTTAAATGTTCAGGTGTTTGGGGTACAACAATATAAATTATTATGTTCATCTAAGGGGACTTAAGATAAAATGTTCTTTGTAAAAAAACTAGGAAGATATAGAATTGGATGACAAGGTCTAAGTTTTATGTGAATGAAACAGAGTACTGTGTATTGGAATGCCTTGAGGGGCACAGGGCAGCAGTAGAAATTCTCAACAGAAAAAGTGGTCCATTTGTCATATGAATTTGAAGGTCATTATCTTGTTCTATATGGCAAGTGTGAAATTAATTACCTTCTATTTCTGGTTTAACAATAAGAAGGCAATAAAGTAGGAATCCAGATAAATTTATGTAGTTCAGTATTATTACAGTCCTGTGGTAGTGAGGTTCAGGTGTCAACTTGGCTAGGTGAAGGTGCCTAGTTATATTGCTGTGGACATGAGCCAGTGGTATGTGAACCTCATCTGTTGCTGATTACATCTGCAGTCAGCTAGGAGGCGTGCCTGCTGCAATGAATGATTTAATTGGCTGGAAGCTTAAATGAGAGAGGTCAATGTAGCACAGCCCAAGTAGCTCAGCATACCTCATCTTGGAACTCACAGCTCAGCCCAGGCCTTTGCAGGCGCAGAAAGGAATCACCTCAGAGAAAGTTGTTGGAACAAGAGGCGTGGAAAGAAGGCCAGCAGAGATTGCTCTGTGCCTTCCCGTGCAAGAAAGAACCTCAGTTGAAGTTACCTGCCTTTCCTCTGAAGAACTATACACTTTTAACTAAATAAATCCCCTTTTATTAAAAGCTAATCCATCTCTGGTGTGTTACATTCCAGCAGCTAGCAAACTAGAACACAGTCCTATAATAAGTTTTAATATGATTGTGGTTGGCTGCAGCATTAACAATCCAACAACACAAATACATATACATGTAAAATGGATATGCACCTGTATTTAGAATATTGAATGTAAAATTCTGACCCTAAGAATTATGCTTATATGTCATATTTACTTAAGAAATATGAACCAAAAAAAACAGTTCAAATGTAAGATAACTTCACATTTTAAAAAGTAAACTTGCAAAATGGAAGGATGGAATTCAGACATTTGAATAAAAATTAAAATTGAAATCTTGTTAGGTAGGCTATTTTTTTTTTGGCCTAAAATTATCGATGCTGAATTGTACAAACAATTATGGTGAAAACTATAAATTTTTCTGGCTTGAGTAATGCAATGGATTTTATCACGATATATATCACTGCTTTATCATAATTTTGATATAAAATGATTCAGATGTCCTATTAAAATTAATTGAATGTATTCCTTCTAATTGTATATCTACAAAATGTTTAAAAAATGAGTTATTAAAAAAATTATGATAAAATGAGTGTGGTGAATTGGAACTATGTACTCCAGAAAACATGCTTAGAATTAATCCACTTTCTGAACCTTTTGATGAGGTCAGTTCAATTAAGGCGTGGCCCAGTTGAATCAGTTTTGGTCTTCATCCTATTCCTAAAGGCCTCATAGGGAATTCACAAGAGAGAGAGGAAGGTACAGGGAGCAGCCAGAAAGTCAGTGGATCCTAGAAGAGAAGGGAAAATCCAGGAGAGGCTGCCATGTGCTTTACCATATTACATAAAAGCCAAGAACCAAGGATCACCAGCAACCACCCCAAGAACACCACAGTCTTCAAGGATAAAGCATTGCCTTGATGATGCCTTGATTTTGGATTTCTCTTAGCCTCAAAACCATGAGTCAATAAATTCCCACTGCTTAAACCAACCCATTGTGTGGTATTTGTTTTGGCAGTTAGGAAATTAACAGCAGGTATATTCCATTCTTGGTATCTTGATTTATTACTAAATGTGCAAAGATTCTTTATATGCTGAAATGAAAATTGTCCCAAAAATACATACTAATTTAGGGTTAGTGCTAGTTTTTGCTTAGCATTTTGGAGGAGAGCTAAGCAAGTGGTCTTTCTGTAAATTACTTTTCTTGAGCATTCACATAGGAATTAGTTAATAGGCACTTATTAAGCATTAAAGGCTCAAGCCGTGCTGGATCCAGTTTAGCCAGTGGAAACCTGTCTGCCAAAATCAGCTCCAATTTTTAATGTCTTGGACTTCATTTTCTAAGTGTACGTGAGTCCTAAGTAGATTTTGTATTTTTATCTAAATATTAAATAGCAACAATAGCACACATCCTATTAGTTAAGCCTCCAAATATGAAAACTGCAACTGTTTTAAAATGTCATCATTTTCATGCAATCTAATAATCATCCAGTTTGTAACAGAATGAATGCTAGATATGAAGTCAGGATACTGATTAAAACCCCAGATGTAACCTGTGCAACTTTGAGCAACTTCCTTAACATTTCCTACTCTTTATTTCCCTTTTCAAAAATGGAGTTCATACCATGTTTGCCCAAATCCAGAACCATGCATGGTATAAAGAAAACATTTGTAAATGACAGCTGATTTTTCTAAAGCTATTATTTTATTGTTAATACACCTTTTATGTTCTTGAATTTATGCATTCTGCTTATCAATATAATACCTACAAATGTCAGCCCAGAATCTCCTTTGGTGTCTTTTCAGTCAATCTATAAACATCTTCATGCAATGACTCCAAACTTCAGATTTCATAAAGACATGTAGAATTGAAATACCCAGTAGAAATTTAGCCTCTTAGGTCTAGGTCTCTTTGCTATGTTCCTTGTCTTGCTGCTTAAAGCCTGTTATAATTTATCTGTTCTTATCCCTGGCAACTTTTCATCAAATTAGTCCAGCAATGGAGAGAAGGAACTTGGATTTTATCCCACAGGCAATAAAAAATCAATGTACATCCATAGGCAGAAATTAAAGGAATAAAAATATTAGTCTGGTTACTCCATGTAGGATATCCAAGAAAGAACAGAAGTTAGAAGCCTAGAGACTCAATATTATTCTAGCTAAAAATGATGAAGGCTGAAATAGGATTGTACTTATGGAAACTCAAATGATTGGACTGATACTTTGGAGTCAGGCCAGAATTTGTATCTTGCATCCCAGTTATCACTAGCTGTGTGTAGTAAGAAAGTCTCTTGACCTAAGAAGATATCCTTTTCTTAAAATGAGATTAATAAGACCTGTGTAGCTCATGGTTGGTATGGGAATTTTAAAAGCCAGAGCCGATAGCAGCTGGAGCTGAAATTGGTAGGTAGCTCCCATTGACTAAACTAGGTGTGGGGATTAATGAGATGATTAATGCTGAGTGTTTAGCCCAGTGCCCAAAACTATATTTGGTAGTTACTGCTTTTATTTATAGAAATGTTGGGGAGGGGGAGTGGTAAGATGACTATCATAATATTGAGTATATATAGAGAATACAAGAGAAAGAAAGGTTAGAAAATTTTACATTTGAGGTTTGAGTCCAAATCTATAGGTACTACTGAAGTTTTAGAATGTGCCAGAATTGTAGAAAAAGTATAAAAGTAAAACAAAATGTAAAAGGCTTGGATTGCCTCTTGAAGGAAATGCTCTTTATTGACTGGCCTTAGGATCTAGCTCAAAATTAGTCATCATTAAAATGAGAATTTGGAGAAATTGCAATATGATGCTTTCTTGAAACCGAAAATAATACATTTAGATTTGACAGGTTAAATTTCAGGAGATCGAGGGTATCATTAAGCATTGCAGGATAAATGTGGAAATATCTAGCATACATTTAAGATACAAGAATATACAAAAGTCAAACTATTAGCATTATATAGCACATAATTTATTTTTCTCCAAGAAAGACCCTGGCCAAAATGACTTAAAATTGGGGCAAAAGGGCTGCAGCAAAGTTAATGTTTTGCATTAGCAATTTTTATTTCTCCCAAATAAAAATTGCATTAAATAACAAAAAACTCTTATCACACATAAAATGAAATATTATATTAAAAGTATTTTCTCATCCACAGTGCTTCCTAAGTTCCACATTAGTTTTAAAAAAAAAGATAATTAACAAGGCATTTACTGAAAAATCATAACTATATTGCATTAATACATTATCACAGATTAGTCCACAATAAAATTTCAAATTTCAAATTTCAAATGCTTAATGTAGGTTTCAAGCATCAGTCATTCAAAGTTTACTTGATCTATTGTATTTAAGACATTGTGTTAGGGACATTATGCTTAAAAAACAAGCTGTTCACTCAAAGATCTTCAGTCTATTAGTACTATATTGAATGAAAAAAGGAGGAACTAAAACAAATGGAAAAGATCTAAAGATTAAACTACCCTTCAGAAATCAAAATAAATAACTTAATATTGAGTTATACCTGAAAAGGACACATAATTTTAAATCAGGGAAGGTAATTGTCATTATCTCATAACTGAGTTGCCTTACATATATAGGAAGCAAATTGGCAAACAATTAAACATGAATTTACTGGAAAAATTACCAATACCACTTAAATTACATACTAGAAAACAGTGATTTGGGAGGTTTGTGTAAAATGAAGCCGGTTTTCCGGGGAAAAGTAAATTAAAAACATGCAAGTTAACATTTGAATCCTTCATCTATTTTTCTTTTTAAAGTTTTAAAGTTTTTTTCAGAACTGTTTATGATACATAGAAACATGTGTTTTCCTCTAATCTCCCACCTTAATAATTACACACTTGTGTATGCTGATGTATGTACTAGGATATATGAAAACTCTGCTTTAACAATGGATGTAAAATTTCATAAAATATGTTCTTAAAAATGTTGAATGGAAGCAGTTCCTCAGAAAAACCATACCTTCATTAACCTAAGAAGATGTGGATTGATGCTTAGATATCTAAAACATCTTAAAAATATTAATTCAGTCACCTGATTAATTTGTCTACCTGATGACCCAAAACAAAGACTCACAAAATAAATTACTTCATTCCTTAAAGTGTTTTAACTAAAATCCACCAGATGTTAGGAATCACTCATTCTCTAACCACTTCTTATCTCACTGATGAAAGAGGAGAATCCCACAGCCCCTTCAGTCATTCATTAATGAGTCAAATAGCTCTCCATAGAGGCAAGTCCTTCCTGCTCATTTTTCTTCAGTGACTGAGAAAAGAATTGGTCACAACCTTTCTGAATACTTCTATAGTTTACTACCTATCCAAATGAGAACACATGGGCTTGGTTCCTGTTTGTCACTTCCCTGTTTCCATTAAGATGTTCACAATTCCTTCATGACCTAGGGGCAAAGTCACAGTTACAGATAACTTCTACTTCCTTAGCTCTCAAACTCAGTTGTAGAATCTTTTCAGTCACCCTCTACAGACCTGTAGATATGTTCCCTCTTTTCCATTCCTTCTTGCCTTTTACTTGTGCTACTGAAAGAGCCTCTATAAATATTCCCTCTTTTTCAGTTCCTTCTTGCCTTTTACTTGTGCTACTGAAAGAGCCTCTATAAATATTCCCCATGGAATAAACTCTCTGTGTTCATGTGATTTTAATGCTTCCATAGAGGTGTCTGATACATCTGGAATTAATTTTGGAGTATGGCGTAAAGTAGGGGTAAGGGTTAGTACAACCTACACTCAAGCGTTCAGAAAATGGATAGAGAGAAAGTACGATAGGGCAAATGTGGCAAAATGTCAAAATTGGTATCTTGGGGGCTTGGGCTGTGCTGGAGTTCTCTATATGGGGTTTGTATTCTTTTTGTAACTGTCCTATAAGTTTGAAAGTATTTCAAAAGAAAAAGTTTACAAAAAAATAAGAAAGTAGGATGACAAATTTTAAGATGTAGTGGCAAAGTTTACTATTTTCCACCGAGTTAAAAGGTGGTCTAGAATGATTTTTTGAGGTGACTTTACTTTCCCGGTTATCACTGTAATAGAATATAGAGACTCTGTAAGACTGAGCCTATATCTAGGTTCTCTCTCCTGCTCCATCAAAATGCTTGTCGATTCTTATTTAAATACCACAATGTGTTGACAACTAAATTTTCACTACTGAATCTTTATTTTCAGTCTTAACGACAGGAAGCATTAATCCACCAACTGTTCTTTTTCAAGATCATTTCAGCTATTTTAAGTCCTTGCTATTTCCTATAAATTACAATCAGTTTGTCAATTTAATGGATGTACACATATATCAAAATTTATTATTAATTTAACTTTATTAATTTAAAATTATTGTCTTTTCTAACTATTTTATAGCTCAATATTGTTATTTCTTCTGAATTCTGAAGCTAATTTCACTTTTAAAGTGTTGGCCATTTGTCTTCCTTTTATTTATTCCCTCCTTTGTTCATTCAATATACTAAATATGTTCAGCTTATTGTACATATACTCTTTAAAACTATTATTGACTTTAACTTCTAGTAAGATATAGTAGATGTATTCTGAAAGGTGAAAAGAAGGCGAACAAGTTAGGGACATTGGGACCCAAAGACAATACAGTGGTGAGTTTCTTTAACTTTATATATCCCAGACTTGGAACTGAAGGAGCCTGTAACCTAGAAATAACAACAAACAGAAGCAAAACAAGAAAAATTCTTAAAGTCAACTTTATTTATCCAAATGACCAGGAAAAAATAATCTGACAAGAAAGAAAACTTTAAAACACTAACTCTTCTACTTAAGTTAAATATCACACACAAAAAACTATGACCCCATTCCCACCCATACCAGCAAAGGCTGATTGGTGAAGCTAGACATTTGCTCTTGAGAGTCTGAAAAAGGCACCTCCAAATACATGACAAGATATTTTCAGAGAAGGCTAAGCAAGGAACAGGGACTCTCAACCCCACCAGGTAGTAATGAGGAATCCTTCCAATTCCCACTGGATTGGTGTCATAGGAGACCTGATAGATAATCAGGGCTTTCTCACTACTATCCGGCATTAATGAGGTCACCCCTCACCCTCAGCTATGGAGTTGCTGAACACCACACAGAGACAGCCATGAAGCACTAATATCCCTTTTAGCCAGGGAGGTATGAGAGGAGGCCTAGTGGGGAGCTAAAACTCCTATTGCTGCTTATCAGTAATGAGGAGCACTTCCTGTGGGTGTCCATCAAGGCCAAATGGGGAGTCTAGACTTCTACCCATATATGGAAGTAAGAAGGTGGCAACTCTCTTCCCCTGCCAGAGTGGTGTCAGAAAAATACCCAGCTCAATAGAAAGCTAAATAGATCCAGAATCTCAAAACACAATATTCAAAATATTCAGGTTTCATTAAAAAAAACATTATCATGGCAAGAATCAGGAATGTATCAAACTGAATGACAAAAAAAGGAAATTTAATAGACCCCAACTACAAGATGACAGAGCTGTTAAATAGCTCTGTTAATCTTAAAGTGGTCATTATAAAAATGATTTAGCAATTATAACATGCTTGAAAGAAATGAAAAATTAGAAAGTCTCAGCAAAGAAACAGAAATTATGATAAGCCAAATGGAAAATTTAAAAATGTGAAATATAATAAATGAAATTTACAAATCAATGAATGGGCTAAACAAGTGAGTAGAGGGCAGAGGGAAAGAATCAGTGAAGGGATGATTTCTACTACAGAGTAGAAATTTCTACTCTACAGAGTAGTAGAAATTACCCAATCTGAAAAAGAGAGAGACAACAGACAAACAAAAATATGAACAGAAGTTCATGGATCCATGGGATTAAAACAAAATATCTAACATTTGTGTCATCAGAGTCCTAAAAGGAGAGGAAAGAAGGGGGGCTTAAATAGTACACTAAGAAATAATGGTTAAAAACTTCTCAAATTTAGCAAAACATAAGTCTACAGAATCAAGAAGCTGAGTGAATTCCAAAGAGGATAAACCCACAGAAATCCACACCAAGACATGCCATAATTAAATTTTCTGAAACTGAAGGCTAAGAAAAGTATTGAAAGCCATCATAGAAACTCAACACCTAAACTATAGGGTAAAACATTTTTCTTTTTTCTTTTTTCATCAACAGGCACCAGGAAACAAACCCAAACTGTTATATACTCCAGAAATGCCATGTTCTTCTAATCCATTATTGTGGGTACAGACGTATTGTGGATGGGACATTTTGATTAAGTTGTTTCCATGGAGATGTGACCCACCCAAACTCAGAGTGGGTCTTAATCCTTTACTGGAGTCCTTTAAGAGAGCTCACAGATAGAGAAAGAGTTTAGACAGAAACACCTTGGAAGAAACAAGCAAGGACCTACAGAAACTCAGAGACATTTTGGAGAGGAGCAGCAGATGTCACGATGTGCCTTCCCATGTGACAGAGAAACTCTGGATGCCAGCAAGCCTTCTTGAGGTCTTAATTTGCACATTCCATGGCCTTAGAACTATAAATTTGTAGCCTTATAAATTTTCATTGAAAAAGCCAACCTATTTCTTGTATATTGCATTCTAGCAGTCTTAGTAAACAGAAACACTTTCCTTATCTTCGAGTTTTCTAGTGATGTTTGACAGTTGAAGCAAAAATTATAACATTATCGGAGGCCATTCTAAATATATGCAGAGGAAACACATTATACAATTATATTATAAATGGATAGAGTAAAGGGACATAAAGGGAGGTAAAATGGTAAAATGACTGAAAAAATGATGGCACCAGTAGACTGTGACAAATTATATATGTGTGTGTATATGTGTGTGTGTGTGTATATATATATGTATGTAGATGTATATACATTATCTAAAGCAACCACTAAAAAAAGCTACACATATGGATACACTAAAAACACTATAAATACATCAAAACATAATTCTATAAAACATGATGTAACCCATAGGAATTTAGGTAAAAGAAAACAGAAACAACAACAACGAAAACAAACAAAATGAAAAATAAATGACAGACTTAAACCCTAACATATTAATAATTACATTAAATTTAAGTGCTCTAAGTACACCAATTAAAAGGCAGAGATTGGCAAAGTGATTAGAAAATATGATCCAACTATATGCTATCTACTCACCTCAAATATAATAAATTGGGCAGGTTGGAAGTAAATGATGGAAAAATATATATCAAGTAAATGTTAATCAAAAGAAAGCAGGCATAGCAATATTAGTATTAGATAAAGTAGATTTCAAAAGAAGAAAACTACTAGATACCAAGAGGGACATTATACAATGATAAAAAGATTAATCGAACAAGAAGACATAGCAATCCTAAACATGAATGCCCAAAACAACAAAGCTGGAAAGCATGTAAAGCAAAACTGATTGAACTGAAAGGAAATAGACAAATCCACACTTTAATGGGAGACTTCAAGAGTTTTCTCAACAATTGATAGAACAATTAGACAAAAACTCGGTAAAGAACTCAGCACATCATCCAACAAGATCTAACTGACATTTATAGAGCACTCCATCTAATAACAGCAGAATACATATTCTTTTCATGTCCCCAGAGAACATATGTCAAGACAGACCATATCCTAAGCCATAAAACAAAGTTCAACAAATTTAAAGGAAGTGAAATCATACAGGATGTGCTCTCAGATCACAATGGGATAAAACCGGAAATCAATAACAGAAAGACAAAAATCAAATCTCCATTCCCTTGGAGACTAAGCAACATACTTGTCATTAACCCATGGTTCAAAGAGGAAGTCTCAATGGATGTAAAAAATACATTGAAATGAATGTAAATGCAAATAAAAGAAAATTTGTAGAACATAATAAGCATTGATGGGATGAAATTTATAGCACTAAATGTTTATATTAGATAAGAGTAAATATCTCAAATTAATAATCTAAACTTTTGCCTCAAGAACTGAGAAAAAGAAGAGAAAAATAAACCCTAAGTAAGCCAAACGAAGTAAATAACAAAAATAGAAGCAGAAATCAATGAAATTTGATTTCAAATTTAAGCATTGAAAAATAAGAAATATCAATAATACAAAGAGCTGGTTCTTGGGGAAAAAATCAATAAAATTGAAAAAAAATCAAAGTAAATGAAGAGAAATACTGTGTTCATAGATTAGAAAATTCAACATAGTAAAGGTGTCAATTCTCTCCACAATGATATTCAAGCTTCCTGCAATTTTTATCAAAATCCCAGCAAGACTTTTTGTAAATAAAACAAGGTTATTTGAAAATTAATATGGAAAGACAAAGGAATAAGATGAGCTAAAATATTTTGTAGAAGAAGAACAAAGTCTATCCAATTTTAAGCATTATGCAGTTTGTAGAATTGGTAGAAAGATAAACACATAGATCCAGGGAACAGAAAAAAGTATCCAGAAATAGACCAAAACAAACATGCACACCTGATTTCTGACAAAGGTGCACAAGCAATTTCATTGAGGAAAGACAACTTTTTCAACAAGTGATGCTGGAAAAAAATGGGTATCCATGGGTCAAAAAAATGAATCTTGACCTACGTTTCACACCTTTGCAAAAACTAACTCAAAATGGAGTTTGGAATTGAATGGAAAATGTAAAACTAGAAAACTTTAAGGCAAAGTTATAAAAATTCTTTAGGACAAGGCTAGGCAAAGAGTACTTAGATTTGACATCAAATCATGGCCCATAAAATGAAAAACTGATAAATTGAACTCCATAAAAATTTAAAACTTTCAGTTTCTGAAAGTCCCCTTTAATAGAATGAAAAGACAAGGTAGAGAAATTGAAGACTTACATTCACACCAAACTCAAATGAATATTTATAGCAGCTCTATTCATAATAGTGAAAAACTGGTTAATAACCCTGATGTCCTTCAACATGGGAAAAGTTGAACTAAGGCATATCCTCAACATAGAATTCAGCAATAAAAAGGTACAAGTGTTTGATGTATGGAACAAACACTAGTTGAAATTCTAGAGAATTAACTCCAAAGAGTTACATACTGTATCACTTCCATTTATGTAACATTCTTGGAATGACAAAATTGTAGAAATGAGGAAGAGAGTAATGGTTGCCTGGAGGGGAAGAGGGTGGGAGATAATTGGGTGTGGTTATAAAATGGCAACATTAAGGATCCTAGTGGTGATGGCATTGTTCTGTATCTTGACTAAATCAATGTCATTATCTTGCCTGTGATATTGTACTACAGCTCCACAAGATGCTGCCCTAGAGGGAACTGGGCAAAGGGAATCTCTTTGTATTATTTCTTACAACTTCATGGAAATCTACAATTATCTTAAAATTAAAAATTTATTAGAAAAAAAAGTTAAGAATTTCACCCATGAAAGCGTATTATACAACTTCAAGTGAAAGTCAGAGACCTTACAACTGTATAGGTCCATTTACTATCTGCCATCCTTTATGCTGTAGTTATATAGCTACATAGTTTAAGAACCCATGATAAGTTATAATTTTTGCTTTAACAGTTATATGTATTTTAAAGTATTTAGCAAAACATTGCTTTTTATATTTATCCATATATTCAACATTTTCAGTGCTGTTTTTTGTTCCGAAAGATCTGAATTTCCATCTGGTATCTTTCCGTTCTGCACGAAGTAACTCTGCTAGCATGTCTTGTAGTGCAGGTCCATTGGGGATCACTTCTCCTGTATGTTTTTTTCAGTCTAAAATATCTTGATTGCTCTTACATACTTGAAGGGTATTTTTACAGGATATAGAAATTTGAGTTGCCAGGCTGTTGTTCTAATTTTTCTTTACACCACTTTAAAGATATTGTCATGCTGCCTTCTATTCTCCATTGTTTCTGCTGAGAAATTAGAAGGAATTAGTCTATGTGTAGATTTTCCTTGACTACTTTCAGGATTTTCTTTTATCTTTGATTTTCAGAAGTTTGACTATTATCTGTGTGACTTTCTGAGTTTCCTCAAAATGTAAATACAAAATGTTCACCAAATTAAGGACTTTCAAGTCATGATTGTTTCCAGTATTTATCAGGTCCCTTATCCCCTCCTCTCCTTTATCTCAATTGTACATAGGACAGATTATCGATGTTGTTCCACACATCCCCGAGACTATGTTCATTTATTCAAAGCTTTTTTTCTCCTTTCTTTAGATAGGATTTTTTTTTCACAATTAACTGACTCTTTCCTCTATCTTCTCTGTACTAAGATTGTTTTTAGTTCAGATATTGTATTTTGCAGTTCTAGAAGGTCCACTTGATTCTTCTTTTATAGTTTCTATTTCTCTTACATCATTTTCCATAGTTGTGATAGCTACTTCACGATCCTTGCCTAGGGCAGTGTGATGGTGGCAGAATTCTCACCTAAAATAAATAAATAAATAAAAGATCCTTGCCTACAAAGTCCAACATCTATATAATTTTTTGGTAACTCTCTGTTGATTGTCTTTTCTCTTGATAATAGATTATGATTCCCTATTTTGTTTTAATTTGTTGCTGGATATTTTTATTATGTTGTTAATACATTAATATTTTATATGTTATTGATTGCATGTTTCATATTATACTTACTATGTTGTGGAGAATCTATATTCTATTACGTACTTCAGAAGAGTGCTGATTTTTGTTTTTAATTTCGTTTTCATAACAGTCAACTTGACTGAAGTCAAACTGCAAAACTGTCTCTGCAGCAGAAAGCAACTACTCAAATCTCAGTTGAGTTTTTCAAATTGTAACTGGGCTGCTTAAAATCTGTTCCATTCATGATTGATTCAGCGGTCCTCCGAAATTATGAGCAGAGTTCATATACAGAATTTGAGGCTCCTTGGCTCTCTCCTCTCTGGGCCACCACCTTTGTCTTGAGCAGCTGTGGTTGCTCCAATTTTGTTCCCTGGTCATTTAAACCATAAAAGACATGAATTTCTATACAAATCTTATTCACTACACATGGAAAAACTGGGCCCTGTCCTTCAAGCTAAGCCATAAAAACAGAAACTTTTCCAATCTTTAACTTTTTCCCCAAGTGTCTGCTCTCCCTCTTGCTTTTGTTCATATGCCAGCATTTTTCTTTTATACTAAGTTCACACTTATCTGTGGGAGAATTAGTGTGATAGAAGCTCATTTGATCATTACCAGAAACTGAACCTATCATCTACCAAGTTTTTTTTTTTTTTTTTGTATGCTGTATGGTGGGGGTCACATTTCATTCTTTTTCCATGTTTCCAAATATTTCCAAATATTCTATATTTGCAGCACCACTTGAATTTTTCTTTGGGTGGGTTTTTGTTTGTTTGTTTTTTGGAGATGTGCATGGCCTGGGAATCAAACCTGGGTCTCCCACATGGCAGATGAGAATTCTACCACTGAACTACCCTTGCACTCCCATCATCTACCAAGTTTTAACCTCACGTAACTTAATCCCCAGTTTCCTCATCTATAAAATGAGAACTAGAGATAATGTACAATACTGGAAAGTACCCTGTATGCAAAAAATGCTAGTTGCCATTTTTTTTAAAAAAACATGGTTATTTTATTTTTCACACATGGAAGGAGTACTTGATGATATCACAGATATTTGCCTGTTTTCGTAGGTTTTAAATCTTTGAAAATAAATTGTTCAGATAGGGAGAGGGAATTTCAGCCCTAGACTAAGCTTCTAATTCCTAAATCAGAATTCTGCACTCCAAGAAGGATCCCAGCTAAGGAAAGGACTTCAGTCAAGGCAAGCTCTAGATGGGTTTATTAGATTATTTAAATAAAACCATGTAACCATGTGGGCAGGGAAAATGACAGCAGAGAATTACAAACATTCCGGAGCTTCCCCAAATTCTTCCTTCTCTCTCCTTTCCCTGGTTGGCTCCACATCCCTTAACTCTTAATGGACAGGATGGAGATTTTAAGGAGAGGAGAGGATGGACTCAAGAGGGTCTGAATGGTTCCTGCCTCAAAATATATCCTGGCTGCCTAATGAAAAGGGGCAGTCTTGCTCTGATGTTCCTCACTGTTCTCAGAATGCAGCAGACATCCCTGTGGGATATATACATGGGTACCCCAGCACTCCCTTCTATGGTCTCTCCTGGATTGAAGGAGTTGAAAACCTGAGAACTACATTCCCCAGAATCTCTTGCTGGCCAGGATTTAATGTAGAGTTCACTGATGAGAGGCACTCGAAGAAATGGTTACTCCTTCTCTGGCAATGGCAGGCAGACTTGTGACCTTTGGCAAACAGCAAACACGAGGTTCTGCAGCATCTTTGGGCATTTTCCTATAAATTATCTTCCTTAGTCCTGCTGGCAGCTGAGACTAGCAGCAGTTTCCCATGTCTCCTGCAACTTTCTGATTTCCTGATAGTTGGTGATGGTTTTGAGTTTCATTTCCCCACATCCTCCAATGGTTTTATAAATACTCCACTCCTATATTATATCATTGCTGCTTAAACTATTTAGTGGGGATTTGGTTTTCTGGCTCATACATATGCCTTAGAACCTCATTCTGTTGGGGAGGTGACTCCTCGGAGAAAGATTTCCAAACATCATTCATTATTTGGTACCAAAAAGGCAAACTGAGGCTGAGGCAGAAGATAAGCAGTTCCTAGCCATGGAACCCATGCTGGTCTTGAGACCTGAAATGCTGGGTGGCATGCCAGTTTCCAGACCAGAAATATCCTACCATCTACCTCACTGCTCCCCTGTGGATGCCAAGGCCAGGTGATGACAACACAGACTAGAGATGGCACGTGTCAGCAGTTCAAGGACATCTGCAGTGCCAGCCCAGCCCTCAAAGTCCACTGTCACTGTCCTGGGCTACAGGAACATTTGGTCACCTTCCTGGCACAGAGAAGGGGGTTCTCTGCTGCCAGGCCTCATAGGATTGAGGCAGGAGGGTCAGCAACAGAGAGTCCTTCATAGCCAGACCCTCCCAGGAGCACTGAAGTACCCTGTGATCCAGCAGGAATAAGCCCTGCTCCAGTAGCTCCTTCACCTCCCTTCCTTGCTTGCTCCAAACACACCCCAGAGGGTCAGTGGTGCTCAAACTGCTGTGAGTGCTGATGAATGATGCCCACATCTATAGGTAACCCCATGGCCAAAACGTCCTGCAGCTGTTCTGGCTCAGGCAGGGGACCTGCTTTCCAGTGCTTTGACCAAACAACTTCACCTCCTTCATTGAGTTGTCAGGCTCCAAAGTTTGGATCCAAGCTTGTCGGGTATGGCTTCCAGTATCCTGGGGCATAAATTGCTCACAGGCCCCAGGACCATCACCAAGGTACTGACCACACTGCCAGTAAGTCCAATGATGGGTACTGAAGGCCCCAACCCAGGTCAAGTTGGAGATCTCACATTGGTAGAGGTCTGCCTTGCAAAGGACCACCCACAGCTCCTGGTACATGCCACTACCACCCAGCTGTGGGCATGGGCTTATCACTGGCCAAATTGCAAATACTACCTTTCTGGAAAGATTTTCTCTGACCAGCTGTAACCAATTCATCTGAATCTTCTAAAGATATAATTTCACCCTATACCTTAGTTATTCTTGTAGCCAAGTCATAACCACTACTTCCCCCCATACACACACACACACACACACAAACAAAGACAATAATCTCCTTGAAGGAAGTGCACCAAGTTCATGATTGTAGCTCCCAAGGACGGCATAGTGTCTTACATATAATAGTTTATAAAAAAGAAATCAAAAGAAAAACTATTGACATCTCTCACCTTTCTCTTTTTTCAAAACAGCCCATATTAGTTTTCATTTTTCACAAACATAATCATTTTTTAAATTTGTCTCAGATCATTCCATTCACCATCCAAAACATGTGGAGCCTATAATGAGAATCAATACTCTATTAAAGACCTGAGCTGAATATGCCAGTAGCAAGATGATCAGCCTGTTATGCATAATCGCTGCCATTCCATACTTGTATTTTCAAGAGATGGGACAACATAATATAAAAATGTATCAGGGCAGATTCTGGTCAACCAAGATAGTGGCATAAGACTCCCCAGGGTTCCCTCATAGAATCTTCAAACAACTAGTAAAAATTGGCAGAGCCATCATCTCAAAATACTAGCAAACAGGAGAGGGGAGCAGTAACTAGTCTTGACATGGTGGTTATGCATGGGGTATACTTTGTTTGGCCTATTTGCAGTAACTTATATTTTCCCTCTAAGGCTGCCAAGTCTATCTAGACCTTATCCTCAACTATAATCTCAACTCTTTCCCATTGATCTGTGTGCCTTACCTTTATATTCTGACCCACTTTCATCCATCCCTGATAGATGGGAGTTGTCAGGACTCCTCCAAGGTACCCCAGGACCACTTCCAAGGGGACTGGTTGCCCAACCAAGGTAGGTATCACCCACAACTCCAGTATGCACATATCAGGTCCATAGATCCAGTCCTGAATTGTCACTTCATGTGTATTAAGCATTTCTAGGACTTCTTTGGTCATCCCAACTCACTGCCTGGCAGCCTTTACCTCACACCAACCTCAGATTCATATAGAAGGAATAATGGGGTAAAAGCAGGATGATTCCTTGACAGTGGCTGAAAAGGAGAGTCCCAAGTGGTATTCCTTCATCCCCTTTCAGGGTCAATCCTTATCTTGATAGGTGTAAGGGAAGATACAGAGCACAGCCTGGGTTCTAGCCCCACTCTGGTCACTTTCCTGTGCTAGGAAGTGGGATAAGGCCATGTTTCCTTTCTAGGGAACTGGGAGTTCAGCTTCCAGAGGGCCAGAATATAGTGAAGTCCATCTAGTAAGAGAGTTGTCAGGGTAGAGATGCCCAAGCTCCTTTTTCAGGTGGTCATTAAGGTTCTCTACAATGACAGCTTGTTTGTGGATGGTGTTGATGTGAAAGATCCATCTATGGATTCATTCAACAATGAATCTGAGCCCACTGTTGAGTGGATTGTGCAGTAAAGTAGGGTCCTTGGTCAGAGGAGATGTCATCTGGGTACCTGGAGGGATGACAGAGCTGTTTTTCCGAGATATTCCATGGATGTACTGCACATGAAAGATAAACTGGAAAGGCAAGAATATAGCTTGAATAGCCACTGAGATCGAGGCATAAGACATACCTTGGGATGGTGAGAGAGGGCTAATGTAGTCTACTTGCCATGAGTGGTCAGGTGTGGCCCTGTGGGAATAGCTCCTATGTGCTTTTTTATAGTTCTGGTTTTTAGTTGACATCTCTCACATTGGTAAATGGCAGGCTGGGTCTCTTTTAATGAGAGAGGTACTCCATATTCCTGACCCCATAATTTCATAGTGTCAGAATTTCTGTATTCCATTTGGGGGTGAATTCACCCAGCAGTGGAAGCAGCCATGGGCAACTCAGCTGTTTCAAAGATGCCACTGAGAGTAATTCAGTGTCCTCACCCTCTGGCATGGGCTCAACCTCTGCCTCTCTCCCAGAAGGATGCCCAGACTTGTTGGGTGTGAAAATCAGCTCAGTGCACCCTTTATTCACAAGGTCATTCCAATGATATTCATTATGATACAAGCCCTTACTATGAACATAAACATGGGTAACAGATGATGCATTTGCACATAGCCAGTTGTTACCAAAGGTCCCTTCCCATAGCCAGTTGTTACCAAAGGTCCCTTCCCAACACTGGAGAACCTTTGATTCTCCCATCACATTTTCCCCATTAACCTAATCAGGCTGCATACTTGCTGGTGCATCCTGATCTCTGCACCAAAATCTGTGGATAGAGTGCTACATGGTACATTGTGGGAACATAGGCTCAGGCACAACAGGCACTTTCAGCAAAAGACCACTTTATTATTTACCCAGCACAAAGGGTCCAAAAGTGCAGGAGAAGAGATCCCATCATGGCCAGTCTCCAGGGAAGGCCAAACTGCTCAGGTAAAGGTCAGTGGATAACAGTTCTGCATGCCCCACTTCACATCAGAGAGGAGAGATCCTGTGCTGCTTTGAGTGTTGAGTATGTATCCACCCCAGGAGGAGGGGACCCTGACACTGAGAGTTCCTACCCTGACAAGCATCCGGGGTGCTTGTACCAAGTTTCCAAGTTCAAGGTATGGTTGGGCCTTTTAATTAGTTCTAACATCTCCCCTGGTCTGTGGAATGAAAATAGACTGAAACATTCATGTAGAATAGAGAAGGATATGAGGGATAGGTGAGCACTGGGAATGGCCACTGAACATGTCTGTGACTTATTCAGCAATTAACATATGACCCAGCAATCTCATTCATAGGTATATACACAAAATAATTGAAAGCAGGGACTCATACCAATATTCGCATACTGATGCTCATAGCATCATCATTCACAATTGCCAAAAGATGAAACCTACCTAAGTGTCCATAAATTGATGAGTAGAACAAAATGTGACATATACACATAATGGAATATTATTCAGCTATAAAAAAAATGAAGTGCTGTTACATGTGGCAATATGGATGAACCCTGAAGACATGTTGAATGAAATAGGCCTGACCCAAGGACAAAAAGTATGATGTCACTAATATCAAATAATTAGAATAAAAAAATAATATAGAGTCAGAAACTAGAATATGGTTTGCTAGGGGCTAAGATAAAGGTAGAGAATGGTGAGTCAATACTTAATTAGTACAGAATTTCTGTTTGGGGTGATGGAAAAATTTTGTTAGTGGACGATGGTAATGTAGCACAAAATTATGAACATAATTAACATGGCTGTATTGTATAATTGAATATAAAGTGGGGATATTTTAGGTTGTATATACATTAGCAGAACAAAAATTTTAAGAAACATAGGACTGTACAACACAATAGTGTTGTAAAATATGGATTATACTTAATATTACATTTATAATAATATTCTTTCATCAATTGTAACAAAGTTACCACACTAATACAAAGGGTTCATAAGGAAAATTGTGTGGGGGGAGGGTATATGGAAACTCTGTACATTCTGCATGATTTTTCTGTAAACGTACAACTTTCCCACTAAATAAAATATGTGTATATACATATATATATATATATATATATATATATATAATGAAATAATAATATTCATATTCATACTGTTATGTTCATGTTCACCTTCTGGTTTATTCTTATCCTCAGATATTTAATTCTTACTTTGTATGATCCTTGGGTTACTATGAATCTCTTTGGCCAAAATTTTGGAATTAAGATTTTCTGTTCTGTTCTTTGGTGTCCAAGGCAATATTTATTACCAAGTTTTAATCAGATTTTTGCTATGGTTGATTTTGCACTTCTGATTTATGTAGAAGTTGTTACTATTGCCTAAAAATTGCAGTAGATTTACTGTTTTAAAATGAAAATATCATTCTTTTGAAATGGTACCATATTAAGGAAATGAGCTATAGAGACTGAAATAGCTGTTAAGAAGAGTCTTTTGCTGAGTGTACATATTTGTCAAGTAAAATGTATGAAGTGATTTCTTTTCTGAATACAATAGCATAATTCCAAAATTGTCATTAATGAAACATGGCCACATGACTCAACTGAAAATACATATCTGTGGTAGCAAGACTATGTAGCATTTTCTAGTAGCCAGTGGACATGCATCCTCTTTCAGTAGTGTGAAAAGGAAATTTTTGATGAAGAAAAATGATAAATATGAGATATACAAAACCACCCTCTCAAACTTTTAAAACATTCTGAAAGAAAGACTTAAGGACTGCTGTAGCCAAAGAGATTAATATCACAGATGAATTGGAATAAAAGGAATAATGAATTGGAATATGAAGGAATAAAATATTTCTTCTCTAACAGTTAAATTTCATTTAATGAGGGCATTGATAGAAATTATTCTCATTCTACCAAATATTTACCAAATAAAAGGATTAAAGTGAAACAAATAAAGGGTTCAATGATGAGCTTATATTAGAAACAAAACATCTAAAGAAAACAATCTATATGTTTCCTTTGCTCTAGTCCAGCCTCATTATCAAAGATTTTGGCCACAGAAAGAAATATCCCAAAGAGGAATTGCAAAATCATTGCATTTTATAGGAATTGGCTATTATAGCATGTACTGGTAAATAGCAAACTCAAGATATTTTCCATTGATAAAAAAAAAAGCAACCAGATGAGTGAGCACATAAGGAATCTATTGTACTTACTGTCATAATATTCCACTTAGCTACAAATCACCAGTGGATGGTACCCAAATGTGATTTCTTCCAAAGTCTGATGTTGCCAATCAAGCCAGGTAAATTACTTCACCAGCTGGATGATAAAACAGCAATTAAATATTTGGGAAACTGCTGTGAAATTTTGCTGGCAGTGATATTTTCCTGAAATGTCTGTAAATCACATTTTTAGAAAACAACTTCCAACTTTAGATAATGGATAAACCAATATTTAAAAATATTCTCCAACAAGTACAAATTTTAAGTTTTTAAAAACATGTAAAGAAGTTCCCAATAATGTTTTTCAACTTCTGTTTTTAATACTGGATTTGGCTCAAGGTAGGAACATCTATGGTCAAAATTCAAAAAGTAGGAATTAGAAGCCTTAACTTCTAGTTGTCATTTTCTTTTATGCCTTAGAAACTTGATTAACTTTATGAGGTATGAATAAAAATGCATGCAATATAATCTATTTGAGAGGACTGACTAAATCCTGAATTTAAATAGTTCTCTATAGGAACACAAACGTTGACTGTTTGAATTCAACAATAAACACTGAAGAAATAAACATACAGATAGTTGGTTATATTGGAAATGTCAAAAAGTAGTCTAAAATATTTCATTGCATATAGATATTTGTTCTTTCTCAAAATATACATAGAATTTAAACTTTGATAAAATAAGAAACAACAGCATCTGAAAATGAACATGTGAAAATTCCATGGAGTATATTACTCCATCCTTCGTAATAATCTTCAAAGAACGCTTTGTGGAACTTTCTCATACTCAGGTATCACTGTGATGTAAAACAAACAGACTAAGAAGAATGGCTCCATACTGCAAAACAGCAGAGTTTAAATATGAAGCAAATTGCTAAAGTTTTGTTGCCTTTCAGGATCATTCCTTGAAAAAAGTTTTGAAATTAATAAGAGTTATTAACTTCCAAATCCTACCACTTCCTGTCCCACACCTTCTGATTTCATGGATATCTATCATACTCTACACCCTACCATCATAAGGAAATATAAAACTTGAAAATTTTGACACAAATTTAGGTACAAAAGAATAAGAAATTCAGATTCATAAATGCAAAAGATAAGGAATAGAAGTGAAAGGCTTTCTTTCCTGAAACTACCAAATTGTGTGTTTGGATTGACACTTATTAGTGACCTGATCTGGGGCAGCTTTCAGCATCCCCATTTTAGGATTTCACTTGGGAGCTAGTCTTGTGAGCCATATAAAGAAGGCTGTAAATGCTATTAAATTGTTTCTAACTGTTAATAGCTTTATGTAGAATCCTTATCTCTAACCCTGCCCAGTAACCCCTTCAACGAATTGGAGTGATGGTTGCATTTGGAAAGATTTTAAAACATTATCCATTGGTTGTTCCTTTCTGTACTGTCTAGTACTCCTGTCTACAGCTTATAATGGCCTCTTTGGCATTTCATGATCCTTCTCAAGGCATACCTGGTGTGCTTTGAGGTTTATGTAATCCTAAATGCCTGTTTCAAGCCTTTGGATGCTCTTAGATAAGTGCCTGTGATTACCTGAGAACAGGAGGACCCCTCCCTATTAGTCTTTCCCTTTTGGAAGATAAGATCATTATATTTAACTGACAGATGGGGAGGCAGAAATCATAAGAAAAATCTTTAGGAGAGATGATCATGCTGAGTCAGGGGTTTCTAGATACTTCATAGTTTGTTTAGGCCTTTTCACAGCTGGAAGTTTTTTATAAATACTCTTTTTCCACATCTGTTCTCATGAAGGTAGGCACCCAAAGTATCTAAGAGAATGACATTTTTTACTAATAAGTCATTTCCAAAATAATTCCAGTGAGGTCCTCAGACACAGGAATTTTCCCATTCTCTTCAGAGAATTCAAATAAGGAATGTGAATTTTTAAAATGTCAGGTATTCTCTCAGGTCAAGTAACATCTCATCTTGCCAAGCGGGTATTAACATGGAAATAATACTTTTTTCCATTTATTTTTCTTTTCTCTAAATAGATGGCAATGTGGCAGAAAATAAACACAGCACTTCAAAGTCTAAGTCTATTTGAGACTTCAGTTATAAAAATTGGAATTCAATCCTCTCTGGTATTTGTACAGCCACACTCCTTATTATGTTTTCCAAAAGACTGAAACAAAGGAAAACACACAATCACAAATTATTTCAAAAGCAACAAATGATCAAAGGTTGTATGAATTTGACTTGGTCTTTTAAAATTGAATATTTATGAGGAAATGAGAAGTGATGTTAGTTGGTCTATAACACCACCATAAACTCTTTTATATCCTCTGCTAAGCTTGTTTTTCTGTTTGTAAAACAGGCAAAAGCTACTGCTAACTTCTATAGATAAAGGAGGTAAGTGACTGCAAGGCCCATCCACTTCAGTATATTGAATGTCTCCTTTGTAAAAGCTCTGATAGCTTCTGTCCTGAGATAAACAAACCAGCATGTCTGAATATAAACAGCCATGAACTATATAGATAGCCATAGCCTGCACATAAATAAACGAACATTACGAGAACCACATATCTATTAAAATCAATACATCATTGAGTTAGTAAGAAGTACATTTTAATAATTGGATAAATTATCTCTCAGAATAGTGAGTTTCCAAAAAGTCCTGGAAGTGAAAGTATAGAGGTTTTATTATAAATTCTCTGGACTTTACTTGGAGATATTAAACCATGAGATCTGTAAGGTCTCTGGCAACTCCAAGAGCCAGTGACTATAGGGGTACATTAAGATTAATGATTCAGGATACTAGAAATACAATTTCAACTGTTTAATTTTTCACCACCCTTCTTAATCACATGAAAGCTGGCTTTCATTCCCCTAGGTGTACTGAAACTACTTTCTTGGCTGACACCAATGATCTTGTTTAAAATTCAGTAGTTATTTCTCCATTTCTTTCTCCTTGACCTTTCTGCTGCATTTCTTACTACTGATCATCCATTCTTGAAAACTACTTCCTTAGACATCCTCATTAACACACTCTCCCTGTTCTCTTTCCATCGTCGTGGCTCCTTCTGAGTTTCTTCAATCGGTTCATCATCACATGATTCTCAGCAAAGTGTTCTTCTTACAAAACCTCTTTTTCTCATCATTCACACAGTTTCAACTATGCTGGTGTGTTTTGAAATTCCAAAACTTTAAATCTTGTCCTAACCCAGAATCACTGAGTGGGGTCTAGAGAGCCTTCTAGACCTCCTATATCAGGCCAGAATTGCTTCTAGAAAAAGCAGAGACAACCGGGTTTGTAAGTAGGGAACAAATTATCTCAGCTCTGGAAAGAAAAGTAAACATAAAGGCTTTGCAAGGCAACCACAACTTTGTTAAGATTGAAGGGGAGGGAAATGAAAAAGAAGGACTATACTAGATCCTAAATACTAGACATTATGGCAGAAGAGTATGAAGAACCTGAGACAAAGAAACATTCCAGGGGCTTTGAGAAAAACGGTGATGCCACTGTTAGAAAAGGAAGTTGAAAAAAGGGAGAGGATATGATTAATAATTAATTGGATTAGGTAAAATTTGCAGTTATGACAGAATAACCTGATCTTAGGATTCAACAAATCATGGTTGATGATATAGACCCAGACTGGGGAAGACAGACAATGTTGATTGAGAGGATTCAATTTGACAGTTGAGGAAGAATTTAAAATGTATGGCACTTTCCAATGACAGACCAGGCAGAGGAACAGTGGGTTAGGGGTGGGGAGTAGAAAAAGGACATGGTCAGAAGTTCAATTAAGTATGTGGATCTTAAGGACTCCAAATTAGGTACCATCATGGAGAGAAACAGAACACCAAGTAAGTGCCCTGTCTTCAAGACTGTGATCCAGAGCAGTATTCCAAGGTCTTGGAAGAAGAATGATGAATACAAGACAGAGTCACAGTCTTGGGAAGGGGTAGCAATAGATGTATGGCTACCAGAAAAAATGAAAAATAAATAAAAAGTAATGCAAAAAAGAAGTCAGGACAAAATGGAGATCCTGAAAAAAAGCCTAATTAAAGAGCCAGGGATAAAGCATGAAACTGAGATTGGGGAAGAAGCAGTAACCAAATTTTTAGAACTAAGAGTAGAGAGGCAGTAGCAGTGACTTGATGCTGAGTCAGTGACTGCTGGCTTGAAGAGGATGATAGCTAGTATTTAAAAAATATTTACTCTATGCCACATATTTTGCATATTGTCTCATTTATTTTAACCACAGCACTATGACTTAGACCAATCTATATTGGTCCCATTAATAGATGAGGAAAATGAGACTCAGAGTGTTTTGGGCACTTTGCTTAAAGTCAGAGAGCTAATAAGGCAGATGTTGAATAAAGAACAAGCTCTTTCTGACTCTTTTAACCACTGTGCTATGCATGTTAAAGAATCTTCTCCCCCAGGTAGGATTTTGGGGGGGACCTGGTGGATGGATGGGAACAGGGTATCACATGATCTCACCCCCTAGGGAGAGGCCAGGAGTGGATTTCAGAATTAGGCTGGCCTGTTGCTCATCCCTCATAAACCTGGAATTCTAAGCGCATGTCAGAGAATAAACAACCCATTTGTTAAGACTTGTCAAGGCAACAGTGTACAGAGCAGAATCATGTGAGTATGATATTAAAGTGCCCTGATTCAAGAATTTCCTATTTAATTCCTAGTGAGGCAGGAACCCAAATTAGAATAATGTCCGACCTGGGCTGGATATTTCATTACTGTAAGGGCCGTTAGTTGGAGGAGAGACTAAATTTGCAGTTATGTTAAATTTTCACTAAACAGCACTTGAGCAACTTCTATATGCAGGGCACTGGGTCACACAGATGAATAAGACACTACTCTGTTATCTCATTAGAAAGAAAAACATGACCATACAAATTGCAACATGATGTAGTAAGTATAAGGAATGCATTGCAGAGTTAAACATGAAGGTAGAGAGGAGAGCTATCTTATCCAGACAGGGTAGGTAGGATAAAGAAAGTATTTGTCTTAATTTCCTAGAGCTGCCATAACTAAGGACCACAAACTGTGTGGCTTAAAACAACAGAAATATATCGTCCCACAGTTCTGGGATAGATTTCGAATCAAGATGTTGGCCAGGTCATGCTTCCTCTGAAGTGCATGAGATTCTAGCAGTGTCTGGCAATCCATGGTATGTTTGATTTGTGACATTACTCCATCTCTGCCCCCATCACATGGCTGTGTTCTCTGTCAATGTCCAAATAGCCTATCCTGATAAGGACACCAGTCATACTGGATGAGGCCCACCTTAATCTAATTTGGCCTTATCTTAACTAATAACATCTTCAAAAATCCAATTTCCAAATAGACTCACATTCACATGATCAGGGATTAAGAGTTAAATACATATTCTTGGGGGACATGATTCAATCCATAACAGTAATCCAGATAACATTTCTATGCAGCAAACCACCAACAACTTAGTGGGATTAAATAACTACTGCATCAAAGTATTTGCAAGCATTAAAAAAAAAAAAAAAAAAAAAAAACCTGCCAGTCTTTCCTCTGGAAAAGATTACTCTTATCTCCAATGGATAATGTGGAATGACCTCCTCCAAAAGCCCCCTAAAAGTCTTATCCCATTATCAACATTCTCCAGGATGCCATCATTAGTCCAGGGATGGATGAGAGCCCTCAGATCTATTTCCATAGATTTGTTTTAGTCTGAAGACTAGTGACCCGAGAGGCATGTTATCTGCTCACACACCCAATATGTAATGATGTGAGGGGCCCAGAGTGAGCTGCAAAAAACACTCCCATAGAAGACTGGCTACATAATTTGTTGGGACTGGTATAAAATGGAAATAAGGGTCCTCTTATTAAAATATTAAGAATCTCAAGATGGTGACAGCAGAGAATTAAACTAAGCTTATGGCCCTTCTAAGTGTGGAGCCTTCTGCAACTATACAGTTCACAGATCGATGAATCCAGGCTTCCTTCCATGCAGCAATTAGGAAATTGGGAGACAGAGAAAAGAATTCTGTCAGCTCAGTCCATGTGGCTAGTTCCTTATGTTAGGCTCAGACCTTCCCTCTGAGGACTGTTTTCAGTGACTCTTGGCTCCTCTCTCTGGACAAATGTAGCCCTTGTTTGAGTAGTGTGTTAAGTCTCAACAGTTTCTCAATTGAGTAGTTTTCTCGGTCAAACTCCTATCTGGAGAAATTCAGGATCCCAAAGCCTTCCATTCATTTTATACTGTCTCTGTCCCTTTTAATTCAAGACAGAATAATTGCTCTAAAGTTTTATGGATTTTTATGTATCAATTTATAAAGCATTCCAATAGACAAAAGTCACACACACACATTTTCTCAACCTTTGGTCCCCGTGATGCTGCTGTGGGACAATGCCCTTAAGAGTTTTAGAAGCATTATAATTTAGCAAAGAGGATTGATAAGGCATATCCCAAGACCCTTGGAAGGTCTTTTATATTTTACATATCTGAAAGTGACTGTGAGGTACTAACGTAAATCTTTCTGAAATCCCCACAAAGGATATCACAGTCACACCCTCAACCTCATCTTTAACCTGCCCAGAGACCACATTTTTCTGACAGCTTCCTAGATTTGATCTTTGCCCTGAGGACTTTTTTCTTATATGAGAATCCTTTTCTGGGAGAAAGGGAGGATAAGAAATAGTTTTATTATCAAATTTGGCAAGTCTTGAATCCTTATATATCTTCTAATTTCTTCTTGAAATAGTATTTCCTTCCTCAGCTCATCTTTCTCTATAACTTATGACATACAGCTAAAAGAAACTAGTTGACACTTTGAACATTCTGCCTGGAAATCCCCTTAATCAGCTCCATCAGTTAATTACGATCTATTTTCCACATTAGAGCAGGTGACAGTTTGCTGAATTTTCCACCAGTACGTAACACAGTTCTCCTTCCTTCCAATTTCCCATGACATTTTTCTCACTTGCATTTAAGCCTCACTGACGTCTCCTTGAGGCCTCTCAGGCTTTTCTTAACCATCTCCTCATGCCCTTTCAGTTTTCTCTCATTGCCTAGTTCCAAAGCTAAGGTCAAATACTTTAGGTTACTGTTACAGTGACATCTCATTTCTGGTACTAATTTCCTTATCTGTCAAATTTTCATCAGAAAAGTGAAATCACTGCGAGTGACAAAGAATGAGAGATCTGGGATAGGAATTAATCCTTACCCAACTTGTTAGAATAGTCCATGCAAGATTTTGTCTTTGGCATTTAGTGTTGGGTCTGAGGTGGTTACAGAGCAACTAAGCCAAAAGTCAGTACAGAAAGATGGGCATAAAATGGAGGAGAGCAATAGCAAACTGAAATCCACAAGGGCCAAACAAAGTTGATGAGAACAAACTGGACCCTGTGAGAAAAAACTAGGACCATTTTCAATCTTGATAATGCAAGAGAAATGCAGGAGAAGCTGGAAACCTTTGCCTCAGAGATGCACATGTACCTGGCCCAAGACTTAAAGAAGCTGAGGAAGAGAGCTAGTGGGAACTGGCGGCACAAGGTAAGTCAACAGATCTACACAAGTTGTGCAAACTGCCATAGTGCCTGGCACTCCACAGTGACCTTCAGGGTCTAAAAACGGCTGTTCCTTCTTTTGTACTGAAATGGTAGTTAGATTCAGTTGTCAACTTGGTCAGGTGAAAGTACCTAGCTCTGCTACTGTGGACATGAGCCAATGGTATGTGAACCTCATCTGTTGCTCATTACATCTGCAGTTGGCTAAGAGGCATGCCTGCTGTAATGAACGATGTTTAATTTAATTGGCTGGTGTTTCAATGAGAGAGCATAACACAGTACACCCCAAGCAGCTCAGCATACCTCATCTCAGCACTCACAGCTCAGTCCATGCCTTTGGAGATGCAGAGAGGAATCACTCCAGGGAAAAGATGTTGGAACCCAGAGGCCTGGAGAGAAGGCCGGCAGAGATTGCCTTGTGCTTTCCCATGTAAGACAGAACATCAGTTGAAAGTTAGCTGCCTTTCCTCTGAAGAACTAAATGTTAATTAAATAAATCCCCTTTTATTGAAAGCCAATCTCCAGTGTGTTGCATTCTGGCAGCTAGCAAACTAGAATATGTACCTTCCAATTTTTACTCAAAATTTCCTTGTGCTCAACCCTTACTTGCAACAATATAGGGAAGAGAATTTTGGGAACATAGTTCCAGCTCAATACATTGATAGAGTAGAAAGCCATCACAAAAGACTTCTGAGAAGACACATAATTTGAGTTGGTTCTTCAAAATCTGCAAATAAAAACTCCAAATGAAAGTGGAAACGGACATTCCAGGCTAAGAAGTTACCATGATCAGAGATAATAGCACGATGTACTCAGAGTAAAAAGGGCATTGAAAAGTGAGCTAAGCAGGAGCAGAGAGTGGGTCTGTTTAGCCCCATAGTCTAGAACAGTTCTTCACACTTAATGGGAGCTCCATAGTTATTTGTTGAATAAATGTTGCATAAACAGAATATCTGAGACAGAGAATGGAAGAATTTGAAGTGCCAAATTGGACATGGACTGAATCACAGAGGGTCTTGTGTATCGCTGTTAAAAAAAAAAATAGTTGGACAAAGGAGTAGTGTGGTCAGCTCTGTACTTTAGGGGCCTCCCTGGTAGTGGGGTGAATCGTGGAACAGTCTAAGAGTGGGCTGGAAGACTAAGAAGGATTTTGCAACAGTGCAGAAAGAAGATCAAGCCTTCAACTGGAGAAACTGTGGGAGACTTTGATATTGGCTGAGAAGAAGATGAGAAATCTGTGGCTGAAGCTAAGTTTTAACAGAATGTTCCAAAGTGCTTTTAATAAAGAATTTATCCCTAGCAACTATCCAAACATTTCTAGTCACAATTTAATGGGAAAAAAATCATTTGGGCCATTTATTTTTGAGAAAATTTGGTACAGTCGAATGACCAACACTTTAATATTAACATTTTTTCATCCTGCTTCTTGTGGCAATTTTTTTTTTCTTCACAATTCTCTTATTTGTAAAACAAAACAGGCTCCTTTGTCAGTGAAACATAGTTATTATATAGGTAAATTTTTAACTTACACTTGAAATTCATAACTCTTACTAGGCAATCAAGTTGAATTATATTTCCATATGGTTAAAGAGAAAAATGATTTGTCATTGAGAAAGATAAAGACATTTTCCAGTCAGCCATTAACATCAGAATACATATCATTTGTTTTATTTGGCAATTGCCCTTTGCTTTTTAAACTCCAAAGCAATGCTAATTTAATAATACAGAACACAGTTCAGTGACAGGAAAATTATTCTACTCCACCAGAGCCTCTGCACAATTTAAAATCTTCTTATCTCTTTATCAAAACAAAACAAACAAAACAAGAAACAGAAATCCCTTTGGTCACAGGAGGAAATGGTATCTGGGTCCTCCCTGGCAAAATACAGGAATTAAGCCCTCCCATCATGTATTCATGAGAGCTCTGCTAAGCCCATTTATCCAAGTATGTCAAAGTTTAGCTTCTGCAGCGTTTTCTCTCAGAGTGTTTTCAAAGAAAGATGCTCTCTATCTGTTCTCACAGCTCTGAGCAAGAAAAGCAGCTGTGCTTTTCCTCATTGTCTTTCCTACTCCTCCTTCCCAGAATCAGGGTCCACATTTTGAGACTTCCTGTTTTCCCAAGCTATATCAACACCAGCAGGTTTGGGCAAGTGCTGACCCTAACTCAGGCTTTAGCAGGTCCGTGGTACTTAATATGATACCTCATCACAGACATTTAATGAAACAACACATTTTAATCAATATTTGGCACTCTGACTTGTAAATAAATCATAGTTGCCTTATTCTAACTTCAAAATTCTGCTCAAAGCTTTATTGCTCCATGAAGCTTCATTACATTTCATTCGCTACTCATTTCCATTTATCCAACAAGACCAGCCCCTTCACCATTCTCTTTCTTCCCGATATTGCCTATTCAGCACTGAGAATAGCTGTAATCTCCTTAAAAATATACATTTTTGCATGTATTTGTGTGTTCCTATAACTTTGAAAATATATACAGCCATTGCTCAGTGATATTAACAAATGTTTATGGGTCATTTTTAGCACTGATGTGTACACAGATACAAACACTCACCTGTTGCTGGAACCTACCCAGGAACAATTATTAATATTAGGGAGTGGAGAGAAAGTGTCAGTGGATTTTGCAGCCCAGGAAAAAGCAGAACTGCCAGAAGAGAGGAGGGACTCTGGATTAAAGCTGTTGGGAAAATCCAGGCTGTTTTTTGCAATTGCCTTGCAGTTTCACATCTTCAAGCTTTGGGCAGTGATTCATTCCCCAGCTGCTGTCAGGATCTGGATATGGTCTCAGGGTGATAGGCTGCTTGGTATAGACTTATTTTCTCTAGTGTAAGAAAGCCCAAAAACAGAATATAAACTCATGTCTGCATACCCTTAGGACAGAAATTTATGTGTGTGCCCTGGGGGCATTCTGGGAGTGTGTTAGAGAACCTGGAATCCTCAAGAAAATCTCTGTATAATGAGCAAAGAGAAAATTTCCCATCATGTTCCCATTAGATTTTATTCTTCCATGTAACAAGCAAGAGGCAAAATTAGAAATTAAGGAAGTTTTTTTCCCAGCATCACTCACCAACATTTTCAGCATTTAGAATCTTCAGCAATCCAATCTGTCTCTCCGTCTGTTCCCTTTGCCTCTGTTTGGGAACTGGCCCCCACCCAAAAACACACACATACACACTCCAAATACACACACACACACACACACACACACACACACACACACACACATTCCAAGGCCCCCTTTCCAGAAATGTATTTGCATGTCTGGATAACAATACAGTTGTCATGGTCTGATATAGGCGTGATTTTCTTTTTGGAGGAAGACTTGTTGATGATGTCCTTTTTTATTTTCCCAGATGTATCTGCATTAATTGAGTCCTATGCTTACTTAATGGGTAAAGGTGAAATTTTAACATCAAGGACAAATAGTGGAATAATCATTTTAAGCAGGCATTTTCTTCAATTCTATTGATGTTCATAAAATTTTACTGAATATCTATTTTCATACAGTATGTGACAACTGAGGGAGATAACAAGCAATGTATGTCCTATCCTCAAAGAGCTCATAATGTATAATGGGATATAAAGGCAGAATGAAGAAAATGCTAATTAGAGGTGTGCCTTATACTGTGGGAAAGAAGAGGAGGGAGATATGAATTCTAGTGTAATTCTTCACTGAAGGAACAGTGAAGCCCCCATGGAGGAGAAGACATTTGAGGTAACCAAGAGCTTGCTTCAATCACTGCCTGATTCACAGAGATGAGGAAAAGGGCACTCCAGATGGAGGCTGAACTTGGTATATGGCAACCAAGGCTTTGCTCCTTCAAATGCAATTATCTTCTATGGTAAATATCAGGTCTTCTAAATCTTTTTAACCTCCTTAATTACACCATAAGGAGAGACTCAGTATCTTTAGATAACAAGTCCTGTCAAACAACTAACTGAAAATTGCCAAGTCAGCATTCCAGTATATCTCTATAGCCGGAAACTCCATTGTGGCCTCTTGTCTCGTCACAAGAGATGAAATTTCCTTGTATGAATGAGCACATACACTTGAAACAATCACATTTATAGGGGAAATCAGGTTTTTAAAACTAGAAAATATGTCCTCCCAGACTTCCTATTCTGCCTGACAAATGCTGCTCAAAAAAGCCAGATCTTTCTAATGTATAAAGAAGCCCCAGTAAATGGTAGCACAATATTCCAGTGTTCAAGAACCAGTCTGAAAGGTTATTCTTTTAAATACTGTAACCAAGAAATGTGAGTTTTCCTTCAACCTATTCTTCTTCTCCCCCGGGTATATCCTGGTTGCTCCAATAAGTGTTTATTCCAGCATATTTTTCCACCCTACAGGGGGCAAAAACAGGCTCATTAAATCCTGAATAGTACTTATTATTGCTTGGATAGAATTTTTAAAAAGGGGATTTAATCTTGACTATTAGAAAAAAAGTATATACTGATACATGAAATGATCTCCTCAAGGAGGTGTTGAAATTCTTATAATTTTATGAGTTACAAATTTTAAGAAGTACACCAAACAAAGAGAAACTGTCTGCAGAATATGTAAATCTATAAATAAGGTCCATCCCAATTTCTGGTGATTTTATAATTTATCCCTTTATTCTGACCCTAAAGCATGTATGCCAGTGGTCTTCTCAGCAGGAGACTCTTGTTATATCTGCAAATATGCTCTTGGATTCCCAGTCTGTTTTCCATGTGAGCAGAGGAAACTTTCTTATTGATGCAAAGAGAAGAAACTGACCTCTCACTGCAATAGCCAATGCATATTGTTATAACAATATGTTATAACTGCTTCATTTCAAAAATAATGTGATTCTTGTTATCTTGTAAAAACCAAAGTATCAAATGCATCCTGCAGTCTGTCACAGAGCTACAATGACAGAATTAATGGATGAAATCAGCTTGCAAATCCAAAAGTCCTTCACGTTCTTGTTTTTTTTTTTTTAAAGCTTCACTTTTCAAGTATGAAAAGAATTGCATTCAAGAGCAATTATTTCAACAAGATTTTCTTTGGATTTCTAACATTCGTAGGTTCAAAACTCCTAAAATATTTTTTAAATGGTTGTTTGGGAAGAACAAATGGTGTACTGGGGACCCCTTTTTCCTTAAATACTTACTTACATACTTTTTATATTTTTATACTCATTTTGTCTGAATTGAAATTGATTTATCATAAATACACATGATTTTGGAGTTTTTCATCTCTATGAAATTTTTAAATGGCTTTTAATTTATCTTCACGAGATGTGATGAATTCTCAAAGTTGACTTTTTTCCCCAGAAAGACTTGTGGCCTTAATGGAATATCATAATTAAAAATTAAATACAATGCTTTAAATATTATTGTGTTTCATATTATAAATGCTAGTTTTTGTTTAATGTTTGGTCATATATCAAACATTTACAACTATATTTTACAACTATATTTTTAAAATTCTATACACATTAAAATTATGTTTAATTTTATCTCTATTATTTGTCTCTAGTTATCATTCAGTATTTATAAACATACATTGGTTCAAAATGTTCCTCAAAAAATTATTTAGCTAATACACTCGTCTATGGTATTACTGCCAATCCTTTTCCTGCTTTATTCTGAAGTTCTTTGCAGCTATTTCTATCATCAAATTACGTTTTCACAATTTTGCAATAATAACTATAATTTATACTTCATGTAACTGGTAAAATTTTACCATATGAAGCAAAGATTTAACTCTATATTGTATCTAGAATGCTAACCAATATTTGAAATAGAATACTCAGTTACTAAAAATGAATGCAAATGTTATGTATTGTTCATAATATCATTGTTGTTATGCTTTTAGTATGTTGTTGGCATATTCAACCACATTGCTATTATTTATGCACAGGCTCCAGGAAACCAGGAAAATATCACCGAGGGAGGCATTTAGTTATTTGACCTCCCAAAAACTGAAATTGCAGGTGAAAGGCGATTTTGGCCAAAGAACAGATTCTAAAATATTGAGGCCAAATCCAAAATTTGGCAGATCCTAAATAATTCTACTTAAGCAATAAGATGAGGCAGACAATCAAAAAACATATTCTGCCATGTAAAGCCATTAAAACAAACTTTAAATGGAAATCCCATTGGCATGCAGGGATAGCTGTGCAAATATGGGATTCAATCTTGGTTTTCCACTCACTGTCTTTTCTTAAACTAGTTACCTCACCATGATTCCCCTCAACTTCTTCATGGGCAAAATAAAAATACTGATGATTCATGATGCAGGTTCATTGTTAGGAGTTTGGGTTGAAATGTTACTATGGTATGTGCTCAAAACAGAACAAAAAGATAATTTGTTACAGTCTAACACTGTTTAACCAATGAATGAGAAACGACAGCCAAAATTCAGAGCAATTAATATATGCTAGACACTCGTCTAAACACTCCTCATATGTTAACGATTTTAAGTCTGAAAAACAGTAAAGTAGGCCCTTGAGTGTTCATGAGAACACTCAAGTATCACCATGAAGAGTCACATGTGGCTAGGAATTATTACTTCCTACCAACCACCAGCCATCAACTAGCCACCCACATCAGCGAACCATAACGGAAGCAGATTATCTAGCACCTATAGAGTTGCATCCTTGTCTGACATCTTGACTGAAACTTCATGAGAAGCTCCAAGCCAGAACTACCAAGTCAAGCCAATTCCAAATTCATAACCTACAGAAACTGTGTGAATGAATAAATGTTTATTGTTATCATAAGCTACTAAATGTTGGATAAGATATTAGGCAACATTAGATAACAAATATACTCAATGTGATTTAAAAATTAAGACCCAGATAAGTTATTGGCCAACCATGAATTAGCCTATCAAAAAATAAAACAAATCAGAATAAGAATCTTCAAAAAGTCCTTGTAAATAACTGAGGGCTTGCCAGTCACATTATTTTGTCTTATTTTACAGATTTTTGCTTTTTTTATTGGACCTTCCCTAATAATGTGGTCTTACCTTAAAGAAAGTGATGGTATGATTTGCAAAATATTAAGACAATTCACTGACCCTACTATGAATAATAGCAGTTATCAAGCAGTTAGTGAATGAGCTGGTTTGAAACTACTAGGAACCACAGAAAAGCCATGCCCTTTATTTCTTTTCTTTTTTATTAATTAAAAAAAATTAACTAACAAACATTTGGAAATCATTCCATTCTACATATACAATCAGTAATTCTTACTATCATCACATAGATGCATATTCATCATTTCTTAGACATTTGCATCGATTTAGAAAAAGAAATAGACAACAGAAAAAGAAATAAAATAATAGAAAAAAATAAAAAAATAACAAAAAAAGAAAAAAGAAGAAAAAAAAACTATACCTCAGATGCAGCTTCATTCAGTGTTTTAACATAATTACATTACAATTAGGTAGTATTGTGCTGTCCATTTCTGAGTTTTTGTATCCAGTCTTGTTGCACAGTCTGTATCCCTTCAGCTCCAATTACCCATTATCTTACCCTATTTCTATCTCCTGATGGTCTCTGTTACCAATGACAAATTCCAAGTTTATTCTCTAATGTCGGTTCACATCAATGGGACCATACAGTATTTGTCCTTTAGTTTTTGGCTAGTCTCATTCAGCATAATGTTCTCTAGGTCCATCCATGTTATTACATGCTTCATAAGTTTATTCTGTCTTAAAGCTGCATAATATTCCATCATATGTATATACTACAGTTTGTTTAGCCACTCTTCTGTTGATGGACATTTTGGCTGTTTCCATCTCTTTGCAATTGTAAATAATGCTGCTATAAACATTGGTGTGCAAATGTCCGTTTGTGTCTTTGCCCTTAAGTCCTCTGAGTAGATACCTAGCAATGGTATTGCTGGGTCATATGGCAATTCTATATTCAGCTTTTTGAGGAACTGCCAAACTGCCTTCCACAGTGGTTGCACCATTTGACATTCCCACCAACAGTGGATAAGTGTGCCTCTTTCTCCACATCCTCTCCAGCACTTGTCACTTTCTGTTTGGTTGATAATGGCCATTCTGGTGGGTGTGAGATGATATCTCATTGTGGTTTTGATTTGCATTTCTCTAATGGCCAGGGACATTGAGCATCTCTTCATGTGCCTTTTGGCCATTTGTATTTCCTCTTCTGAGAGGTGTCTGTTCAAGTCTTTTTTCCCATTTTGTAATTGGATTGGCAGTTTTTTTGTTGTTGAGTTGAACAATCTCTTTATAAATTCTGGATACTAGACCTTTATCTGATATGTCGTTTCCAAATATTGTCTCCCATTGTGTAGGCTGTCTTTCTACTTTCTTGATGAAGTTCTTTGATGCACAAAAGTGTTTAATTTTGAGGAGCTCCCTTTTATTTATTTCTTTTTTCGGTGCTCTTGCTTTAGGTTTAAGGTCCATAAAACCGCCTCCAGTTGTAAGATTCATAAGATATCTCCCTACATTTTCCTCTAACTGTTTTCTGGTCTTAGACCTAATGTTTAGATCTTTGATCCATTGTGAGTTAACTTTTGTATAGGGTGTGAGATACGGGTCCTCTTTCATTCTTTTGCATATGGATATCCAGTTCTCTAGGCACCAGTTATTGAAGAGATGTTCTGTCCCAGGTGAGTTGGCTTGACTGCCTTATCAAAGATCAAATGTCCACAGATGAGAGGGTCTATATCTGAGCACTCTATTCGATTCCATTGGTTGATATATCTATCTTTATGCCAGTACCATGCTGTTTTGACCACTGTGGCTTCATAATATGCCTTAAAGTCAGGCAGTGTGAGACCTCCAGCTTCGTTTTTTTTCCTCAAGATACTTTTAGCAATTCGGGGCACCCTGCCCTTCCAGATAAATTTGCTTATTGGTTTTTCTATTTCTGAAAAATAAGTTGTTGGGATTTTGATTGGTATTGCATTGAATCTGTAAATCAATTTAGGTAGGATTGACATCTTAACTATATTTAGTCTTCCAATTCATGAACACGGTATGCCCTTCCATCTATTTAGGTCTTCTGTGATTTCTTTTAACAGTTTTTTGTAGTTTTCTTTGCATAAGTCTTTGTCTCTTTAGTAAAATTTATTCCTAAGTATTTTATTCTTTTGGTTGCAATTGTAAATGGAATTCGTTTCTTGATTTCCCCCTCAGCTTGTTCATTGCTAGTGTATAGAAACACTACAGATTTTTGAATGTTGATCTTGTAACCTGCTACTTTGCTGTATTCATTTATTAGCTCTGGTAGTTTTGCTGTGGATTTTTCAGGGTTTTCGACATATAGTATCATATCGTCTGCAAACAGTGATAGTTTTACTTCTTCCTTTCCAATTTTGATGCCTTGTATTTCTTTTTCTTGTCTAATTGCTCTGGCTAGAACCTCCAACATGATGTTGAATAACAGTGGTGATAATGGACATCCTTGTCTTGTTCCTGATCTTAGGAGGAAAGTTTTCAATTTTTCCCCATTGAGGATGATATTAGCTGTGGGTTTTTCATATATTCCCTCTATCATTTTAAGGAGGTTCCCTTGTATTCCTATCCTTTGAAGTGTTTTCAACAGGAAAGGATGTTGAATCTTGTCAAATGCCTTCTCTGCATCAATTGAGATGATCATGTGATTTTTCTGCTTTGATTTGTTGATATGGTGTATTACATTAATTGATTTTCTTATGTTGAACCATCCTTGCATACCTGGGATGAATCTTACTCTCTAATGAATATAGATGCAAAAATCCTCAACAAAAGTCTAGCAAATCGAATCCAGCAACACATTAAAAGAAATATACATCATGACCAAGTAAGATTCATCCCCTTTATTTCTTATTCAATATTGCTGGATGGGAATTTTTACTGTTTCCATGGAGATGCGACTCACTCATTCAAGGTGGGGTTGCTTATTGAAGCCCTTTAAGAGGGAAGCATTTTGGAAAAAGCTTTAGAGCCCAGACAACCTACATAACCAGAGACCTTTGGTGATGCAGAAGGAAAACACCCCCAGAGGTGCTTCATGAAACAAGAAGCCAGAAGAGAAAGCTAGCAGATGTCCTCGCCATGTGCCTTTCCAACTGACAGAGGTGTTCTGGACCCCACTGTCCTTTCTTGAATCAAGGTGTCTTTTCCTGGATGGCTTAGTTTGGACATTTTCATGGCCTAAGAACTGTAAACTTGCAAGCTAATAAATTCCCCATTTTAAAGCCATTACATTTCTGGTATACTACATTCCAGCAGCTTTTACAAACTAAAACAGTGATGTTACATAGGGGCAACTGGTATACAAATTATACAGACCAAGTATTTTGCAGCATTTTTGTAATTTTCTCCAAGTTCAATCTCTCTCCCAATTGGAATTGGGTATTCCAATACCCATATTTTATAATAATTAATATAAAATTTATTAGACAAAAACTGGGGAAGAGGAATAACTGGCTAACCATGTTATACAATTTTATGTTACCTATATATAGCAGATTGTCTAGCAATTAAAATGGCTACTCAAGATGAAAGGTTAACTGAGATAACTGTATGGGCTATAGCACATATTAGATTTCACAGCAGCTATGACAATAAAATGCATGTATATTAACTATATCCTGTATTCAACCAGTGGTGTTCTGGACTTGCTCTTGCAGACTCAGAAAGCTGAATGTTAGAAATCAGGAACTTTGTGAGAAGCTATTAAACCATTGGTAACTTCACATCTGCAAGGATATGAATATTTACACTGTGGAAACTTGCAAAAACGACTACAAATCAGGGCTCTTTTTGTTGTTGTTGTTGTTGTTAACCAGTATTGCTTTTTAATTTTAATTTTTCCCTTCCCAGAAAGCCTTTTTACCAATACACAACTGACTACAACTTAAGAATTGAATTTCAGTATTCAAAAAACTAGACAGAATCTTAATATTGGGTTCTTGTGTTCCTAATTCTATTAAATTGAAAGATGATTTAGATTCTATTTTTTCTTTATTTTTGCATTCATAGTTCATTCTCTTTAATCCCCTCATCAAAAACTGTCAAATAGAGATTTTTCTGCTTTTAGGTATAAATTTCATGGGATTTTTCTATGGTATAACAGAGGCAAAAAAGTAATCTTTGATCAAAGGTAAAACATTTAATGCTCAATATAACATATGTTCAAAGACAACCTTGGCATAAACATTAGTACCCTCGGGATGACCTGTCATCATATACAGATGGGAAATTGCTACTTAATAGTTTCTGCAAGGACAGTGTAAAATAACATAGTATTTAAGATGAAATAATGTTTGCATGCTCAAAGGAGACACAATTTTCACTGATGTTCTTCAATTCAATGATTATGACTTATACCAGGAATTTTATGGAAGGAAATTCATTTTATCTTTCTAGTGTTCATAAAAGCAAATTATTTTTGAAGGACACTTAGAAGTTTATTATGCAATTACCGAAAATTATCATAGAGTTGTGTTTAATTTTCTCCTTTAAAAAGATATAAATAGGAATATATATGTCTAGAATGAACAAAGCAAAAAGACCCCATCATCATGTCTAAGCAAAAAAGACCCCATCATCATGTCCAATAAGATGCATTATTTATTTAAACAGTCACATTTCTTTTCTGATGTCTCTTCATGGGGGTTCTGAAAGTTGTAAAGAAAAAGAAATTATTGTTATTGTTTGCAGTGATAAAATTTCCTGTTTCAATATTCAACAGTCTATCATACCACTTTTTATTCCTTACTCATTTTTCGCTTCTACCAAGAAATAAATTCTTAATGATGAGAAGACTTTTAAATTTGGAAGAATCTTTTTACAAGACAGCAAAGCTAACAGGAGGTGCAGTAACAAATCTTAATAGAGTTGCCATCTGAGGTTTAGATTTTCATACTGTTGCAAGTTAATCGTATGGTAACCAGGTATCAGTATACATGCAATGCCTATTCTGGAGCTCAAGAAGAAGCAACGAGAAAAAAGGCAAAACTTAATTATTTGCCCAGTGATTTTTATCTTAAAATAAAGTTATTTGCAGAAAATATTCAATTCCTTTGTTTGGAGTTCTCAAATGATACTGTATATTCAAAAATATCTAACCTCTGAACATTTGTTTTTCTGTATATTAGCACAAAAAATGGCATTTAAGGCAGTTTAAAAGTGAATTGGATTCACTTTATAATATATAATTGATATGCTGTCAATATGTATTCATGATATGTGTCATATGCAATGAGTATACAGGTACATATGTGTATATGCACAGGACAACAGAATCACTATACTAAAGCTCCCTCTAAGCTACAGGCATTTATTTGAAAGAAGATTAGATATTTGGTGTCCTCAAACCCCATTTCCTACCCATTAAGCCCTAATACTTTGCACATCAGTGACTTTCATTGCACATCAATGACTTTCATTGCACATCAGAGACTTACAATCATCATTTTATGAAAAAAGAAAGCAATGAATAAATGAATGAACATTGAATGAAGACCTATTCAAGTTTTTATTTTTACCATTAAAAAACTCATATTCAAATTATCCACTCCAAATTTTCCAGAGATTTCCATGTTTTAAAATGATTTCCTGACTCAAGAACAGCATCAATGGCTACATTCATAAAGCTGAGTAACCAAAATAGTAGCCTGTAGAAAAAGAAAAAAAAAAACCAACTCCATTAATTGTGCTTTTCTACCCTTTTTGCAAAGTGTCTTACTAAAGATTACAAACAAGGCATCTAACAGGCCTGTGTCCTTGATGCCCTGGCCTTTAACCATTGTGTGGTGAGATGGATAAACTACTCTTTTGCTTTATAGTATTATTCTCTATGGGATGAAAGAAATCTTAGTGCTACACCATGAACAGTGCTTTCTTCTAAAGCCTGTGAAAACACTTCATGTACTGTAAGAACTGAATCAAAATCTCCTTTTGAGGCCACAGGATATCATTTCAGTGAACTACAGAGTCTCTTTCAGTGAATTATACACTATTTAACATCATCTTCAGATACACAAATAAGCAAGAGAGTCCTTTTTTTCCTGTGAGCAGATCCAAAGGACTTTTTCTCCAAATGAGGCAGAAAGTATTTAAGTTAATCAGTCAGTAGGTCAGTCTGTCAAAATATTATTAACTTATGTTTATAATTGGTGACTACATTTAGATAAGAAAAATAAATCAATATATGCTGACTGACTTAAGACAATTATATTAAGTTGGAGATGTAAAATTACACAGGTAAGAACTGAATATTTTCTTAACTAACATATTTCAGCACTGCCAATCTGTCTATGGTGTTTCTCTTTTAAACTCAAAATGCTTTTTCAGTTCTCAAACATTTATACATGCTCTCCCTTCTGCCTGAGATGCTTTCTTTCATTTTGTCTTCCTGTTGTTCTGTTTATTCATGTTTTAAACCCTAGTTCAGATGTCACTCATTCTGGAAAATCTTTACTGATCAAATTTTCCTCTGTTAAGATGTGATTATTTTGTGAATCTACACATATATATTGAGTACCCATTCTCTGGAAGACACTGTGATATGTATTAGAATACACATGACATCTACTATGATATCAGTATGACATTTTAGAAGAGAATGAGAAATATGGAACCTGCCCAGTTATAAGCAATAAAAACAACACAACAATTATAACATTAACATAGTATAACTGTGGGCTAAGCCCATTGCTAAGTGCTTGACATGTATACAATGTTTCACACAATCATATGACTTATAACTAACATATATTAGTTATAATATATAATTATATATCTTAAAACTAATAAATTCTTTTCATGAAGTTTCAAGGGAAAAAAAAGACTGAAAAGAAGAAACAGGTCAACATTACAAATAAAAAGATGTCAAAAAGAAAAGTACTGAAATTTTTTAAATTGTATTTTGTAATCGAAAATTCAGTGCTAAACATATTAAGAATGCTTAAATGGAGAGCTGACAACAAAAAGCTGGCTCCCCCAGATTTAGAAGTAAAATAAAAATAAGAAAAAAAAAATGTGAAGACCGCTGTCTTAAGAATCTTATAAAAATAATAGCAATAAAATAATGAAAGATCAAACATTTATTGAATGCTTACTATTTTCCAGGAACTGTTTCTCTCTGTCAGCTATTATTCTAATCATTTTATGTCTAATAGTGATTTAAATTTCACAATAAAACTATAAGAGAATATTATCTTTATCTCCAATTTACAGATGAGAAAACCACTGACGCATGGACAGGTTAGGTAATTAGTCCTATGTAACACAATTGGTAATGGTTAAAGCCAGGATTTAAACTCAGACAGTCTAGCTTCATGTCCAGTTTCCTGGCTGCCAAAACAAATACCATGCAATGAATTGGCTTAAACAATGAGAATTTATTGGCTTGTGATTTTGAGACTAGGAGAAGTCCACATTCAAGGTACCATCAAAGGCAATGCTTTCTCCCAGAAGACTGTGGCATACTGTGACTGGCTGCTAGGGATCCTTGTCCTTGGGCTCCTCTGTCATATGGCAACACACATAGCTGCTTATCCTGACCTCTCCCCTTCTCCTCCAGTTTGCCTTGACCTTCAGCTTCTTGCTTCCTGTGGCTTTCTCTCTCTGTGCCTGAATTTTATTCTGCTTTTAAAGGACTCTGGTAATAGTAAGGCCCATCCTGACAGATTTGGGCCATACCTTAACTGAATTAACCTCATCAAAGGTCCTACTTTCAATGGGTTCACACCCACATAAATGTATACGTTTAAAGACATGTTTTTCTACAGTACAGAGCTCCAAACCACCACATACCCTACCTCTCTTGGCTTATGGCCATGAACATCCTTAGGTAAAAATTGCCCACATTACTTCAAGGGCAAACTAATGGAGTCTTAATTTGAGCATTATCCTCCAATTTGATCCTAACTTTTCTGACCTTTCAAATAATTATTTATGCTACCTTCCTCCACAAGAATTTTCCAAACCAATTTAAATTTAATTTATTTTAGGTCACCCCTCTGCATCATATATAGAAACTATGTGGTTTTATTATAGTTTCTACTGGCACTCTCACTATTATAACTAGCACAACCACCACTGAAATTATTCCACAGCTAGATCCCTTTGGTATTTAAAAAATAAATATCCCAATGAGAGAGCACAAATGGGCCTCTTTTACAATGAATGCCTCTCCATAAAAAATTACTTTTATTTGATCATGATTTATAAATATGAAATTGCATGGTGCAGTGGTTAGCATAAGCCTGGAGTCAGATCCACTATGTCTCCACCACTTCCTGAATAAGAGATTTCAGATAGGTCTTATCCAATCTGACCACATATGTCTGTTTGTTTGAATCATTCCATATATATTTCATAAGGTGGACTATAAATATTATAAAATGTAAACTACCAAGAAGAAGATTTGGAGCTTTATACAAATTCTCCCTTTATAATGGAGTTAAATGAATGTGTGTTATCTCTGCTTTCCACAGAAGACATTCATGGGCATTGAGGTGGTTTGAAGCTGTATGTACTCCAGAAAAACATGTTCTTAAATTTAATCCATTTCTGTGGACGTAAATCTGTCGTAAGTAGGAACTTTTGATGAGGCTACTTCAGTAAAGCTATAGCTACCTCATTGAGGATGAGTCTTAATCCTATTACTGGAGTCCTTTATAAAAGAATGAAATTCAGGCAAAGAGAGAGAAACCCACAGAAAGCAAGAAGCTAAAATGGAACCTAGAACAGAAGGAAGAGACCAAGACAGGCCACCATGTGCCTTACCACATGACAGAAGAGCCAAGGATTAACAGCAACCAGTCCTTGGGGAGAAAGCAGCATCCTGATGATGCCTTGATTTGGACATTTTCACAGTCTCCAAACTGTAGGCCAATAAATTCCCATTGTTTAAGGCAGCCATTTCATGATATTTGCTTGGGAGCAGCCAAGGAAACTAAAACAGGCATTATCTCAATAGATCCTGATAAGTTTGGTCCTATTGTACAGATGAAGAGACTTCTGAAGCTCAGAAAATTCAAGTGACTTGCTACATTATAGAGAGCTAGTGAATCCAGGATGCTTATATATAATTTTATATATAAGCTATAATTATATATAATTAGTAAACAGTGCCAAAGTGAAATTCTAATGCATTGGAAGTCACTGAAAAAAAAAAAAAAAAAAAAGCAAAAGGAAATAATAAAAAAGAATGTATATGTATATATTCACACACTTAAAATATTCAATTGTATTAATCCTGAACTCATTATAGTTATACAGTTTTTATTTTTCTCTAAAACTGAGAATCTGCGCCAATCTGAAAATCTATTTTAAAATATCTGAATAACTCAAACATATTTCTGTAAATTATACTTTTCTAAATGTACTTATAAAATGCTTTGCGGAAGAAAGGGTCTAATTAATTTTCCTGTTCTTGAATACTTATGTTGTATAGTGTTTCTTGCAATGTACTGATCTTTTCACGTATTTTAAAATTAGTATTAATAAAGCTCTCTCAAATATACTTTGCAACCTCATACCCTTAACTGTCCATTTATCTTCACTTGAACAGTCACAAAGATTTTGTTCATTAGCTTTAATGTTCACCAGAGGCCACCAAAACAAAATAGATTTTATTTTATTTAAATACAGAATTCTATACGTTCACGATTTATAGATTCATTTTATAATACTCAAATACTTCTCATTATTATTTAGTCTATTGTGGATTTTGCTGTTTCTCCTTACTAATGGACAAGAATTTCATTGCTGAGATAAAGAAAATCTATCTATGTATAACAAAAGTATTAACCATAAGACCACCTTAAAGCAAAATAAATTTCACCCATGGAGCTATAAACACTTTATTAATATTACATTAACTAGCAGTATTTCTACCCAGAAAATCATCAAGATAAACATGCAGTCATCTTAATTAGCAACCATATCAATTTGCATTAATCATATTAAAGTTTCATAAATAAAGGGAACCAAATCTTTAACTTGTTTCTGGTGTAAAGTCTTAGATATTATCCTGTTTATAGGAAAATAAAAATAAACAGTGAAGAATTATTCCCTAAATACATTATTTACCTCATTAACAAACTTATTTTTAAAGGGATTTAATGTTTTTATTTAATTATCTGAGTCTCTTGAATTTTCAAATCATACATTTTCTGTTTTCCTGTATTCTATACATTGGAAAGGAATGCTTCCATGATGGCCCTTTTGAAAAAAGCCTATACGAAAGAGCCAAATAGCTCAGGCATTCTATTCCCGACAGCAATTTCTCCTGAATGGCTTGCTAAAGAAGGCACTTTTTTTCAGACAGATATGTTTATATGTGATTTGCAGTAGGAGTTCTGGAGAGTACATACTAATTTCTATTTCAAGGAGGGAACTGATTTAATAGGCAGTGTCATGTTTAAACATTAAAAACTCTGTTTATTAAGATCTAGTTGACACAGTTCAGCTGTCTTTCACATTAGGCCCTGTGCTATCACAGTGACAAATATTTCCTTTTGCAAGACAGAATTCTGCACTGTGAATAGAACCATTTCCAGCCTTTGTGCAAAAAAAGAGAACTTCTTCCAGATATAACAAACAGAAAAATGTGTCTTTCCTTGGGGAGGGTTAGAAAATGGTATCTTTTAAACTCATGGCCTGGTGGAAGAATTCAAGCAGAATTTCAACCCTACATGCTTCCTCAGCCAGTGCCTCTGTCCAGTGAACAATTTGTACAAGTGTACATGGACTTTCAAAATTAGAATATTTCACTGCAGACACCTTTCTCAAAAACAGGAAAATGAAAAGATTTGTGTTTTTAAAACATATGATCTAAGCCTCTTCATTTTTTTTTTTTTGACCAGTTTCAAAAAAAGCTAACCCCAAAATATGATCATCTTTGTAGGATGGCTTTTTGGATTTCAGGCCACATTTCAAAATTAAGTTCAAATTTTGGGTCCATTATTACTCACTGTGGATCTGGGCAAGTTACTTTACATGTGCTCTTCAGTCTCCAGCAAGAGGGAAATAATACTAACCACACAGGGTTACTTTGAAAGGTAAATAAGATTAGGATGACAAACTACTTAGCATAGTGTCTGATGTATGAGGCAGAGACATATCCTGGATCTAATATTAGGAGGCTCACACTTGGAGGAATGGTTTCTTGGAAGCACCTTTTTGTTTACACTCTGATGCTACTATCACTTAGCATGAACTTCTTTTCACATGTTTTTGAGTACCTAACTTCTGATGCTATATTCTCCACAAATGGTCTTTATTGGTATCAAGGAAGAGGGACTTAAATGAAGGGTGGAAAAGGCAAAGAAAATAAAAAAAAAAAACCTTTCGGCTTCTTTCTTGGTAATAATGGTCCATTGTAGCTGTTTATGTTTGCTTCTCTGAAAGCCCTGACCTACTACAAGCCAAAAAAACAAAACAAAAAAGAACAACAAAAACCCAGGATATTTTTCTTTTTTTTTTTTTTTTATATCTCTTTCTAACTTTCTTATCCTTTTCCTCCCAACTCTCAGGTATCCAGAGTCCCGTATTACTTCAAATCTGCCACTAAAGCTTCTCAAAGAAGCCTGTCCCCCAAAGTTTGATCTGTCCCTCATGTCCCTCAATTTTTCAAAATTATCTCCTTTACCCCTTTCCACACTCCAATAAAAACCCCAATTCTTTCAAAGGGTTGGTTTCAATTAGGCATTATAAAGGAAATTATGTGTATGTATGAATGGTCCTTAGTTCCTTAACCCTGCTAGGGGTTATGTTTAAAAGAGGAGGAAGATGATACAAAGATACTTGTAACTGAAAGACTTTCAGAGATTTTCATTGCGAGATTTTTAATACAGCAAAGGGGAAAAACCCATTCAATGTCAGAGAGAAATCTTGGATGAGGCCTGGAATTCTCCTTGCAACCCAAGAATAGAAGCTTAAACACTTCTTACTTTTCAAATTGCAACAACAACAACAATAATAATAACAAATTTCTAAACCTATAGCTTTTATAACTGCTCTGAGTGTCTAGTTGTTTTTTATACAATGGTTCCAACAGAGTAGCCCTAGGAAGTTCCAGAGATAAAGGGATGATAAAGAATCAAGAGACTTATCTATGGCTATGCTATTTGAAAGTAGTTGTCTACATACCAAGGAGCCCTGCTCTGTTCAATAACAGCACAATAAGCCTAGGAACAGATTATACTGAATAAATATGGCGTCAGCTAACATCTTTGGGCTCATGGACAGAATGTAGTATTTTTTTAAGTTTCTCTCTTATATATTTCTGATTTCTGGAAAACCTACTGGTTGCTCCCACCCTCATTATAAGGTCAATTCGAATTGCTCATCCAGGGATTTTGTTAAAAGAAGGAAATTAAACATCCTGGATATGATGCTCAAATAATAAAGATGATTCATAAATTTGGTAAAGATACAAAAAAGAAAAACAAGTGCTATAAAAATATGCTCAAAGGATGTTTTTGCTAACCCACACTTAATTGATTAGTAAATTGGCTTTCAAAACAAATCTCAACTAAAAGGGAAAGTGCCACGATTGAATATGACTACAACTTAGCAGGTGCTTTCTTCTTTTCCCTGAAGAACATCTATGCCCAGTAAATTGTTGAAACCCCATTAAATTCCTTGGCCAAATGTGCATTCCCAACCATTTGACCCAAAAATAGCTGATAAGAATAAAAGAGGTAATTTTTAACAGACTGGCATTTTAAGGTGATGTACTAAAGTAGATAGATTACAGCAATTCCTTTAAATTTCGGGGTTCCATAGGCATGCTAGTGATGATTCAGAAGCACCCTCTGATATTCACAGTGTGTCCATCACATTGGGACTCATTCACCCAATTCTGTAAGCAGGGCACCTTTTCAAGGCTGGGCTGCTGAATAGGGAAGCTTTATGAGTATCTGGACTCCTCTGCTAGCCACCTGCTCTTCCTCTCCTTGGATTCCACATAACTCACTTTGTTCCAGGGAAGCTGGCAGAACTCAATACCATTTAGGACAAGATTAATGCTGTGAACTCACATTGCTTTCCTGGCAGCCTCTGTCTTGCCTTTTCTCTCACACTCCACCCACTTCCTATTACATCTAATATCACCACCACTCAAACAAAAGGAAAAATAAAAGTCTCCTTTTCTGTTTTCATGCAACACATTAGCTGAAAATCACAAAGTCACTGCCGGTTTCATCACTTTTGAGCTACATACTAAAGTAAATAAATTTATGACCAGATGGACCCGAGAGGGATTTAACAAAACATGGGAGAAAATAGCCTAAAACTCATAAGCCTTTTTTTGCCTGGCATCAAATACTCAATCCACCATTCTGTAAAATGCTAAATTCTTAATTGGCAGATTGGACTCTTAATAAGAGAAATATTTCACTCACCAAACTATTTCAACCTGTGTAAACTCAAGTTGAAATGCTATATGTAATATGCAAGTGATTTGTGAGTTTTGCCTAGAATTACTCTCAATTATCTGTGGAAAGAGTCTATACTGACTGTGCCTAGCTCTACTATGGCTTACAAAAACTTCTCACTCCAAGAGAGAACAGCTGGATATAGAGACTCGACAAACATGTTGTAATCAATTCTCTACTAAAATGAATATTTACCAATCAAACACAAAGCTGATACAAATCAAACAAACACAAAACTGATACACAGTTGATTGAAAAGAAATGAGAAAAGCAAAAACCTTTAGCAACAGTGTCTTCAAGTGGAGAAAATGGAAGACCAATATGCTCATTTTGCATGCATTGAAAAGTTGGCTCAACTCAGAAGAGCATGAAGGAAGAAGGACTGCCTCATTAACAAAAACAATAATTCATCCAGCAGCCCCAGCTATTCATGAGGAGCTGTTAAAACATATCTATACTTTTTTTACCCTCTCCAAGAAATTCTGATGTCATTCGAATGGGCATTCCTTTGGTAGAACATAGGTATAAATAGTTTGACAACCACTCCTCAGATTTTAAAGTGAGCCAGGACTGAGGACTGAAGATCTAGCTCCACACACTGGGCCTCTTTAGGGGCTGAGTTTCAAATGGTAGATACTCACTTGTGCAAAATGTCTCAAAGTACTGGTAATAGATGTATGCTAAATGAACCAATGAATTAAAAAAAAATGAATGAAGGCAGTAATTGAGGAACTATTTTTTTTTAGAAACACTTTACAGAATACAGCATCTTTAAACTGACAGTAATCTACTTGCAGATTTAAGGCAGATGAAAGTTTAGGTCATCTGAATTTGGGAACTAAAATTCTCAGACTTCTCTGAAGCATTACCTTCAAAAACAGGAATGAAGGCAAGCTTTACTATCCTAGGAAACTGCCTCTCAATCCTATCATCTCCTTTTCAGTAAAAAGCCTTGATTACATTATCCTTACCAAAATACAAATGCTACATTGCAATATCTCTATTAGGATTGCTATTAGGACAGTAGAAGTTCAATTCTTTCTCCTCCTCATGGTTAATACCTATACATTTTACTTATAATGCAAGCTTCCATACCTTATTTTACAGATTTGTCACTGGACAAAAGTTTATCCAGGAGCCAAAACTTAACTACAAGAGAAAGCATATTCTATTTTATATGGTAAGATCCTAAAATGCTATTTGTACAGATACATCATCCTTTGCCACTCTCCAACAGTGATTTTTAATTGTATAAAGCTTTAATATATTATTTTTAAAACATTCATTTTTTAAAATCTTTTTTTGGTTCCTAGAGCTAGAGCTATGAACAATACAGACAAAGGTCTTGCCTTCAGGAGGCCCACATTCAACTGGGAGAGACAAATAATAATAAAGCTAATCAGCAAGAAACAAATTTAAATTATCTACTTTAAGACAGTGGTGTCCTTTTCTTGTTTGCAATGACAAATTTCTTTTACTTTCAACAGACACACTCTTTCATTTTCCAGGACTGCTGACAAGATTCATTTCACCATGACAATATTATATTCTATTCTGTTTTTGTTTTTGTTTTTGTTTTTTTTAACTGTAAGGAGCATAAGCTATCTCCACTACTCAAAGAATATATATATATATATATATATATATATATATATATATATATATATATATTATCTTCCCCCTGAAATAATACAAGCTGAACAGACCGGAACTTGTGCAAATCATTGCAATGTTAAGAACCAGCTGCTTTCTCTATCTCTCTCCAGAGTTTATTCTCTCACTCAGTATCTCTTTCCTCTGCCTGCCTGCCCTCATTCAAAAACCAGTGTCCTGGAAGATGGCTGAATAGGAAAGGTCGAGTTTACCCCTGCTCTAAGGAACAACTACAGAAGGGACAAGAAGGTAACTAAGATAGCAAGTCTAGGGTGTAAGTGACCTGGGAGGGTCTTCTAGACCACATAGGGAGACCCTGGTTGCAAAAACTGAAGAACTGAGAAGCAGAGAACTGGAGACCCTCTGGCTGGTGCAAACAGCTTAATGGGACACTTTTCAAACTAAAACGCAGAGCCCTCAGGAATGCACGGATGGGGAGATAGAGACTAGAAAGTAAGCCAAGCCTGTTCCTTGAACAGTTACCCTCACCAGCACAGTCCCATGACCCATGACTCACTCCACACCCCATGAATCTGAACACTGTCACCTGCCCCCATCCCTGTGGTCCAAGTGCCCCCTGCCTCCTTCCCCACACACATGCGTGTACCTGCCCCACAATCCCACCCCAAGCACACATGTGGCTGTGTAGGTGCATAGATCTGTGGGCGATGTCCTGTTGTGTGCTAGTCTAAGGGGCTAGGCCCTTGTGTCTGCATGCACAGGGCTCAGGGGCTGTGGGCTGTGGTTGCTTCTGCTTGGGCTGGGTTCGGATGTGACCTGGCTGTGCAAATCAGTGGGATAAGTGCACACACTTATCCCAGCCCAACCCACCTCTGCATAATCACAGTAGACCCACCGCCCACTCCCTGGTCCCCGCAGGTGGTCGCCAGCATAAAGGTTATAGACGCTTACTTTTATACCCAAGCTACACCTGCTGCCAGCCCACAGAGTCATGCAACCCCACCCTTCCCGCGTGTACATCAGTTTACACCCCTCCCAGATCCACACATGAGCGAGGCCCCCAGTCATGCCCCCCAAGCTCTGGGCAAGTACTGATTTGCACAGCCAGGTCACATCCGAACCCAGCCCAAGCAGAAGCAACCACAGCCCACAGCCCCTGAGCCCTGTGCATGCAGACACAAGGGCCTAGCCCCTTAGACTAGCACACAACAGGACATCGCCCACAGATCTATGCACCTACACAGCCACATTCTCCCTGCCTTTGGGCACCCATGCATTCCTGCACTGACTTCTTGACCCTAGCACTATAACCCCCTGCCCCACAAATATGCACACTTGCCCCATTCACTGGCCCAAGCTTCCTGTCCCCACACCTGTCAGGTGCTCATGAGTGAACCTGTGCTCTACAGCCACTGCCCTGCACACACATGCACACCTGCCCTAACCCCCTCCACACCTGTGTCAGGGCACCACCTACCCAGCACCTACCTCCCCCATCCCCAACCCACATCCTGCAACCCTGGTGACCTGTGTCTACCCCTACCCACTCCCATATCCAGGGCCCTCTGGACCCCTCCACCTACACAAGGACACACCCGTACCCTGTCTACCGACCTCTGTGCCAACTACCCTACAACATGATATCCATGACCCCCACGTCCATGCACCCACACAAATCCTACCTGCACACAAGCCCTGGTGCATCCACACAACTTCTCCTTCACTCCCCACCATGCTCTACCTCGGTGTCCACCATGCTGTACCCTGTTCCTGTGCACCAAGGTCTACCTGAGCTGCACCTCATACTCTCGGCTCCCACACCACACCTCCATAACTCTGAGACTTGGGCCCCATGCTCATCAGCACCAATGTAGAGTCTCCGATCTGTGCCTATACCTGTAGTGCAACTCTTCACTGAATTGCTGTGTCTCATTCCATGCCTTGCATCCTGCTCAACATCTACCCCACAAATACAAGCTTTAGACTACTGTGCTGGTTTGAAAGGAAGTGTGCCCCCTAAGAAAAGCCATGTTTTAATATAAGTCCCATTTCATAAGGTAGAATAATCTCTATTCAATGCTGTATGTTTGAAACTGTGATTGGATCATCTCCCTGGTTGATGTGATTTAGTCAAGAATGGTTGTTAAACTGGATTAGGGGATGACATGTCTCCACCCATTTGAGTGGGTCTTTATTAGTTTCTGAAATCCTATAAAAGAGGAAATATTTTGGAGAAGGAGAGATTCAGAGAGAGCAGAGAATGCTGCAGCACCACGAAGCAGAGAGTCCACGAGCCAGTGACCTTTGGAGATGAAGAAGGAAAACGCCTCCCGGGGAGCTTCATGAAACCGGAAGCCAGGAGAGAAAGCTAGCAGATGATGCTGTGTTCACCATGTGCCCTTCCAGCTGAGAGACAAACCCTGAACTTCATCAGCCTTCTTGAACCAAGGTATCTTTCCCTGGATGCCCTTGGACATTTCTATAGACTTGTTTTAATTGGGACATTTTCTCGGCCTTAGAACTGTAAACTAGCAACTCATTAAATTCCCCTTGTTAAAAGCCATTCCATTTCTGGTATACTGCATTCCAGCAGCTAGCAAACTAGAACAACTACTGAAGGAAATCAACTTTCAAAGTAAACGTATCAAGATATTTACATGCCTCAAAGAAAACAGAAGATCACTAATTATATCATGATGCAGACAGATATAGCCCAGCCTAATGAACAAATTAAAAAATACAAGAGGAGGGCGGTACAACAGTGGCTCAGTGGCAAGAATTCTCTCCTGCCAAGCTGGAGACCTGGGTTCAATTCCCAGAGCCTGTCTATGCAAACAAAAACAAAAACAAAACCACAAGAGGAGACACAGACTTTGGAACAACTAATCAAAGGTGTTCATATAACTCTACTAAATAAAATAAATGGGATGGTAATGACGTAAAGGAGATCAAGAAGACACTATAAGAGCATAAAGAGGAATTTGAAAGAATAAATAGAAAAATAGCAGATATCACAGAGATTAAAGAGGCTGTAGATCAAATAAAAAATATACTAGAGACACACAACAGCAGACTTGAAGAGGCAGAAGAAAGACTAAGCAAACTAGAGGACAGCATAACTGATTTTGAACACTCAAACAGCAAATGGCAAAAAAGATGGAAAAATTTTAATTGGACCTCAAGGAAATGTTGGACAAAACAAAGTATACAAATATAAGAATCACTGTTGTCCCAGAAGAAGAGAATAGTAAAGGGCAAGGAAGATTAGTTAAGGACACAAAGGGGGAAAACTTCCCAACCCTTATAAAGGACATAAATATGCAAATTAAAGAAGCTCAATGAACACCAAATAGAATAAATCCAAATAGGCCCTCTCCAAGATACATACAAATCAGCCTGTCAAATGTTAAAGAGAAGCAGAAAATCCTGAAAGCAGCAAGAGAAAAACAACCTACTACATACAAGGGTAACCACATAAGACTGAGTTCAGACTACTCAACTGGGACTATGGAGCTGAGAAGGGAGTGGTATGACATATTTAAGATCCTGAAAGAGAAAGCCTTTTGGCAAAGAACTCTGTATTCAGCCAAACTGCCCTTCAAAACTGAGGGAAAGATTAAAATTTTCACAGACAAACAAATCCTGAAAGAATTTGTCAACAAGAGACTGGCCTACAATAAATCTAAAGGGAGCTCTGCTAGTTGAAAAAAAAAAGACTGGAGAGGGAAGTCTGGATGAGGACACAGAATTGAAGAGTACCAGTAAGGGTAATTAAAGGATAAAAAGAGGAAGAGTGAAAAGAATATATAGATCTGACAAACAAATTCTGAAGGATAAGATGGTGAGTTCAAGACACACCTTTTCAATAATAACTTTGAATGTTAATGGACTAAACTTACCAATTAAAAGATACAGAATGGTAGACTGGAATAAGAAATATAGTCCAGCTATAAGCTTCTAACAAGAGACTGATCTTAGACACAAAGATAAAAATAGATTTAAAGTGAAAGGATGGAAAAAGATGTTCCACGTTAAGTTGTAACCAATAGAAAGCATGAGAAGCCATATTAACATTGGACAAAATAGACTTTAAGTGTAAAGACATCATAAGGGACAAAGAAGGACACTATATATTAATAAAAGGGACAATTAACCAAGAAGAAATAACAATCATAAATATTTATGCTTCCAATCAAGGAGCTCCAAAGTAAATGAGACAGACATTGGCAAAACTGAAGGAGCAAGAGATATTTCAACAATAATAGTAGGAGACTCCAATAGACCACTCTCCTCTATAGATAGAATAACCAGACTGAGGATGAGCAAGGAAATAAAGAAGTTAAACAACTTGATAAATGAATTAGAACTAACAGACATATATAGGTCATTACAGCTCCAAACACCAGGATATACATTCTTCTCTAGTGCTCATTGAAGATTCTCCAGGATAGATCATATGTTGGGGCACAAAACAGGTCTTTGTAAATTTAAAAGTACTGAAATTATTCAAAGCACTTTCTCTGATCACAATGGAATGAAGCTGAACATCAATAACCACCAAAGAACAAGAACCTTCACAAATACATGGAGATTAATAACACACTCTTAAACAACCAGTGGGGTCAAAGAAGACATTGCTAGAGAAATCTGTAGCTATCTATAGATGAATGAAAATGAAAATACAACATATCAGAACTTATGGGATGTGGCAAAGGCTGTGCTGAGAAGGAAATTTATTGCCCTAAATGCCTATATTGAAAAACAAGAAAGAGTAAAAATCAAGGATTTAACTGCTCACCTGGAGGAATCTGAGAAAGAAGAACAAACTAACTCCAAAGCAAAAAAAAAAAAAAAAGATTAACAAAGATTAAAGAGGAGGCTTATAATTCATAATATAGTGTACTTGCTAGAGATGGGTGAACAGTTAGCTAATGAAGTTCAACTTAAATGTAAGGGAACAGATAGAAGTGAAGGTGGTTCTCTGGTGGGTTTATAAATAATATTACCATCCCGAAGCTGAACATGATTGAATGGGGTTGTATAGATGAATGTGTTCCACTGATTGGCACTACAAATATAAGTAAGTTCTTGCATGAACTATTTCAAAGGTATGATTCTTGTACAAAGAATGTTTAAGTTCAGCATACAGGAAGAAAATTGCTATTGCATACTATGGGTTATGTTTAACAGGAAAGTATCAGCAGTACCACAGCAACAGCAGGGATAAGTAATGGGGGAAGAGACATGAGCTAAGGGGAGGTTTAGATTTCCTATTTGGTGAGGGTGTGTTTATTGGTTACCTTTCTCTCAGGAACAATGAAATTATCCAAAATTGAGAGTGTTTATGGTCAGTGGACTTAAGGCATTATACATGATGTCTAATGAGCACAGGTCGCTGAAGGATACACTAACTGAGAAGTAGATTGGTGAACGATGGTGTATACAAAGATTGAATATTGTGCTGCTACAAAAAGGAATGAAGTTGCAAGGCATGCAACATTGTGAATGAACCTGTGGGACACTGGGTGAGGCAAAATAAGCCAGATGGAAAACAGTAATTATTGTATGGTCTCCTTTAGAAAATGCTTATATGAAAACAGGGGCCTAGATTGTAAGCTCTTATAGCAGTCACATTTCTTATAGTAGTCACATTTAGTCCAGAGTGGTGGTAATTATTTCTGGATTTTTAGAGGCTGTTCTATATATGTATAACCTGGTAGAGATAAGGATGAAGCCAATCAGATTGGGAGTAATGTAATTCAGAACACAGGGGTAAGGAAGACATTGTCTATATTTTCGAACCTCACCTACTCTTTGAGACCAAAGGAAGAAAGGTTTATTTTATTCAGAACCTAAATTTTCTGTTGCACATAATTTAACTCAAATTTTCTGGATAGCTCATGTAAACAAAAGAATCACAGAGAGCCCAGAATAAGAATGAGGGCCTTTAATCCTGTATAGCTTAATGTAATGCCTGGATACATCCTGGAATATATTACACAGATAATCAAAAAGTATTGACCAAGTCCCTTGAAGGATGGGAGAAAAAAATATGGAACTATTAAACTTTACCACCAGTGAAACTCCTGATACTGTTTCAAACATTAGGGACACCCAAATCAATAGCCTAAGCATATGATCTTGAGGCTTACTCTTGTGAAGCTTATGTATGTAGATGAGAAGCTTAGCCTATCTATAGGTATGTCTATGAGTTACTTCTGGAGGACCTTTCTTGTTGTTCAGATGTGCCCTCTCTCTCTCTAATGTCAACTCTGCAAGTGAAATCACTGCCCTCCTCTCTACATGGGATATGACATCCAGGGGTAAAAGTCTCCCTGGCGGTATGTGAGATGACTCCCAGGCATGAGTCTGGTCCTGGCACCATGGGATCAAAATACCACCCTGACCAAAAGGGGGAAAAGAAGTGTAACAAGTAAGGAATCAATCAGTGGCTGAGAGGGTTCAAATAGAGTCAAGAGGCTATTCTGGAGGTCACTCTTATAAAGTTTCAGTTAGACATTGCTACCTATCATAACTTGACAAAATCCAACCAAAACCATTCCAGCCAATCCTAAAGAACACCTATGGTAATATATAAGACTCTACAAAGGTTCTATGCACTAGGGTAACTTTCCAGAAACCTACAACCACCAGAAGGGTGCCTGGACCAGAAAAGTCCTGAAACCCAGAAGGCCCAGCCTCTCCAGAATATCAGCTAGTTCCATATGTCATCCCCTCATTACTAACAGCCCCTTCCAAGATGAAAAAGAATGTGCACAGCCAAAATACCCCTAAAAAGTGGGACAGAAAGATCCAAGGTGATGGTGGAATTATACAAAGAAGATGGGGTTTAACAAACGAGTATGACTGTTGAGTCACTATAATGATATTTCTTTTAGTCTCCAGTATCTTAGAGCAGCTATAAGTAAAATTCTAAAAGTGCAGAATTATAACCTATACCAAACTGTAAACTTTGTTCTACAACTAATTGTTATGCTGCGTTTGAAATTTATTGCTGTTTTGTGTATATGTTAGTTTTCACAAAAAAGAAAAAAAGCTGATTGTGATGACAAGATAGTATTTATTCCTTTTAACCTCCAATGTTCTAGAGCAGCTAGAAGGAAAAATCTAAGACGACAATATGGTAGCCCATGACAAACTACGGGATCTGTTCAGTAACTATTTGTTGAAAAGTACTTTGAAAAATTTTGCTTTTTTCTTTGTATATATGTTATATTGTACAATAAAAAAGTTTAAAAAAAAACAACTGTAAGCTAATAAATTCCCATTGTTTAAGCCAAACAAAACAAAACAAAAAACACAATGTCCTCTGCTTATACCCTAATTAATTCAGCATACTACACTCTGTAGTGAACCAAACAGATACAACCCCTGCCCACATGACTTCCCAGTTCCTGAGAGGTGGGGAGAGGAGCACGCAATCAAAACAATCAGCACACACCATTGTAAATAATATGAAAATTGCTATAAAAGAGTTTAACAGGGAAAGCTAATTTAGATTGAGCAGTAAAACTAGACTCTAAGGGAATGACCTCCGAAAATTGAAGCATTGCTAGGTGGAAAAATGTTCCAGGAAAGGCCCTGAATTGGAAAAGTGTTGAAGAACAAAAAAAGTAGGCAGTCAAAGTGGACCAAAGAAAGTGAGGGGGTTAATCACATATGATGAGGTTTCAGGGACGGACAAGCAGGAGATCATGCAGGTTAAAGACCAGGGCAAATAACTGAGGTTGTATTCCAGGTACAATGGGAAGCCTCTTGACAATTTTAAGCAAGTGACTTGGGACAATTTACATTTTAAAAAGACCATTCAGATTGCTTTATAGAAAATGGATAGAAAGAGGCAAAAGTAGAAATAGGAAATCACTTTAGTTGGTTGAGACTTTTGTTGTTCAGTAGAGAGATGATTAGAACCTAGGTAAGGTCTTTGTTGTAGAAATGGAAAAAAAAGTAGACAGATTTGAAATACATTTTGGTAGTAGAATTATAGGGACTTGTGACAGTGTGGACATGGTCATGAAGGAAGGGGAGGATTCATAAATGGTACCCAGCTTTCTCACTCAAGGAACTATATATATATATATATATATATATATATATATATATCACATATATATATATATACACCTACATACATGTACAGTGTGGAAGACCTTAACATGTTATAAGTGCAATGACAAATTTATTATCTTATAGTCAAGAAGACTTGATCCAGTCTATGTATAAAGAAAGTCCTCTCTGAGAAAGTTGAATTGAAGCTGAAACTTGCATGATAAGAAAAAATCAGCTAGACAAAGAAGTGACCTTTCTCTTTATACCATGCCTTTCCTTCTTCAGTTCTGTTAAATGATTCAGTCACATCATGATTTCATTCAGATTTTTAAGAGAAGAGATATAAATGACCCACCTGTTGGAGACTGAATCATGTATTCACATTCTTATAGGAGTGAACTCATTTGTAAACAGGACCTCTGAAGATGTTATTTTTAATTAAGGTGTGGACTTAGTTGTAAACATGATCTTCAAATTGAATCAGTGAGGGTCTTAACCCATATAGCTGAAATCCTTTTAAGCAAAAGAAATTCAGAGAAAGTCAGAAAACAAAAGTCAGCAGAAATCAGAGGAGCAGACACAAGACGAGAGATCACCCTATGATGGAAGACTGTCAGAATGCTAATGACTCTGGGAAAAACCAAGGCCTGCCAATATTTTGATGTTTGGCTTCTAGCCTCCTAAATCACGAGACAGCAGTTTCCTGTTATTTCAGCCAACCCATAGTAGCAGCGCTGGCAAACTGAGACATTTTATCCTTTCCAATCCAGGGCATAGATTCTACATCACTAGCCAGACATTTGCTTTCTCTTAGATCAAATTCCTACAGCAAGAGCCACAGACAAGATTTCATTTAGATGGGAGGTATATATTCGTAGGGTCAGATGGACAGCTCCAGAAAAGCAGCTTTTGGGCTCCATGACCTACAACATTACTTAATATATTGCAAGAAAACTCACTTAGCCCGGTTTGAAGCATAACTAGTTTCTCATGGGTAATAAGGACCTGGAGGGAAGGTGCTGTCTTCTTCAAATTGTTTCACATTTAAACTCCAGACAGAAATGAAACTATTAGTCATGGACGCAGAGAGACTTTTGAGACTTAGCAAATCTCAGGGTAGTCGGGAAAATAATACTTCAAATTATCATTCCCTTGGGGGGATGACTGAATAGAGTCTCTGGGGCTGAATTTCCCTTAGGAGGTTCTTTCCGCTGTCCATGATAATTACATCTGAAGTGACCAATGGAGAATTTGCCCTCCTTGGTGGCTGCACAGCTCTTACAGCCCTGTTCTTGCTGTTGTACTTTTGAGGACACAGGCATCACTTTAGGTTACACACCCTTTGGCATCTAGGCTTGAAGGTTTTTGGCAATATGACTCTGAGAAATGTAATAGTCTGCTAGTCTATTTACTTCCAACAAATTCCATGTGCATATAACCACCATGAAAGAGTTCATTTATTTATACTTTTTCAGCCTGAAGTCTTTGTTTTTTGCTTTTGTTTTTGTTTTTTGCAAGGGCAGGCACCAGGAATTGAACCTGGGTCTTGGGTATGGCAGGCGAGAAATCTGCCTGCTGAGCCACCGTGGCCCACCGTGAAGTTTTTGTTTTATAGTCACGAGTCTCTCTACTCATCCCATTTTCTTTCTTTTTTTTTTTTAATTTATTTTTTATTTATGATACATAACCACATACAAACACAAACATTCTTATCATATGATCATTCTGCTCTTGCTATACAATTAATAACACACTATCATCACATAGTTGTATATTCATCATGATCATCATCTCATTTCTTAACTTAACAGAGGTTATCTTACAGAAATCTGAGATAACAGATTTATGAGAGAAAAATAATCCTCTCATTCTGCTACCAGAATGACGTCTTTATTATGGCCTAAAAAGTCTTAAATTGGAAGTATTTGAGAACTACTTGGGCAGATATCTTTTGCTAAGATTCTATCTTTATCACTTATAAATCTTTTAGTTTAAGGTATAAAAGCAGTTTTTGTCTCATTTTAATTTCTTAGACCCTCAGTTATTAGTTATCTGTCAACTTGGATTGTCGGGTGATGGCAGAGGGAGTTCCTAATCAAATTGGTTAGCAATTACCTAAGTTCACAGTTATTTTGTAGGATTTGATAAAACTGTTACCGTTTATCACAGTATACCAGCATTTAGAATTTTTTTCAACTATTTCGACCAGAATTACATCCCATATAAGCATATTTTCTGATTTCCAAGATATCATAACAATAGAGTCACCAGCTTTCCAGTATGTAATGTTCCTGTTTTCTCTGCCCATCTTCTGCCAGTTCGGCCAATAAATGTTACATATTTTATAATGTGTTTTGTAAAGACATAACTTTGAGGTGCCAAATTTGTAGCAGTTATGCTACAGTCTAGCTGTTTATAATAGAAACCCAAAATGACCCAAAATGAAAGTCTAAATAATTCAGAATTTTATTGCGTTTTTAACAAGAGTCTGGATATGAGCTGTCCAGGGCTAATATAGTAGCTCTACTTTACAAGAGCAGTCAGAAACCAGGCTCTTTCCAGATTGTTGCTCTAATTTTCCTAGCAGTATCTCCTTGTCTACACAGTGTAAACTGGCTCACCATGTATTCATTCACCTTTCAGGAAAAAGAATGGAGGAAGGAGGAAAGGGAAAAAAAGCCCCTGTAAGATCATGATTCAAAAAAGGCTCATACTGATTCCTCTCACAGGCAACATTAGCCAAGATTTAGTAACAAAGCCAAACGTGCTACACAGGATGCTGAGAAATGTACTTTGGGGCTATCTTCGAATTCTATTACTATGGAAGAGGCAAATCTAAAACGAAAGTGTGCAGGAAAGGGTTAACTTGGCAAGCCTGGGCTTCTCAAACTACACGTTCCCACAAAAGGCTTCTCTTCAGAACTGGCCCTTCACTGGCTCCTAGGAGATGAGCTTCGAAGCCCTTAGAATATTCAGATTGATGAGACTATTTTTATACACCTAAAATCTTGGGCCAAACAGTGCCAGTTTGATCGGACAGCTTATGCCAACTATGTGATTTATGGTGAATGACTATTTTTGTTCTGGGGGACTGAAATCTGAGTGGCTGAGGCCAGTCATGCAGATGCTGCATGCCTATTCAACTGACCCCCCAATAAAAACTGAATACCAAGGCTTGGATGAGCTTCCCAGATTGACAACACTTGGCACATGTTGTCACTAATCATATCTGGGAGAATTAAATGAGTCTATGCAACTCCACTGGGAGAAGATACCTGGAAGCTTTCTCCCAGTTTCTCCTGGATTTTTGCCCCATTTGCTCCTTCCTTTCACTGATTTTAATCTGTATTCTTTTGCTGTAATACATGATCCTCTCTAGTAAATCATCAAGCCTTAGGGTGGTCTTATGGGCCCTCAAAGCAGAAAAGAAAATGTCAGTCTCTATCACAGTCCTTTGTTTTTAATACCTCCTTAGAACAGGATAGTTAGTTTTGTTTCCTCTAGTTAAAAATCATATATACTTAAAGAATCCATGACCTCTAAAAATGGAGTTTCTGAAAACAGATAAAATTGAGAAAAAATTCTGACTATGCTCTTCTTTGTTTTGTCAATGATTTCTTAATAACAATAGGTACTTTTTGGAAGTGTAAGTTATATGAAGAAGCCTTTTAAAAAGAGAATTTTTTTATTTTTAATATTGATTTTTTTTTACTCCTACCAAATATTTGATTTTTCAGCTTAATAAAAGCTGAAGTTCTGTTATGCTCCCAAGATAAAAATAAAAACTATAATTATATGCAGAATTTTTCTAAAAACTTGTTTAGAATAGAAATTACAGCAGCTATTTGGGAACAGAAGAGAGCAGTAGAGTGAATAAGTTTTATGTGAATTTACGACATATTTGTGAAACTTCTTGTGATGGTTTAAGCTGTATGTACCCCAGAAAGACATATTCTTAAATTTAATCCATTCCTATAAGTGTGAACTCTTGTAAGTAGGATCTTTTGATGAAAACTAAGGTTTGTGACCCACCTCAATCAGGGTGGGTATTAATCCTATTACTGAGTCTTTTATAAAGAGAATGAATTCAGACAGAAGAGAGAAAGCCATGGAAGCAAGAAGCTGAAGTCAACAAAACCCAAAGATAAGGGAGAGACCAGCAGATGCTGCCATATGCTTTGCCATGTGATAGAAGGAACCAAAGATTATAGGCAGTAGGTTCTTTGAGAAAAAAGCATCACCTTGATGATGCCTTGATATGGACATTTTCCCAGCCTCAAAACCATGAGCAAATTAATTACCACTGTTAGGAAAGGCACTAGTCAAAATATAAATTTTGTAACAAATAAACATTTTTTGCTTTAGCCTCACACATAAGGTGACATTTTGAAATATTAACTTAATTTAACTAATTTAAAATATTAATTACCTAGTGCATTTCCTAATATAACTTATGTAGATAGTTTGATTGAACGCCATAAGTACTTGGAATCTCAAGTAGGACATGAGATTTTGTTGGTTTGTCCAGAGTGATGCCCCGATGAATCCCAGAGTGATTCGATCAGTGAGTGGAAAAGTATTTGCAAAGCCCCCTTCGGGGAATGGTGAGAAGGGGGAGAAATTCATCTTCCCCAAGTTGAATTCTTGATATTCTCACAAGCAGTGTGGACAACCAAAGCTATAGGCTGAGCCCCCAGTCTTGGGGTTTGTTCATATGAAACTTAACCCCACAAAGGATAGGTCAAGTCTACTTAAAATTTAGGCCTAAGAGCCCCCCCCCCAAAAAAAAAATTTATTACCACTGTTTAATCTGACTCACTTCATGGTATTTGCTTTAAGCAGCCTAAGAAACTGAAACACTTCTGATTTTGAAATTTGAAAAATTCTGTTATTTTATATGTTACCTAACACGTAACTACCAGTTAGGTAATTTAATTGCAGGAAAAAGGAGGTCCTCATACTTTGATTTATAAAATATCTTATTATTAATTGTTCCAGTTAATACAATTTTTATAATGCGAACCATGTTTAACAACAACGACATTTAAAACTGACTTCTCCCCAGAATCAAGAACATCAACCAGGGTAATTGTTATGATAACAAAATTTCTAATATAGAGAGTACAGTATTTGAGTGTTTGAAGTTAGACACATCTGAGTTTAGAATCCCATTTTCACCACCTATAAGTACATGTGCTGAAAAAAAATTGTCATCATTCTAATTTTACTTTCCACATCAACAAAATTCAGACAATAGTTCTACCTACTTCTCAGATTAATGTGAGGATTACATGAGAATACACATACACCATGTATTTATACAGGTCCTAACATGCAGGAAATACATAATACTTTGTTGTAGCCTATTGTAGGGAATTCCATATATAGTCCAAAGAAGAAAAAAAAAATTCAAGCAAAATACTGCATGAAATAAATTAGAATACAAAGAATACATACTGAATGGCTCTTTTTACATACAGTTCAGAAACAAGTAGTCAATCAGTGTTTATTTTAAGTTAAAATAGCAGTTACCCTTGTGGTGGGTTCAGCTTGGTTGGGGACATAAAGGAAACGTCTAAGGGTCGGATAATGTTCCGATTTTTGATGTGGAGGCCAACTAAAAGGGTATGATAAATTTGTAAAAATTCAGCAGTCAGTAGCCTTGTGATTTGTACACTTTTCTATGTGTATGTTATAATTCAATAAAAAGTTGTTTTTAAAAAGTGTTTTAACAACAGAGGATAACCACTGACTAGAAATACTTTGTCTGCTATAGAATATAAGTAATATGACCTCCAAGCACAAGGAAAGAAAGAAAGAAAAAAAAACAACTCAGCAGTAAGGCAATAAAATTTTTATATAAAGCATGCATTCTTGGAGACTTTGCATAATTCAAAAATCACCTCATCCAAGACTAATTTGCTCATAGCAATAAATGCAAATAAGTATTTGCATTATTTTTTGCAAACTTGTTTCGTAAAGTGAGACTTCATTAATATTTTATACTGTACTATTTTAAACCAGCAAAATCTGAATTAACATAAAATGCACAGAATTCATAAATATCAAAATTTCAATAGTAGCTACAAAAGGTTTCATCTTACTCTCTTTGGAAACATTTTAGATAGGCCTGGGGTGTCTGACAGAATATTTGGTAAATATTCCATATATAATTTGGATTGATTTTTTAAAGGTGGTTGCATCCTTATATTTATGAGGTTTTATTTCTCACACTATTGTAACACAAAGATAGAAAGCAGAACTCAACAGGATGCTAAACGCAATGGCAACTATTCTTTACAGTTCAGCCAAACTTTCTTAGGTATAAAAACCTAAACAAAAAGCCAAATTTTAATGAGCATTTACTATGTGCTCAAGCACTGTTCTAAGGAGTTTACATATATTTTCACTTTTAATTCTCAATTTCATGTATGAGAGATACTAATATCCCCTTTTTGAGATAATGCAACGGTGGTATGACAAGTTTAAGAAGTAGGCCAGGAACACTAGGGAGAACAGGAGCAGAATTTGAACCTAAGCACCGATACCCAGAGAGAGAGGGAGCATAAATTACATTGCTCAACCATCAGCTTGCAAATTCTTCTAGATTTCCCTACTGCTCTCAATTGGCAAATTATTTTTAAAAATCACTTTTTGAACAGATGTGGATGTGGATTATGGAGCAGAAATGCAAAATCTGTACGAATGTATAAGTAAAACAAAATTACAAAAACAGTTTTCCAACCTTATAAGGGCTGCTTTTTGGTACCTCAGTGGAAACTTTTAAAGAGTATTACATGAAAGTACTCTTCTTAATGGAGGTAGTTAATTAAAGCAAACAATCATTGAAATGTCACTTGGGTTGAACAGAAGATGGCAGATAATTGAAGAGATTATCTATCAAGCAGAACGTTTACCCTTTCACTTTTAAGCATTCAATTAAAAAATTTCATTCTATTTTATCTATGAACTTAGCTTACACCTTCTAAAAATTTACTGTCAGTATTTAAAATTCATGTCGCATGGAAAGAAAGTAAAATGCTTGCTTTGAAAGTTGATAAAATGAAGAAAAAGATAATTTCCAAAGGAAATTTCTTTTCATTTAGTTGTAAAAATATATCTGATAAGACTTAAGTTAACCTGCCTGTCAATAAATCAAGTAATCAATTCATAACCACCACAGTGAGTGAACTTACAATGCAGTTGTCCCTATGAAATTCCCTTTTCTATTCTTATCACATACACAAAACAACTGATTGATTGACTGAAAATGATTTTCTCTCTTTTCAAGTGGTTGTTCTAGCATTGCATAGATAGTGTCTATAATCACTAGCTGATATCCCCTGGATTTCTTACACCAACTCCTACAGCCACAATCTTCCCTCTGAAAGGCTCATTTGTCTATTACAAATAAATGGAATTTGGTCATTTTCAGCTTAAATTTTCTTTCCCCTGCCACTGTTAATTACTGTTCTCTCTTTCCAAATCTACCAGCTGCTGCCACTACAATGAATAAACAAATCAACTTTATAAGATACTTAGGGAGATTCTTAGCAAGATGTCCTCAGAATGCAGAGGCATCAAACTCTGGGAAAAGATATCCTCTTGCCTAAATGCGAATATCTAGTTCAAATTTTAGAAAAAAGCTAGGAGAAAATGGATAATATCCAATATCAGATAAAAAGTTATTAGTGTTAATTTAAAATCTGAAGAAAATTGTTCCTTTAATTCTGAACTCTAGTTAATCTCTGCCTAAATAGTAACAAAAATACCACTTGAAAACAAGAACAATCACATAAACAGCTACTCATCACAATGTGAAACAATTTTAGATATCTGGAAACATTTGAGTACTGTTTTGCATTTCATTCATGTCTAACAGTATATTTAGGGTATTACACATAAATATTAAATATGAGCAAGAAAGATGATTTTACATTTAATCAAATGATTTAAAAAGCTTTTCACATTTCATAAACCTAATGGCAACTAAATTAAGTTCTTGGTCTAATTGAAATAATAGAAACATTTTTATGAAATACATCTGTGCAAATTTTAAGCAGATTTTCCGTACTTAAAATTTTTAAATGATAATATTAGATTTCTTTATGCCTAATTATTAAAGAGAACTTTATTCTATTCCCAGAGGGGCAGAAAAATACTATATTTTGGTTGTGCTTTAAAGAACCATCTCAAAATAAAACAAAAAAAATAATAAACATTTCTTTTAAAATATTCTGGGCTACGTTACACACTTGCTCTCCTCTACTTTTCACAATAAAATTGAGCTGCAAGTGTTTCGTTTACTTTTTTTATGATACATAAACTGAAAACAAAAGCTTCTATAAGTCATACTACATCTAGAACACTAAAATAAGAGTGCTATGGTGGACATCTAGGGCTATTAATCTCTATCCAAGAATTTATCTCCACAGTTTACGCAAAGAACCATATTTGTGGCACACAAACTGCTACCCATGCTCTGAATGCATGACAGACATCACTAATCAATTACAATACTCCTTCTGAAAACTTCCACATAGACTCAGAAACCTTTTCTACCAAAACTTCAAGAAGCCATGGACAATTAATGTGGCACTGGTGTACACATTAAACCCTGTTTTCTTTCTCTGGTCCTTGCATTTTATACTAGAGCATGCTGCCTCTTGAGAGATGATTAAATAGTGGTGACTTCCCACATGCTCTGAGTTTAAAATATAAAAACCCAGATACTGTGGCTGATTAATGTTTTCAAAGTTTTCTGTGAGTGAATATTAATAGATTCTGTTCTGCGCATCAGCTAATCTCTGGAAACATATTTTCTCTTTGGAAAGCTACTTTGGGATAGTTCATTAACATGACACTTTAAATTAGTAATTTTGCAAATTGAAGAGGACCTTTGCTCACTTAAATGCTTTAAAATAATGCAGACTCCCCAAGTATTCTCAGGGAGTTGGTATACATCACTACATGGAATCAAAAAACTGAAAAAGATAAGCAGGATTGCTACACTTATTTTAAGGCTTCAAGCAGGATGAGATTAGGAAAGAAACAAGGCCAAAGGAAAAGTTCTTCACCTTGAGCAGGCTTGAGGGGCAGGTGAAGTCCTGATCTTCTCCTGGCTATGATGATGGTCTTATACACCTCTGATCCATAACGGTGCCAGAAGATAGTCAAAATGACAGGGCTTCAACTCTGCAAGTGAAATCATTGTCCTTCCCCCTACATGGGACATGACATCCAGGGGTGAAAGTCTCCCTGGCGACATGGGAGAGGACTCCCAGGGATGAATCCAGACCTGGCACCATGGGATCAACAATCACATCGTAACCAAAAGGGGGGAAAGAAGTGTAATTAATAAAGTATCAGTGGCAGAGAGAGTTCAAATAGAGTCAAGAAGCTACTTTGGAGTTGCTCTTAAGCTAGCTTCAGTTAGACCGTGCTATCTATTGTAACCTGCCAACCCCCAACCAGGACCATTCCAGCCCATCCTAAAGAACACCTAGGGCAATATATCAGATTCCACAAGGGTTCCAGGCACTAGAGTAACTTTCCAGAAACCTACAATCTCCAGATAGGTCCCTGGTCCAGATAAGTCCTGAAACCTAGCCCAACCTCTCCAGAACATGAGACAGTTCCTTCTACCTACCCCATATTAGTGACAGACCCTTCCAGTATAAAAAATTTAGAATTGCCATAGCCCAAACAACCCCAAAGAAAGGTATGGAAACATCAAAGGTGACAGTGAAATTATACATAGAAGACAGGACTTAACAAATGAGTATGAATGCTGAAACATTAAATTAATATCTCCTTTAGTCTCTTTTTAGAGCAATTAGAAGTAAAAACCTAAAATTGTTAAATTGTAACCCATGTCAAAGTTTGAAATATGTTCTTCAACTAATTGTGGTGCTATGCCTGGAAATTTATAGCTTTTTTTGTATATATGTTATTGTTCACAAAAAAAGAAGGAAAAAAAGTCGATTGTGATGATAAAGTATTTAAGCCCTCTAGCTGCCTATATTCTGCAGCAGCTAGAAGAAAAAATATGAAAGGACCGTATGGTAGCCCATGACAAACTCTGGGATCTGTTCTGTAACTACTAGTGCTCTGAAAACTATTTTCAGAGCTATTTTTTTATTTCTTTGCTTTATATATATGTTTTACTATACAATTTAAAAAGTTAAAAAAAAAAAAAAGACATGGCTTTGAGAGATCAGGTACAAGTGGTAGCTAGTGTAACCCTCTTCATGACAGGAGATTCTTTATCTGAATGACATGACTTCTACTGAAATACTGTTGTATCCACTCCTCCAACCCTGCCACAAAGAAAGTCCTTTGAAAACTGACTACCTTTACATGAGAGCAGATGCATAAACTGTTTTCATATTTTTATTTCTTTCACTGAGCTCCTCAAATATACCCTTTCCAATTTAGTCACACTGGTGGTTGAAGGGCAACAAAGAGGTCTTGAGGCTAAAGGATGCCCCCAAATATGTGACTGATGTCTCAGTAAAACCTGGATACACTTTTAGATATATCTACAGGGAGGATTTGACTTAGAAAATGTAATTTAAGAATTCCAAGATTTCTTATCTAGATCCAAGATAGAAATGAACATCCTTTCCTTACCCTCTTCTGGTTGGATACCTAGAGATTCCAGGAAGTTCAGTTCAGAAGTTAAAAAGATGAGCAATCTCCGGGGTTACAGAAAAAAAGTAAACAGTTGAGTTCCACTCTTCCAACTGGTATTTTTTTTTACATGCTTTCAATTGTTCTCTCTTTATAACCTATAAAATTTTGTGGGTGAAACCAGCTGTGAAAAGGCAGTGTGTATAAGTCAAGGATACTTAGTTTGAACAAAATAATAATAAGGCATGTAAGTGCCTGCTTTGCCTTCACACACATGAGAAACCTGATCAGCTAAACAAAGTTTCCTGCCAATTCTGTGGGTTTCAGAATAGAGGCTCTTGGTATCACTGACTATGGATATCTCTGACTATTGGGCTACGGCTGTTTGTGGTTTCCTCTTCCCCATCTTTGAAGAAATGTGACTTGAGGTATACAGAATTTTCCTCTCTTTTTCAAAATTTTAAATACAATGATACGGCAAGAAATGCGAAAGCAACAGGGAGAAATGAGAAAAATTAAAATGTTGTGTAATGGACAGTAAGCAGAATGGAACATTTAGAATTTCTGACAATCTTAACTACAGCTTTATGTGACTATCAGCAAAATGCAGTTGGACATCTTCAGGATGTGCGTAAAGACCACCTTCAATCTTCAATTTAATAAAAACTTAAATAATTTTCAAATGATACTTTTCATGCTAGACAAGTATAAATGTTTTCCTCAAGTGCTCACAACACTGTAAAACCCCAGACTTTCCCTCTGACCTTCAGGTTACTGTGCTTGTGAAGAAATGCCAATTTTCTACCCGGGACATTCTATTCCAGTTATTTGAGGATGGGAAAAACTATATGTGACTAAAGTGCAAATGTCTGCATTTGTTTGATTTTTCTGTCTTTCACTTTTAGTTTTCTGTTTCTTCACAGGCCTGCTCTCCTCCCAGGCAAATCGTATAAGTTCTTTTTAAACTGTGGACTTATCTAAGGGTTAGTCTACATTAAACTAATCGAAATAATCTAAATCTTTGCCAATTAGCACTCTCCACTGAAGCACAATATATTTACCAAATTGACATATTATTCTGGCTTCTGTTGTCAAGTACGGAGCTGCAAATATTTTGAGCTTTCTTTTTCTTTAATTTGTGGTTAAATTAAAAAAGAAAATTCAAGTCATTTTTTTCCCCATTTGTCCAGAAAATAAACTTAGTTTTACTTTGGTTTAGATACACACATTTGCACAAAAACATGTATAAGGGTCAGAAATAAAAAAAAATGTGGTCAAACTCATGCCTGCACACATTAGTTATTAACTGTGCTCATTTTCTCATATTTTCTACAAAAGCAAATCAGAAATAGGTAACAAACCCTTAGACAATCACGAGATAACATTCTTTTTGCTTACACATGACATGTGGAGCCACTGAGCACTTTAAATACCAAAAAGCAAGTAATACTGTACTTAACATTGATCCTGGATGACACTTCATCATTTGTAGAAAAAGCACAAAGCTCTTGGGTTTAATAAGCCCCTGCTCACAGCTAGTTTTTTTAATCTTGATTCGTTTCATTCTAATAGCAACCATTTGAGATACAAAATATCCTCTCTTTTCCTCATAAGGAAAAGGAAAACAAGTACATGGACATATCTGGATCTGAACCCAGAGTCAGCTATTTCAAAAGCATACTCTAGGCTACAACACTTGGTTTGGAGAGTGGGGAATGTTGTTCTATAACTGATAAACTCACTCTTCTAAATGGGGCTGACTTTCAGTTTATGTTCAGAAATGACAGGTCCTGGGATCTACCATTAATATTTCCACTTATGGATATGACCTACTTTGATCTACAAACATCTAGAAAAATCTATCTATGAACAAATGCTGATCAATGCTAGGTACATAATTTTTCCCTAGACAGACAAAGCAAAAAACAAACCAACTAACACACGGACATCTAAAATTGTTGACCAGTAACTTAATACTGACATTTATCCTAAGAAAAGTATTCAAAAAAGGAAGAAGAAAGGTTTAAGAAGGTATAAATTACAACTTGTGTTTCTTTCTTCTTTGTTTTTTGTAATGCCAAGAAGAATAAAAAGAAAGCATACTATCTAGCAAAAGAGGATGGATCAGCCAAAAAACTTTTCCATCAAATTAATAATGACTTGAATGAACAAACACGCATAGTCAATTCAACACATTCTCTTATTATGTAAACAGCATTATCTTAAGCATTTTCATTGTAATATTTTACTCTGATTCAAACTGCTTTAAAAAAACTACTTTAAGCAATATTTTAAGCAACTATTTTATATCTCTATAGATATATAAAATGTCTATCTATATATATAACTACTTAAAATCAACATGTTCTATATATGACCAGATACATAAAATTCCAAGAAGCATACTAAAATATTCCTACAGTAAAGAAACATCTGAATTAATTACACAAGGATGTTGAATTTTCTGAGGAAATCTAACAACTAAGAGATCTTCCTCAAATCCTTCCTCAGCTTTTTTTTTTCTCTCAGTTAGACCCAAAAAGTTGGAAGTATATAACTGGCCTTTCTTCCTGAATTCAAATGGGCAAATGTGCACCCATTTCTCCGCAGCAATTCTTGGATTTGTATCTTCCATGCAGCTTAATTCTTTCCTCTAATTTTTCTGTATCTACATTGATAATCATTATAGCCACCTCTAACAGCCATCACAGGAAGATTTTAAAAAGATACCTGGATCCATAGCAGGTTTTCTGGAATCTTAAGAAAGCCCATGATTTCAAACTACAAACAGGTAAGTCCTGGATACCTAGTTAGACCCAAGATTCCTTACACAGCTTCCAGAAATCGTTCTTGGGTTTCTTTACAACTCTTGGATATAATCCATCCAATCAACCTGCTATTTGGAAGAGGTCTTCAAACTATATTTTTTCAGGGATGTTCTGACAAGATCATTTGAGGGAAACTGCCTGAGACAATTATGCATTTCCAATTGACCTATGATCCTTACATCCAATGTTTCATAGCCTTACTGAAGATACAGGCCAAGGACTTGGGATATTCCTTCTCTTATTCCCAGTGTTCTTTCAATCAATCCAGCTTGTTTCAACATACTTCATTAGCTGCTAATTGACATTATCACAAGGTCAACTTCTTTTGCATCTTCAAAGACTACTTACAATCATCTCCGTAAAAAAGACCATTGAACACCACACACCCTCTGATTGGTTCTGTAGTATAAGAGTTTAAGAGCCAAGGAAGCTTCCATCTATGGTTTCTTATTTAAAATGTACCTAAGTAATAAATATTACTGCTGTGTATGTAACTGCAAAGCTAGAATTTAAGGGATGACTATGATTACTGAATCATTATATAGATATTCCTTTTTTACCTTCTCGAATATAAAACAGATGGAAACACTTGAAATCTCTGAACTGTAACCCAGCTGCCTTGATCTCTGATGATGATCCTATAACTTTTATTTTGTGCCCTTGTGATTGTCAAAACCTTGTTACTGACCTTCACTTGTACCTATTTCATCTAGTTTTTTCAAGTTTGGGGGTCTTCTGATCACTAAGACAGCTCCTAATGTTTATTATTTAAGGATCCTGAGTCAGCCAAAAGCTAACCCACCCCAACTCAAAAGTTATCTTTTGAAAGCTCATAGGATATCCTATTTTGTGACTCATATTACAGGCTTTTCCCTTTGATTTTTCTCTTTCAATTCAGAATCCCTCAGGGGTCTGAAGTCAGGAGGCCTGCTGCATGCATCATAAATTTGCTAGTGAGACTTATAACCCAACTTCCTCTGTTGGAGCCTAGTGTATTAACAAACAACTCCTCTGACTTCCCAGAACACACACCTTTATTGAGCTTCAAAATGATCGTTTTCAGGCCTATTGGAACACAAAACAAAGCTCTCCTTTTACCATGAACTTATTGAAGGCCACTTTGATTCTTCCATCAACACTGGGAATGCCAGAAAATTTTCATTTTTTCCTGTGCCTTTTGGCAGTAGGAGAGACGTTCTAATGAAACCATTGTCGACAACCATGACCTTCCTGGATTGCAGTATGCTAAATGACAAATCAGTTGCAGTTTTAGTCTATGGCTGTGAATGTGTCAGTGTTCTTCCTCTCCAGAAACTTTGCCAATTAGGAAGCAGATTCTCCTATCCTGTATTTCAAAGCCTTATTCATGACCTGACATTAGCGTTACAATTTCAGTAATGGACCCTAAAAAAGCATTACAGTTAAATGGTTCTAATTTCAATTAGGAAAGGAACCCTGTAGAATGAGTGCTCAGACAGATGCTTCAGACTCCAACTAAATACACTATGTTTTAATTGCTTTGCAGTCTTTGAATTCAAATCAAGTGAACACTTCAATCCTGTTGTTTCACTCTCTCTGAGAAGGTAAACACTGGGCTTTAATGGGTTGTGCTAATAATATCTGACCAAAACAGTTAAACAAAACTCTAATTCTTTTCAAGGATGGCAGTGAAAAGAAAGTTATAAAAAGAAGGGCTGTAGGTATCTGAGATTACTGTTAAACTTAAAAAAGAAAAAAGATTTAGAAACCTTGATAGCCTACTTAAAATGATAGGATGAAGAATTCTAATGAAATTTGTTTTAATATAAAAAGCAAAAAAAAAAAAATATGAAATTCTAGGTGCACTATAGTCTTGCCTTGTATTTCTTGTTCCATTTTTAGATCCTTACCAGAGAATGGGTCCTAACAAGTTGAGAAAACATCTTTAAAAACCTGCACATGTAGATGGTTGCCATATTTTAAACTCACAGAGAGTAATTTTAAAAATACTTTTTCTACAACTCTGTCTAGTCACCCATTTCTAAATATGAAACAAAAATAGGACTGTCGGAAGCAGTTGGCAGTAGAGAGCAGGGCGCAGCCGGAACTAGTAGTGCGGCAGTAATCCCTTGCTTTCTGAGAATTCTAAGGGAGAATCAAGGCATGGAGCCAGCAGAAGATTAGGACAATAATTCCTGTGTTGGGTGAAACATTGGATAAATACTTAGTGATTCCTATTTTCTCCGAAATGTTTAATTTGGCATGCAAATGAAATGTATGTGTGCTATAAAACATTTAGGCACTCAATAAATGTTTGCTGAATACATTTATGAAATGAAAATG